>NW_015090914.1:392846-486716 GCF_001431845.1 Calidris pugnax | reverse complement strand
AATTATCAAATTATCTAAAGAAAGTAAATTGTAATTTGGGAAGCTGCTTATTTGTTAAAGTGATTTATAAATGACTATGAGCACTTTGAGTTACAGAATCTAGTCCAGTGACTCAACAAAAAAGTTACTCTGCCTAGCACAGGTGGTTTTGTACTTGGGGTACATTAGGAAATTTCACTGTGTTTAATGGACCTCAAATTCAATCTTCTTCTTGAAAATGAACTATTGAGACCTTTGATGCAGAAGGGCCTAGGAGCCCACCCTGGATTCAGAGGTAAAAAGTAATCATTAGCCACACACACACACACACATATATATATGAGTTATAACCTGTTTGTCTGGCTCGTGTTTGGAGTTTCACTGAAGTTTAGCACAACCTGAATTCAACACCCTACTAGTCATGACTTGGCCCATTAAAACCACTCTTATCAAATAGGTTATGCTCACTACAAGATAAAGGAAGACTTTAATTACCTTCCTTTCTCTTGCCTATAGGCAAGAGCATCTCCTTTTCCCCCATCCCATTGCCAGGGCTGCTAAGAAGCACTTGAGCAGACAGCAAATCTAGGACATCAGAGCAGAGATGCAGTCAAAATTAGCCCTAGTTAACACATATAAGCATACATAAATAATTGCATTTCCTATACTAGCAGAAATACTTCATCACAAGGACAAACTAAGAATTTCAGTGGAAAGCACTTACACATTGTCATCTATTGTCTAGTTTTGTAAGAGCTCTTCTTGTAGAACCACACGTGAACCTCATGAAGTTCAACGAGGCCAAGTGCGAGGTCCTGCCACATGGACTGGGGAAATCCCAAGCACAAATATAGGCTGGGAAGAGAATGGCTTGAGACCAGCCCTGAGGAGAAGGACTTGGGGGTGTTGGTGGATGAGAAGGTCAACATGAGCCAGCAGTCTGTGCTGGCAGCCCAGAAAGCCACCCGCATCCTGAGCTGCATCAAAAGAAATGTGGCCAGCAGGGTGAGGGAGGGGATTCCGCCCCTCTGCTCTGCTCTGGGGAGACTCCACCTGGAGCACTGTGTCCAGCTCTGGAGTTCTTAACTCCAGAGAGCTGTAAGAAGGTCACAGACAGAGAGTCCAGAGGAGGGCCATGAAGATGATCAGAGGGCTGGAGCACATCTCTAATGAGGACAGGCTGAAAGAGCTGGGGTTGTTCAGCCTGGAAACGATAAGGCTTCAGGGAGACCTTATAGTGGTCTCTAGTACCTAAAGGGGGCCTACAGGAAAGATGGCCCCCATAAAGGGTCCTCATAAAGGGACTCTTTATGAGGGAGGTGTTCAAGGCCAGGTTGGATGGGGCTTTGATGAACCTGGTCTGGTGGGAACTGTCCCTGCCCATGGCAGGGGGCTTGGAACTAGATGATCTTTCTTCCAACTCTAACCATTCTGATTCTATGACATGTGGGGATCCATATGTCTCGTTTTGACATGAGCCCAGAAGAAGAGCAGCAAGAATTTGACAACTTTGCAAAAAGTACCTCTATTCAATCTCTTGCATTGTGATCATTACTATGAGCACCTTCTAGCAGAGCCATAAGCAACATGGCTAACATGTCACAACTTTGTTCTTTTTTCCTCTCCCCAAGGTGACAATTGTTTGTTGTGGTTTCCTTTTGCTTTTTCCTCTTGCACATACAGACTGCTGGGGGAAATTTGTGCCCTGGAAGCTAGAGTCAAAGTCTTGCTTTAGTGTCAAAGATGATAAAGTCTGTGATCGTGCTTCATCGTTGTGCAAAAGCGTTACAAACACATGCAGAGGTTAATTTTGTCCTTTGACTTAAATAATCTTATAGCCTTATATACAACGTTGTTCTCTCGTGTTTACCTGTCCTAAGTACTTATGGCACAGAGCACCTGATAAGGGTTGAGTCATCAGCATTGTAAAAAATAGGGTATTGGTGAAAACATGCTCACAGACCTTTAAGAATTCTAATGGATGTCTAAGCTGGACTCTTTCCATTAGCAGACACACTAATCTATGTAATGAAATGTTGAAACCACTTACTCACCATGAAGAGCCTGTCAACATTTTCTGAACAAAACTTTACCAACAGAAAAAAAGGTGTTCTGACTAAAATTAATTTTTTACAAAAAGTATCTACTTTCTAAGGAAATTTTGCCTGCTTGTTGAAAAAAATAAAAACGTGAAAACTTTTTGAAGCCTATTCTCTGAAAAGTTCTAGTCACAGGCATAAACTTAGCTTCTTTTCACACATCTTGACAATGTTTAGATCTGTTGACAGTGTTGTTATCAAGAAATGCCGAGGGGACACGGACAGAAATCTGTTTTATGTAGCTCATACCTTCTCCTGCCGTTTGCTATCCCAGCACAGCCAGTTTGTCCAGAAATAGATGGAAACAACCGCGTGCAAAGGGTGGCTGGTGATAAATCCATCAAAATTAAAATTCAAGGTTCGAAAACTTTGACAACAGGAGGGATCCAGATTTTAATCTGACAGAAAAATGAAAAGAGCAAAGTCCTCATGGTGATCTGGGGAATTTAATCCTAGAAAGCTGCATCACAACTCGGGGCAGGTTGCACCTGCTCTCCTGTAGAACCAAGAAACTGGCCGTCGCTGTTGGGGATTCATTCCTGTTCGACTCTTGACTCCGTGCTCCTGCAGCTTGAGCCCAGGAAGGGTATTAGGAGAATACCTGCCTACAGAGGACCGGACCTAGCGCCAGTGCTGAAGTCGATTTTGGCCTTTTCTGTTCAAGGTCTGAACATCTCTTAATTTCTTTTCAACGTCTCAGATTCAGGGTAAGTCCATCTCTAATTTAATCAGCAAATATCTGCCCGCTTTATTTTAACATAATAGTCGCCCCGAATAGCTCATTTTTTGTTAGATTTGCCTTTTAACTAGTATCATAATGATCTACTTTCAACTGCTTATAAAAATAAAAAACCAACAAGAACAAAATACATTAAAAGCTCACCACTAACAAAATAAACTTTACCTTGTTCTGTCTAAATCTCCCATGTTAGATAACCCTTCTGAGACTCACTCCTCTGGAAATCTTAGGCAAACACCCCCCTAACAGGATCAAGGGTACTGGCCACAAAACAAAAACGTGGATGAGGTTAGGCCCTAGAGTCTTGTCCCCTTCTTTTCAGCATCTTACCAACTCTTCTCCCAGATCTTGCTCTATCAGGTGTGTCAATGATTTAATCAGGTTCCACAGTTTGGGGGCTAATTGTGCTCTCAGGCTCTTTTTCACCACCACCATGTTGTTAGCTCTGCACAAATGAGGTTTGGTCTTACAAGAGCTCCTAGGGGGTCTAAATGTAGAGCTGTAAGTACAGTCTGCATTCTGGAGATGTAAATGATTTCTTTGAAAATAAAAAGATATTGACTGAGCACCTTGAATACAAGGGTTCAAGAATTAAGTATAGGTTTTCTCTTTGCCAAGTCACGTGGTGTGGATAGTGCCAAGAATCCATGTAACATCTCTGAATATGTTCCAGCATTGTGTCCTACTGATGGTTTCCTAAATACCAAACCACATTGCATATCTACACTGTGCTTGGTCAAACATGACAGAATCACAGTATCGCAGAATGATATGGGGTTGGAAGGGACCTCTGGAGATCTTCTAGTCCAACCCCCAAACATGACATGACAGAAACATATTTAAATAAGCACTGTCCAATACATACAGATGCCAAGCAGAAATTATAAAAGTCAATAATGAAAAATGAAGTTATGTGAAACCTTTCCAAGAGAACTCCACAAACATTCACAAGTCATGCAGCTTCTCAAACATCACTTTGGCCAACACTGTCCTAAAGCAATGGGTCATCACAGAAGAACATAATAGCCACATGTAGTGAAAGGCAGTTGAGGGCTGTACATGTCACCTGTGTATGTCTGTTGGTTGATTTTATTTTGCCTTATATTTTCCTAATACCTGTATAAATAGATTCTGCAGGGAGAAAACTCGTCCTTATGGGACAAAGGTGCACCCTCCACTGTTTTTAAAAGGCACACTGCAGGGAGAACACAGAGCTGGGATTGACATACACAAAATTAGTTTCTTTAGTGTGGGTTGCATTATTCCAAGGAGGATGTGAAGCTCCCTTTATTGACAAAGGCATTGCAAGTTTTGACCTTGAGCCAAGGTCAAACCTTGGCTCATCAGGTTTAGCAACATTTCTCATCAGCCAGGGAGGAGCAGAGGACTGGAGGAAAGCCAGTGTCACTCCAGTCTTCAAAAAGGGCAAGGAAGACGACCTGGATAACTACAGGCTGGTCAGCCTTACATCCATCCCTGGAAAGCTGATGGAACGGCTCATTCTGGGTGTCATCTCAAAGAATGTGAAGGAAAAGAAAGCTATCAGTAGTCAACAGGGATCCACCAAGCGGAAATCATGTCTGACTAACCTGATAGCCTTCTACAATGGCATGACTGGATGGATAGATGAGGGGAGATCAGTGGATGTTGTCTACCTTGACATCAGCAAGGGTTTCGACACTGTCTCCCACAACATCCTCATAGGTAAGCTTAGGAAGTGTGGGTTGGATACATGGACAGTATGGTGGATTGAAATCTGGCTGAAAGACAGAGCTCAGAGGGTCATGATTAGGGGCACAGAATCTAGTTGGAGGTCCATAACAAGTGGTGCTTCCCAGGGATCAGTACTGGGTCCAATCCTCTTCAATATATTCATCAATCACCTTGATGAAGGGACGGAATGTAACCTTAGCAAGTTTGCTGATGACACAACACTGGGAGGGGTGGCTGACACACCAGAAGGTTGTGCCCCCATTCAGTGAGACCTGGACAGGCTGGAGAGTTGGGCAGAGAGGAACCTGATGAAATTCAACAAGGGCAGGTGAAGGGTCTTGCACCTAGGGAGGAATAACCCCCTGCACCAGGACAGGTTGGGGGCTGACCTGCTGGAGAGCAGCTCTGAGGAGAAAGACCTGGGAGTCCTGGTGGACAACAGGATGCCCATGAGCCAGCAATGTGCCCTGGTGGCCAAGAAGGCCAATGGCATCCTGGGGGGCATCAGGAAGAGTGTGACCAGCAGATGGAGGGAGGTCATCCCCCCACTCTGCTCTGCCCTGATGAGGCCCCACCTGGGGTACTGTGTCCAGTTCTGGTCTCCCCAGGTCAAGAAGGACAGGAAACTGCTGGAGAGGGGACAGCAGTCGCTACAGAGATGATGAGGGGCCTGGAGCATCTCTCTTACGAGGAAGGGCCTCATAAGAGACTTATGACATAAGGGACTTCGGTCTTTTTAGTCTGGAGAAAAGAAGGCTGAGGGGGGATCTGATCAACGCCTATAAATACTTCAAGGGTGGGTGTCAGGAGGATGGGGCCAGTCTTTTTTCAGTGGTGCCCAGGGACAGGACAAGAGGAAATGGGCACAAACTTGAACATAGGAAGTTCCATCTAAACATGAGGAGGAACTTGTTGACTTTGAGGATGGCAGAGCCCTGGAACAGGCTGCCCAGAGAGGTGGTGGAGTCTTTGTCTCTGGAGACATTCCAAACCCACCTGGACCTGGACGCGTTCCTGTGCAACCTGCTCTGGGTGGCCCTGCTCTGGCAGGGGATTGGACTAGATAATCTCCAGAGGTCCCTTCCAACCCCACATCATTCTGCGTGATTCTGTGTGATTTGATATTTGCAGTACAGTCTCTTTAAGCAAGCCCTGAAACTGCGTGTAAGTAAATGTATTATGCCCCAGGAATGCAGATAGAGAAGTGAAGACATCAGTTCTGCGATTTTTTATATCTGCACTGCTGTCAGCATGAATACTGAAATCTCTGGAGGTAAAAGTCTGGAGTATTTTACCATCATTGCCAACAAGGTATCAGTAAACTCCATTATGAACCCTCTAGGGGCACAGTAAATGAACAAAAATGGATGTTAGCCTTGGCTCTGTTTTCTATTGTTAGATGAATGAATTAAATCAAACGTGTCTGATCTGAGGGACCTCTTGGGTTTTAAAGTTTGAAGGGATGATAAATGAAGTGTAGCCTTCCTTTCTCTCTTCTCTGAGTTTGTGACGAGCCCAGTGGCCCACTGAGAGAAGGGAGGCAAAGGGAGAGACAAGGAATGGACTGACACTGGATTTGCACTGTCTTCTGCCTCGGCGTCTGTGATAAAAGCTGTATCATGTGCCTCATCTCTGAGAAGGATGCATATTGTTTGGTGGCAGGTAATCTAGCATTCATACTAATGTCTTTAGTGGGGATAAATAATATCATGCTCTTCAACCAGCCGTATCAAGTAATTTCCAAGCCTCAATGTCCACACTTATGAATATGTATAGATATAAGACCAGTCTGACTCAGGCACCTTAGCTATATTCTTTCACTGAATATCCCTATGAAAAAGCCTCCCTCTGCTTGACCATGGGTGGAGCCTACGGAGACCATCTTCCTAACTTTGTTGATAAGGTCCCTAACTGCAATTTCTCATGCATTTTCTTCCATCACCTACTTTTCTTGAATGCAGTTGGGTTTATCAACAGCATGTTTGGAAAGACAAACTCCTGCAACAACTTCTGAAGAGGAGCCTGCCCCATATGCCAGTACCCAAGGACAGCTGCTAGGCTCCCCGGTTCCCCAGGGAGACGAGTAACAGTGATAGCTGAAGACAGCAAGGTCTAGTGAGTCTAAAACTGGTTGGGAATGCAGGAAGCCTGGATTTTATTACAAATCTGTCACGGACTGTTGTGTGACTGACCTTAGACAAATCTTTTTTACCTCTCATTAGCTCTTTTTCTCTCCCACTCATTTTCTATCTTATCTCTTGATGCTATAATCTCTCCGAGATAGAAGCTGCACTCTTTATATATACCAGAGACCTAAGCTGGCCGTTACATGATTAAATCATAATTACAGTACTTCAGTTCTTTGGTATGCACGTGTAATTTTTAAACAATTTACTATTAGTGAAATCTGCTTTTACAGAGTACTAAACTGACACAGGACACTCAAGTGACTAGCCTTAACTTCTGAGAACCAGTGGCAAGCTATGGACTACAGCCTTGAAATCTTGGCTGTTAATCACTTGATACAGTCCTTGTTCTCTTTGTATAGAGTCTGCTAAATTGGAATTACTCTATCCTTTCCAATGATATACATCCTAAGTGCTTGATAAAAAAAAAATCCTCTAAACTTATATAACAAATGCACAAATGTATTTTAGCTCAAAAGTATTACAGATCCAGAGTTGTCTTTACATGTCACAATCACATTTTCTTACCCATGCTTTTACCATGTGTTGTAAGCATATGGCATGTTGGCAATGCATGACAAGAATGCACAAAGTATGGTGTCAAAAAAAATCCTACCAAGAAGTTTGAGAAGCTGCCTACTACTCTATTTGCTCTTGAGTAAGTCAGGCATCTTCCAAAGTACTCACTTTCTTGTAACCTGAAGACTCTGCTATTACCAGAGGCTTTTATTTTAACACTAAATAGAAATATGAAGCTCTGGAAGGGCTTGGTATTCTGGTCTCTTGCTGACAATAGATAAGGGTTAAAATGTCAGTTGGTTTACACCAGTGGAGAGTGCAGGCCATCTAATCGACCAGGCTCCCATGTGTTTTCCTAATGAGAACAGAAATCCTGATTTTGACTGCCTGTATGCAACACCAAAGCTCTGCTTCTACTATTCGTTCACCAGCTACCACTGGTGAATAATTTTCATTATTCAGTGTATGCAACAGACAATTAAGGTGCTATTTAGTCTATACTACTAAATTAAATAGTGCAAAGGAAACTTCCCTGCCACTGAAAGCTGAATGTGTAATTCTCAGAATATCCTGCAGCCCAGTTTTGGCCTGGGCCAACCAGCAACCCTCTAAGCCATTCCTCAGTATGGTTCAAGTATTAATAATGTGGATGTAGGTTTCCCAATGCCAGATGGCCTTTGGGCCAGGGAATAGTCCTAGGCATGTTTAGTTTACTACTAGAGACTAGCCAATGTGAAAGAGCTGGTGGTATCTCATCTGAAATTTTAAGATTCAATCAGAGTCTCGACAGAGAATGAGGCTCCATACCTCTTGGTTAATCAATGAAAGCAACAGGTATACAAAAAAATCCAGTCACGGCTTTAAAGAAAGCCAGGGCTCTTCCCTCTATACAAGGCTAGAATAAAGTCTAAGACTAATACCCTCGTCTTCTCCAGCCCCCTACCTTGTCCCAAATTATGTCCTCAACCCCTACTCCAAATGCTGTCCCTTCCTGTAGCAAAAAACCCAACCCCTCAAGCTGACCCTTTAATGTTTTTGCTAGGTGAGATAGTCCTACCTCCACACTTCTGACAGCAGTAGGAAGGCAACTGCAGCCAACTGTCGAGATGGTGCCACCTCACACACTTCCTAGCCAAATCCTGGATAAATACTGTTTAAAGTGACTGAGAAATGGGTCCTGAGCTGCAGAACCTGAAGCAGGCTGCAGCCATCACATTTAAAAATTGCTTTCTAATGACATCAAAGTGGCTATTTGTTATATATTGAAACTTTCTGGTAATCCTAAAGGACACTCAAAACAATATTTAAGTAGGCCAAGGGACGTTTAACTCAGCAAGTGAGCGATTTTGGTACCGAATACCCAAATTCACTCTCAAGTAAGGGGGATAGTAAAAAGAGTTAACTGCTTCTACCAGGTACCAAAAGACGTGACACCATGCCGGCAGGTGTAACGTAGACAGAACATGTCCACACTGAAATATAGTGTGAGAAGAAGCAAGTTAGACTATGAATTACAATGTGCTTTTAAAGCTGGTGGTAAGCAGTGTATCCTATCAGCTCAGAAAGAGACAAGGAATCACAATTCATGGCACAAACCACTCACAGCTGTATGCCAAAGAAGTTGTCAGGATTTTAGTACAAGTCAGATAAATAGCAAGACCTATAGCAAGGCTGCCTAGCGTTGTCAGGTCTGTATCCTCATTGTAAAACAGGCAATACCAAAAATACCCATAACAATCCTGCTGTTGAATAGCCACAGATAGCCCGGCTCATCTTTAAGGTGCATTATAGTAAGTCTAACAATATCCCACAAATATAAGGACAAGTGATACAGTTGTGATCAGTACAAAATCTAATCCATTTATGAAAACAGATCTGTATTCTCTGTTTGACAGCACCTCAGGCTAAATCCAAATGGCCAGTCACACAATTTAAGTTACCCAAATTTTCCTCACTGTTATAATCTCTACATTAGTTGTTAAGTAACTCCTCTTTAATAGAAAGGCAAATTTGGACAATCACGTGCATACAAAATAAAGCATCAGCCGACACCATGTAGAGGATGCAAAGTCAATCCCTTTTCTTCTCTCGTACAAAATGAGCAGACATGATCTCTACTAGATCCTGCTTCCTGATAAACTTATGCTACGTACTTTAGAAAACCCAAACATTATTCTACAAAATATGATGTACTGGACAAATGGAAATCTTAAAAAGTTAATTTCATTAAGTGAATAGGAAGATGAAGCCATTAGCAATGATGAAGTGAAATTTTTAATTAGCTAGAAAATAAAAGGGAAATCCTTTGGTAGACATAGGGCAGCAAAGGAATTAACATTGAAAGAGATTATGGGCAAAACTCTTCTTTCAACTCTGTGGGAGTCTGTATTCCAATACTATTTTCCTCTCTTGTTGCCCCAAACTCTCTTGCTAACATCAGTGTGTGGAGAGGGAGCAGAACATCAGAGACATGCAAGATCTCTGCTCCATTTGGCGCAGTGGTTTCTTTTGGCCTTTCTCCTGACCTTCACCTACCTCTTACAGCTGCCCTACTTAAGTGGTAAGTAATTCTGTGTAACTTGGCCTCATAGTCAATTGCACTTTGTGGCCTCAGCCCCAGCAGATTTTGGTGGGTTTTACCCCATAGGGTGTAAAATGAGCAGGTCTTTTCTTGTGTGAGTAAAGGAGAAGGAAAGCTGGAATCTTGGGTTTGTAATGTGCTACTGGGACAAGGAGTGGAGAAATCCTGAGCTCCAGGCCTGGCCCCGGGCTCACTCCTGCTCTTGTGCTGGGCAGGTCTGCCAGCCTCAGCTTCAGAGCTGGGAATTCTGTTTCTCTGAATAGAAAATACATCAAGACAGCAGCTTGAGAACCATTACAAAACCCACAGAACCCTGTTCACTGTCATGTTGAAGCCCATGAACAGTCTCAGATGACAAAAGAGTTTGTTTTTTTCTGAGAAGTCAAAATGCTTGTTTTAAGATTTCAATACAAAATGTTTTGATTGCTCTTTTAACAGAGATTTTAATTTCAAAGTAACCTGACTCTTATATAGAGAGAGAGAAAGAGAGAATTGTTACGGAGTCCCAAAATAAAAATGGTCATTTTTGTATCAAAATAAACATTTTGCCAGTGTTTATATTGTCATTGAAACTTCAAATTAGTGTAAGAAGGTAAACTTGCGAATAAATAAAATATTTAGAAGTGTTCCATTTATTCTTAAACTACATGCTACAAATCCATGTGATTAATTTAGCAAAATAAGAATTCAGGTTTGAGTACTCAAAAACACACCCCTTACACCAAAACCTTACACCAAAATGACATTTTTGGTATCTTCTTGTTGTAATTCAAATTAGATTACCTTCTTAAGGGAAAAAAAAATTGGATTTTTTCCCTTCATGATCACAGGATTGAGACAGGATTGTTCCAACGCCTTAACAATCCAGAGCAGTACATATATCTCAGTGTCTCTGGTCTTTAGGTGTCCCACTCTGATCCTTCCCCAGTTCTCTCCCATGCTGCCTCAATTTGCAGGAATGCAAAAGCTGTACCATTGTGAGAGCCTTCAAACTGTCCATCCCCATGTGGCAATGCAATTGTAAAGGGCGGTGACAAATGGACCAAGCAACTCTCTCTTGACACATGCTGATTCCTTGAAGCTACTGAAATCCATAGAACTCTTGCAAGCAAATTAACATTGGTGGAAATACGCTTCTTGCCAGAATTAGTCATATTATATTATATAGGCTCTATTTAAGAGTTACATAAACATTGACCAAGGCACATCTATAGCCTATAATAATCGTCACAATTAGAAACAATAAATATTAATAACTTTGCTTCATTACAGCCTAGTTTCTTCAAATACAGCCTAAACAAGATCTGAATTAACTTCATATGGAAAGTTTTAAATTACTGTTATTGTGCTGTTAGGACCATTTGGGACAAAGGAAAGACTGACACGGGTGCTAAATTTTGTAAATAACCCAGTTTTTAACTAATTTTAACTGACGAGCTAATTAATGGTGTTATATGAAACACTTTGGAAATTCAACCAGTATTTATAAAGGTCGAACTCAAGCTTGGTGAGGATATGCTGCACTGCTCAGAGGTAAAAAAGAGATTAATTTCTTCTCTACAAGCCAAATAAGACAAAGTTTTAACATTTGGCCTGTGCCTCCCTGGTGTTAAATGTTATCGATATTTTATGTACTTGGATGGACCATAAATATCCTAGCAAATTAAGACATTTTAATTTTAAATGTTTTCTAACTTATTCTTGTTATACTTTGATGGTGGAATTTCCCTGCATCAACTGAGTTAGAGCAGCTTACATTCTCAAAAGAGGCATTCTCAAAAATTTTATTATTGTTATATAGATATACTTTATGTACACAGGTAGTGCCTAGAAATGACTGTGTAACTCAAGAGGTACAGAGATGTCCTCTTCTCTGTAACAGGTTGGTTAGAGCACTCGCTTGGGTGATGATGGGTTTGAATCCCATCAGATTGAGTAGGGAATTATATTTGGTTTTTTTCAACTTGAGGACTCCGATTTGCTGCATAAAAGCCAGCAGCAGAATCAATATTTTAGAAGGAAGTGGCCGCAACACCATTTCCTAAAAGGTCTAGTCCTGTTGATATTCATGAGACAATGCCCCTAACATAACCTTTCTGGCTAAAGCCCCTGAAAAGACAGAAATAGTGGAACAGAGAGGTTTTTGGATCCTTGTACTTCAATAAGCTGGAAATGGGTATTGTCTTGATCGGAGAAGTAGTGCAGGGTGTGAGCATCCTTCTAGGGATGTGGGCATCTCAGAAAAGAGAGAGGCACACAGAGGCTCACAGGTTTGGGAGTTTTGCATCGCAACGCTGGACCAATGTCTTTACCTTCCATATCCACCCTGCTTTAGGCCCCACATTTTTTTACTTCTTTTTTTCGCTTTTACTTTTTTTTTTACTTTCACTTTACAAGTGAACCTTGTAACCAGCAGTCAGGGAGTATATATTTACTGTCATTGTAGGTTCTTAGGAAAATAGCTGGTACAGTACTGTTATGCAGCCTGGAACACACATGCTGACGTGAGACTGACATTGTCATTTGGTACAAAAGATTCAGGCACCACTACTTACAACTCAACTCAGCTATAACACAGCTTGCATTTGCACCTAATATTACTTGAAAGCATTGGAAGGACTCTGTAGTGCGTGGCTGAAGTGTTTGGTTTAAAACAAGGCAACAAAAAGGCTGGTAAATGGCCTAGTTGCTTTTAAAAATACCCATCACCATCCAAAATGAAAATCATACTAAAATAATCACTCTAGTCTAAAGTCAAGCGATCAGATTCTATTTGCAAATGACTGTGAAATTGGGGTAAAAAGTATAAATGGAGCTGAAATGCAACACAAATAATCAACTATGTTCTAGAAGCCTCCCTTCATTTACTTTTTTTTTAATCTAAGGCGGGGGGGGGGAAGGTTCTGCTATTGGTATATTATTTCTGCTTAACACACAAGATCAGTAATTAAATACATTTCTGCTGGTCTTGTGGCCATATGCCTGCAATATGTAAAAATATATTTGCTTCCTTTTTTTTTTTTTTTAAATTCCTTTTGTTCCCAGTACTGACTGCCTGTCAGAGTGAACCCTCCAGATTCCTGTGTGCTGGTATCCATGGGCTCTTTCTTGCCAAGCTGCCAGTCTGGAGCGTCACACCTTACTGCCTTTAAAGATTGCCCTGCAGAGATAGAGGAAAATGGCAATTTTTACATGATGCAGTCTGGCGGCCCAGGAGATTTGAAGTCAGAACTGGTGCCAAGATTTACCCAGGAGAGCAAGCAAAGGCAAAACAGCGAACCTGGGCCACCTTACTGCCTTTAAAGATTGCCCTGCAGAGATAGAGGAAAATGGCAATTTTTACATGATGCAGTCTGGCGGCCCAGGAGATTTGAAGTCAGAACTGGTGCCAAGATTTACCCAGGAGAGCAAGCAAAGGCAAAACAGCGAACCTGGGCCA
Organism: Calidris pugnax; assembly: GCF_001431845.1. Classification (NCBI taxonomy): domain Eukaryota; kingdom Metazoa; phylum Chordata; class Aves; order Charadriiformes; family Scolopacidae; genus Calidris; species Calidris pugnax. Next base: position 473,461 of record NW_015090914.1, on the reverse strand, counting down.
AAGGAAAAGGGAAAAAAAAAAAAAAAAGGGGGAAAAATAAAGCAAAGAAAGAGGGGAGTGAAAGGGAGGAAAGCGTGGCAGAGTGGGAGCAGCTTTTCTGATAAAGGGTGAAAAGCAGGGCTAAGCAATGAACATTACATGTTGTTTGCATGTGTTTATTAAGAGGGTCAGGGTCCTAAAGAAAGTCAAAGGGAAGAGGTCGGCTTTTTTTGCATGCCCCAAATTGTAGTAGATTGCAGAATGTAAATGAGACAATTATTACACCAGTGCTCATCAAGCTGTGCTGGAAAGACTTCAATAGCCTGATGAATATGCATGCAAATTTGTTAATTAAGTTAATTATTCTGCTGAAAATTCATTTGTCTTCCAAGGACATTTTCCCAATGATTTTAACATGCTTGTGCCATTAGTCATGCTCCATGCTATTTAACATTACTTTTTGTCCACTTTTTCTTTTTTCCTTCCTTCCTTCTTGATTTTCTGTTCTACTCAGGGTTTTTTTATTAAAGCTTTAAAACCAGATGATTGGTTTTCTTAATTGACCCCTGCAACACTGGAACACGCTAGCATCCAGCTCCGTAGGAATCCCCTAAAACCAGATTTCGGTCAAATACTTGCTTCATATATAAAAGTCCCTAAAATGTCACCCAGGAAAAGGGGGGTGCCAGGGAGAGCAGAAGATGGGGAGACCGAACCTCTCTGGCATCATGAGAGCTGTAGTCTGAGTGGGTGCACTGGGGGATGGGGAGGGTGAGTCTGTCCCTGCTGCAGGCCATTTCCCCAGCTTGGCACCGGGAGTTACCTTGCTCTGAAAGGTGTGATCTCCTCACACCTCCCTTCCCTCTGCACCGCTACACACAGAAACATATGCGTTCAAACAGGAACAAGAACTGAGATACTTTTCTGTCACCACGAGGGCCAAAACCTGTTACCATGGCAACAAAAGAGAATTGTGAGTTTAAAAATCATGTCTAAATGGCAAAATGAGATACTTTAAAGAAATAGAACGATATTTGGTTTTTTCTTCTGTGAAAGAACCGCAGTATTGTTACAACTTTGCATGATTACACTCTCAAAAACCAGGACCTTTCTGAAATGCCCATCATTTGAAAATGTGTCAGAATGCACAAGGACTATTTTACATTTCTAATACGCATTAGACTTTTTCTGTAACTCCACAGCATTTAGCTGCTGCTTCCTCTTAAGTTCTTTTCTTCTTATTCTATTATTCACTAATTCTATTATGTTGCACATGAAAATTAAATTATTTGTTTTTTCAGCAAACGGGGAAAGACTCAATATGATCATGGGATGCTTTCTGCCTTCCTAAAAGAGCAAGGATATCAGGAAGAACATAAAAGAAAGGGATATTATAAAGAAGCAAAAATTGCAGATAATGGTGTTTAAGAAAATTAATTGGCAAGATTTCTTTTTTGCTCAGTCCTTATACATTACACAGTCTGAATGGCACTGTAGTGTCACATAGATCGTAAACCAATTAGGATGATATTTTAAACCCTGTAATTTCTGTAATTCCATCTGCTTTAGATGGTTTAATTAGTTAAAGTTACAAAAGCCAAATATATTTGAATATTTTGAAATCAAGCCCAAAGGCAAGAAATAAGAGTTACCAAAAGCAGTTGATGTGCAAGTGGGCATATTGCATGAATATATGAAAAAGGGGAGGGGAAAGGTTTTTCTTTTCAATTTTTTTTGAAGATGAGTTAAACAATATTGGTTCTGAAATCCCAATTGCACAGAGGAGAGTGGCAAAATCGCCATGGACTCCAAAAGTGTAAGGGTTCACTCCAAAAGAAGACACTCTTTACTCCTGACCTATTTTTCTACCAGGGATATAACCACTTTCTTAATTACTTAGACCCCATCCTGTTCCTTCTGAAGTCACATAGAAACTCCTCAAAAGGGACTCTCACCAAGCCCTTCATTTGCATACAATACTTCTAACTTTAAGATGGTGAAGAGAAAGACTGCTCAATGAGCATAGCCCTTTTATTTCCAGGACCTCTGTCCTGAGCTGCCCCTACTGTTTTATATCTCAACCTTTGCTCAGTGAATTGCTGAATACTTTGATTAAAAACTACTCACTTAGCTGGGTGATTATACACAACATATCCCTGCTCTCATCTTTTTAAAGTTTATCATGGACCTGATTGTGAGAAATTAAAACCCATTATTTTCTGGTGTGTTTCCAAATTGCTAACAGTAAATATCACAACATGGAAAGCCATCAGGGCTGGTATCTTTGCTCTTGCAAATAGTCCCAGAGAAGTCCACAAGAAGTATGATTTGCATGGAAGAAGGTTACACGAACAACCCATGAAATCACTTTAATGTACTGGAAAGAATAATAATCTCACTTTTTAAAAAGGAATTTATCAGAACTTTAGGAATGTTCTAAAGCCAATTAAATGATTAGCACTGCCCCGTGTTTGTTTAGCGATGGTATTTCTCCTGCACAGCAGCTGTGCAAGATTATGGAGCACAAATAGCTTCAACCACCAGTGACTGACAGCAGCATACTGAAGGCAGGGTGTCTGCTATTGCAATGTCTGTCACCCTCTGATTGAGACACTGTGGGTGTCCAGGGCTGTCCTTGCTCACTCTGAAATATTCCAAGGTAAAACTGTTACTCATAAAAAAGATGACTTGTCGTTCCACTTAACAGGAACACAATAATAGAAGTGAGCTATTAATTCATGGAACCTCCTACAGTTTAAACAAATCACTTCTGTTCTAGCTGTTGCGAGAAATGTCAAGTCAATGAAAATATCTAGCATAACAACAATTGTCAAACAGTGACAATGAAGTAGAAAAATTAAGGGGAAGCAACACTTATATAGCAGTATTTTTTAAAAAAGGGACTTATAAAATACCTGTGTCATTATAGGGCAACAGCTGTTTTCTGTAACTTCCAGGAAATAAAATCAGGTGCATACTACTCTCTTGCATATTTTGTTCCGTAGCCCTTTGCAATGTGGTACCTCTTGTTAAGAGGAGAAGAGAGGTGAAATGAAAAAATTTTTCCCTGCCCAAAACTCACACCCTTGACTTCAATCAAAGTCATATCAGAAGCAGTTGTAAAGATCCCTCCTGCTCCTGGGATCTGACTCTTCCTCCATATAACGCAGGCAGCTGGCTTGCTTCCCTTTTCATAGCTGAGAAGTTGCCTCCGAGTGTCCTTGTGACAGCTGACAACTGTCACTGTAGGTGTGCCGTGAACACACACCTTTCCTCCCAGTTCACAACCCACTGCTAAGGGGTTGCTGAGAACAACCGTGTTTTTCATTTGTGGTTCCATCACACATAAAGTGTAAAGCTAGCAGACCGCGGACGATAATTTGGGCAAACACCACTGGAGTCCAGAAGCATCAGTTTTTCAGGCATTTGGGGCAACATATCTGTGGTTGTACGCTCTATTAAATGAGCAAATTTGGGTGAACCATTGATACTAAATTTTAAAAGAAGAAAGCGCTCTTGCTTAGCAGCTAAGAGCCTCTTTCCGTTGGGCAGCTCTGGTTCCTGTGCCCTTTCTTCATATTCTTCTCTCCTTTGGACCTCATCAGCACATTGTGCTCCTCTGCTGCCTTTTCTGTTTTTGTCTCCACTGCTAATCGTGGCTGTGACATGGAAGTGGCAACTGTGGTGGAAAAGCTTTAAGAAGTAAAACATCGATAAGTCTGAACCTTCAATTGCAAAAGAAACTTATAAGGAGAGTTGACTCAGCACACTACTGCAGCAATTCATTTCCTTTTTTAAAATCCAACTTAGTCTATTTGAAAAAAAAAAAAAAAGAGAGGAAAAGAAATGGCAATAGACTTATCAGTGAATTAGTCATCGCAGATTTTGGCTCTTCGAAGACTGGCAAAGCTACAGAACGATACCTAATCCTGTTGCAGTCTTAAAATTAATATTGTAGCCCACTCTCATGCTGTGCACCAGAGCATTCATTGTGGTTTTTCCCTCTGCTGGAAAGACAGTACAAAACTCACAAACTGCACAAGTCAAGGAGCACATGCCCCGTGTGAGTGCTCCTCGGGATCACAGTTGGAAATGGCCAGGCAGTCCAGAGGATGGGAGGTTCTTGTGACCAACTTCCAAAAGGGGGGCAGAGTTTTGCTGGGGTGACATGGGCTGTCAACACCACAGTCGCGATCGGGCAAGAGCTCAGCCCTCCTGGCACCACTCGCCGATGGTTGCTGCCTTCTTTTCTCATTTGTTTCCCCTGCAAAGGCCAACTCCATCCCATTCTGACAGCACAGCTGTGTTGGTCAGAGGTGCAATGAGATGTGTTCTCTGACAGCATAAGCTGCCACCACTCTCTGGCATGTTATTTTCCTCCAGTTATCATTAACACTTAGAGTGAATAAACCTTTCAATGCAGATTGCCGCAAATCCCCATTTGTCTTCTTTTAGGCAAAGAAACACAATATGTGTCTGCGCTGCAGTCACAACAAAGACGGCGAGTTCTGCCCACGGTCCAAGTTAGTTTTAAACCAGCAGCCGTGTGGAGGCAGAGCCGGCCCACAGATGGCAAGAGACAGAACAGCTCCTGCTGAGCAACCCCAGAGAGCAGAGTAAAGCCAGCCCAGGTACACCGTCATCACAGCGGCCACCCTTGGACAGATACACACTCCAGGGTGTCACAAGTCCCACCATAAAAAACCACAAACCTCTTCAGCTGAAGACACTCCTGTGAGTTTCTTGCCAACGATGAGGTATTTGTACTTACGAATCATGAAATTGTGTCAACAATTTCAGCCTCCAGTTTATAAAAAGGAATGCAAAAAGAAAATCTTCAGTCAGGAAAAAAGAAGTCAGAAAGTGAGACCTCCCTCCTCAAGGAACGAAAAGGTGGCTGAGAAAGCAAGCATTTTGAGAGATTTTTGGAGGGCTGGACGCACAAGGTGTTGCTCATCACGTTTTGATTTATTCTGTACTTCTTACGAGACTTCATCTGCTAGTGTCTGCAGTGAATGCCAGTGGAAGTTTTGTCATGCTCGGTGCTTGCACTAATGTATGCTTTTCCATACACTTGAAATTTTAGGAAATACATGTCTTTGAGAGTCCAAAAACCAGCTACATCAACAATTTAAACTGCAGGGGTTTTTATGTTTACCTCAGTGACAGAGCATTTTAAGCTAACACATGCTGAGTGAACATCAGGTTCTCATCCCCTGACTCCTTGTTGTGATATTACTCCATTACCCAGTCCAAAGGAACAGGCACACAATATATTTGAGCTTATGTGACAAAGAAATAACAGGCATACCGGGACCGAGGGCTTCCTGTCTGGCTTATGGAAGAACCGTGTGTACACCCAGGGTGCTGGTTGGAGGCACCATGTGGAGGTGGAGAAAGCAAAAAAAGGGAAAAAAGCCAAAAACCACAAACCAACAAAACAACGCGTACTTTCACTCCACAGGTCACTACAAAACATAACTGGAAGGGGCACAACAGCACTTGCAGATGAGCGCATCACTAACGTGACCTAGGGGCAATAATTAACCCCATGAGGATTACTGTAAACTGAATTCAAACCTTCCCATACAGGTATTGATCTAAATCTTCTTGACCAGACCAGGATTAACTTTCGGTGGATTTCATGACTTTGCTTTCAAAGGGGAAATGGGAAAAAGACAGATGCTGAAGATATACTACACTTAGTGCAGAAATAACATAATGCCAGTTAAATAGCGGTTTTTAAAGTTAAAATTCATTGGCATGGATTTCTTCCCGTTATTATATTTTCTGTTGCTTCATGTGAATTATACCTTTTAAGCTTTTTTGAAATGACTCAGAGAAATACAGACTTCTTTGCAAAAGTAAATAGGGCACCGTGATTTCAGCTTTTTCTTTCCTCCTTCCTCTTTTCTTTCCTTTCTGCTCCCTTACCACCAGCCCCCATCCCCTGTTTACGATTTCAACTGTATTTACTGATCATCAGCAAATGTGTAAATGATGTAGTCGGGATGGTTAACATTCTGTTTAGCCAAGATCTTCAACCTTGAGCTTGCAAATGTTGCTGTGAGCACTGGTGGCTAAGGACAGAGGTTTTCAATTAAAGCCATGCAAGTGCTTAATGCATGCATCTGTTCTGCAGAAAAGCTAAACGTCTTTAAAATTTTAACAGAAGTGCACTGACATTGCAAACGGAAAATCAAATGTCATTGAGAAGCGAATGGTTAAAAAGGTTGCTGAGGATCTTATTTGCATTTTTTGGATGGCTAATTAGGTCACAAGGGTTAATATGTTAAAGAATGGTCTGTCTATTGTTATGTTGGCTGTCAGAGCCTATCTCAATCAAGCATAACTACAGATTACGGGGCAGCTGTCTTTGATCAAAATCTGAGTCCTTGTTTAGTCTTGGTTCAAAATGAAAAGCCTAATAGTTAGTATTTTAAAATATTTTGTAGCCTTAGTGCCATTGTGAGTAAAACTCCTGCCGAGGAAAATAAAAGATTTCTTATGAAAAAACAGGGAACTTCTCACAAATTTACGTTGTCAGTCTGATGCTTTGCACCAGAATAAGATATGGTGATGTTTTTTTCCTCCAAAACAAATAAAAACTGCTCCAGTACCACCCTGTTTCAGGAACTTTCTCAATCTAAGCAACATTTGCTGAGGACTTGTGTTCCTTCATTATATTGAACCAGAACAAAAACACTATTACAATGGGCATATTTCCCACATTATAGTGAACAATTACTCTGCAGTCTAGGTTATTTTAACGGACATATCACTTTAAACCAAGCTTTCACATCTGTTCTGCCCTCTAATTACAAATGCAAAAGGAACATAATTCACAAATGCATCATAAAAAAGGAAGCTGTAAGTGATTTAAATGCATGTGTATGTTCTCTAGTGAACACAACATGCAATCTGCTATGTTTTCCCCATGTACTGGGAACTGGGAATCAGATAGAAAGCCTGACGTACCGACCAGAGATTTCTCTTCCCCTCTCCCTTCATTCCCCAAGTAGAAGAAAGATTTCACTGTATGAATGAGTCTGTTGAAGAAGTAAACTGGTAGAAGAATAGAGTACATTCTCCTGCTTCTTATACAGTAGAGGATTGAATCAAGCTGAGCAAGTACTTCACAGTTCTCAATTTATCTAACAAATTTTGATGTCTTCTGTCTGCAATCTGTCCCTCAGCTACATTTTTTTTCAGTTCTTCTTAAAGAATTAGGGAAAAATGACACACAGGTTTTCCCCCCTCTTTTTGGTCAATACTACATTTTTGAAAATAATTTTCGACCCACATTTTATACCTTTCTCTGTTGCAGTTACTGGAAGAATTTTTTTTCCCAACCGAACGTGGCTCTTAAGCAATTTTGAACAGCCATCTGATATGTCAGTTTGGGCAGATTATTTGGGTATTATTTGGGCAGGGTTATTACTGGAACACAAGTTACTTGCTTCATGCTTCCCTATCACAGAGGTTCTCAGAAGTAGGATGCCAGTAAATGATCACATTTAAAGGTTTTCTTTTTCCTCGTAATATTCACTTCAATTTTGCAGTTCCTATAAATAAGCCTGATAGGAAACTCTTGCATGAAATCTGTGAGTGACTATGTAAATAATCAGTTAGATCATTTCGATGTCTACTCATTTCTCCCTATAACACTACATACGGAGGAACAGAGGTACAGCTGAGAAATAGTTTTCTCCACCCTATCAGCTATGCTGCTGGCTTTTCCAGTTGTTGCCACCAAGCTGAGCAGATGACATGCTCGCTGCGATTTCCTCACACACTTCTTCAGCTCCGTGTTTGCTTCTGAAGCTGCAAGAGTTTCCTCTGCAAAGCTGATGCTCTTACCTAGCAGTGAGCCTTACGGAATAGCTAGCGTAGGCACTGGTATAGGGGGGGTTGTAGGTTTTCTCCCAAATATAAGCACTGTTTTTCACAGCACAGAGAAGACATCAGGAGAAATGCTGATGTATCTGAAAGTTTTTACCATTTTTTTCCCCAGCTATGTCTGATATAAGCCATCCTCTCACCTATGTTCCTCTTCTCTCATTTAGTTTGACCCATGAGCTTATGGGCGGGATGGTGTAACAGAGAATTGAGCTTTTGAGCTGAATGCTAGATCCCTGATGTGACAAGGTCTCCAAAGATATTTGGAAGGAGACCATCGCCTACCAGTGATCTGCAATGGTTATAGGGTATTATCCCCATACTTCAGAGCTGTAGCTGCTCATCTAATAGACCAGAAGAAACTCCGTTTCCTTAATTATACCCCCATCTTTTGACATATAGCGTGGTTTCTGGGACATATTTTTGCCGCCTTCCATTGAAACAACAGAGACTGGCCACAACCATAAGCAGAATGGACTGTTGCCCACTTTTTATAGCCCTCCGAGAATCTTACATAGCAATATCTGTTGAAAAGACCAAACCACCAAATCTTTAATTTTCCCTTATTTTCATAGTTGTCAGTCTTCTACTACGTGCTCTATAGTTTGTAACAGTATCTCAGGAGCGTTTGGTGGTGTGTGACGAGCTCCCTATTGATCCCCCATCTCTTAAAACACCTAATTATTGTGGCTAAGCAGCTGAGGAACAGCAGTGCCCACACCCTCCTGTCACTGCTCTGCGGTAGGAAGAGATCTAGTTAGCGAATCGTGAGTAGGGATTGAAGCTTAATGATGTAAAGCTTCAGGGAAAAGCCTGGATCCACAGATTTCACTGGCGCCTGCCTAAAGCAGAATTGGCATGGCAGCTTGGCAAGCCCTGGCCAAAAAGTGCCCTCTGCCATACATGCTCCCCTGGACTCGACGTCGTTCTCCAACCAAGATACAACCCACAGCGCTCACAGCCCAAACCACAACGAATAAGATTTCTTTGGTAGATCTGAGAGCTCTGCCTAAGCAAGACAGAGACTGAGGATTGATTCAGCATCTTATGCAAAGCTGAGGTGAGTGCAGGCAGCCCACAGCCCTGCTGGCTGCTCACATGGACCCTCTCAGAGTGTCACTGATCCAGCCAGAGCTACGGGCTAGGAAACGCCTGCCTTATTTGTGGTCTGACGAGCCCACACCAACTCCCTCAAAGAGCAGAAAGTCCACAGTAGTGTAAAAATTTAGATGGAAAAATCAGATTTCAGGCAACATTTTTCATTGTTTTCCTTTCCTCGCTCCTCTCCCCAGCTGACAGACAGCTGAGCGGGGGTGTCACACTGTTCCCCGGGACACTGCGGGGCTGGAGGCTGGGCAGTGACGCTGCAGCATCCTGGCCCAGGCATGCTTTCCCATCCCTTCCCTTCCCTCCACCGTCCCTGGCTGCAGCTGGCACAGCAAATGGCCGCTTTCTCACCGCAGCAGTTGGTTTCTATTGTTTCTGTTGGGCATCAATAGCCTCTGCCGCTCGGTTTTATCCCCAGAACAGCGAGCGTCCCAGCAAGCTGCTGCACTGTTTGTCTCCGCTGGTCCCCAGGGACCTGGGCAGAGTTTTTTTTTTTTTTTTTTTTTCCCTCAAGAAATGGCAGGTGCCTGCTCTTTGACAAGGTGAATTTAAGTCTAGCACAGCAGACGTACTGGGAAGAAAACAATCCTTGCCTGGATTGTGCCTCGGGCATGAAAGGCGGGCATTTTCACAGGGTCGTTCCCGTCTGTTCTGGGCAGTTTGGTGCCCTCATGTTGGGTGGGAAGGGGAGGTACAGCATCAGAGGGAAGCGATGCTGAGCCCATAAGCAGCACGGGCAGGAGTGACCTCCTGAACCTCAGCTCTTCCTTCTCTTTGCTCCTTCTCCCCATCTTTGGGCTCCTTTTTGCGAGGACCTGAGCAAGGCCAGGCTGCAATGCCTCACTATCTCCTCGCTTGGCTTTTTCCCTATTTGCTCTCCACCCTTCCTGATGATTCCTCCTCCCGGCAGCAAAATCTCCATGTTAAACAGACCCATGGATGATGCTGTTGTGGTGTACTAGAAGCGGCATCTTGTTGGCAGCCAGGTCACTGCCCTCCTCTCTGCTACTCACTGCAGCAGCTACCAAGAACACCTATATCACCATTTTTGGCCACTGAGAGCATCCCCTGCTCCTGATCCTGCAGGACCACAGTCCCTGTAGCAGCCATCCATCTTCTGCTATGGCTTCTGAGGATTTCCCTAGTGCTTCTGCAGGAGCATCCTTATGTCCATAATTGCAGCAGATACCCTAAAGGTCCCAAATATCTCACAAGGAAGCACAGTTTGGGGCAGAGGAGCCAGAGTTGCTGGTCTTTCTGGTGGGAGCTAGTTGAGGACTGAAACCCTCCCATTTGATGGTTTTTTAACTCCCCTTCAATGTCCTGCTTCTTCTGGAGCGCTACAAGCCTGCCAGGAAGTAGGCTGACCTAGAGAGGGGAACAGATACATTTTTGGTGACGAAAAGGGAGCAAGAACTGGGAGGGTTTCTCACTGGTAAGAAATATCCTTCACAGAACTGCATCAAATTTGGCAGCTCTGAGAAATCTCTCTGGATCTCTTCGTCCCATCACATGTCATGGCCAAATGATAAAACATGCTGTTCTCTCACTAAACAAGAGTGGAAAAATCCAGAAAGTAGGACATTGCTTTCTCCTAAGTGGTACCATCTCTCAGCCAAAGGCCGGGTACGCTGCAGGAGGACTTTTTACACTGATATTATTTCCTCACCCTCCGTCATACCAGTTGTGAGTAAAAACATTTGCAAAGTAATGCAAACAGATGATAAATCAACACTATGGGAAAAAGCAGGGGTCTGTCACGTGGTGAAAGCACATCTCACAAACATTTAAGCTTAGCACTCTGAAGGGAAGACTGAATAGGTTGAGGCTGAGCAGTTTTACAGATACTGTCTAGAAATTTTGTATTTCAACAGGATTTGAATGATTTTTTTGTAGGGCTACAATTGCCAAGTGTGCCAGACATAACTAAAGATTTTTTCAATTGAAATCAAAAAAGAAAATATAAAAAATAAGGATTAAAATAAAATTCTGCTTAGAACTTTGATTCTTGGAATAACTTCATGTATTAGCAAAGTATAAAATTAGGCTCCGACATACTATGTGTGAATAAATACATTTTTAACTTTTCCAGTTTGCCACACTGCTGTGGCCTCACACGGGTCAGGGCTCTGCTTCAGAAGGACACGAAAGGCTTGCAGCCCTTCCAGCACGAGCACTCCCACTGCAGCCAACCAAGATCACTAAGTTCTCCATGCTAGGACTGCCTGTTAAGCCTTTTCCAGAGGAGGCTCTATTTTATTTGACTCAACTGACCTCTGAAATTCACATCTTTTCCCATCATCCCCCTTTTTGCAAGAAGCAGAAGGTAATGAGAGCCAAATTACTACCTCTTTCCCCCTTCCAACTAAGTTCTTCCACCCCATTAAGTGTTATGCAAGCGCACTAGCCACCCCCAATATACTCAACTCATATTAGGAACCTAGAAAAGGTCAGTTTCTGTATTTATATCTTTATTTAGTGAGTTATGGCAGTGGCATTTCTTCCGTTTTTTCCATCTAACTATGTAATCCTTCATAATATGTCTTCTTTACAGTACTGTGATATTTTATCACAGCTATTTGGTCAGGTAGTAGATATTTCAGTAACTGAATGCCTGCATTTTCTATCATTTCTATTCTGTCCAAATAGGATCACCCAACTTGTTTTAATAATTGGTCACTCTCGCACCATCCTTACTAGTGTAGTTATGCTGAATCTTGTGCAAATTAGAAAATGAAAATGTAGAGAATTTAAACAGCTTGCTAGAGGACTTACCAAGCATTGGCAGCAAAGCCAGGCACAAAAAATACACAGCATCCTTTCTGGATTTGCGATTTCTCCTCCAAGCTCCAGGCCAGTCCAAAACTAATGAGCATAGGATTGCAGAATGTATAGTATTAGTTGGCTGGTGCTATTTTAACAGTCATTTAGAGATGGAAAAATAAAACAACCAGGTTTTGCAAATATGGCAGGTTCCCAAGAGAAGGCTGTGGCTGCTGATGCCGTAACAGTTCAAGTGGATAAGGATATACTTCTGCCTCCGCTAGTAAGTCATAGAGCAGAATCAAGGCTGACATGTTTAACTACTTTTAATCTCTTTTCTAATAGGATTAAATCCATTATTCATAGAAGATTGCATGTTTTGCAGTATGATGCAAAGGTGGGATTCCCCTTTATTCAGTTACCATGCTTGTCATGTAAAAGGGACTATAGCCGGCTCAGCTCCACCAATACATTTATTTCTAGCCGTGGATATTTTTCCATGTTTAAAGTTTTCTATGGAGGAAGTTTGGGCCAACTGTTCTTTCACTTATTCTGGCTACATATAATTGATTTACTGTAGAACTTCGACAAATTTCTGTGGGTAGAATAAAATCACAATATTATGAAAAGACTTTTTTTTTTCACGTTTTGAAATATATTTATTTTCCTAGATTTGAGACAAAGCAGCTTACATTTCACAGGTGTTTCAAAATTCTTAGCAGACCTGGAAAAACCTGAACTGATTGATTGCAAGTAGGACATTTTGGCACTTCTTCCCCCATCAAATTAAAACACTATTGTGTAGTTCATTAGAGTGCTACCAACAACATAGCCCCAGGTTTTACTGAGTTGCTCTAAAACACAAAGTAAATCTAAACTGAAGTCTTTGTACAAAATCCTTGCTAAAGTAGCATGATACTTTTGAACCAGTCTGCATAATACTGAGCCTCAGAGCTACCAGCAATCTGCATTGAAAGCAGAGAGTTACCTCAAAAAAATCTCAAATCATATGCTTAAAAAATGGGAGATACTGGTAAGTCGTGCCAGAAACCTAAATCAGATGCAGCCTAAATTGTGCAGCACAGTTAAATTCACTCCTACAAAGAATTTACACTGAAGAACCCAGAAGTCATCTCCTTCACCTGCTGAAGGTGAACTCTCTCCTGAATTTAAAATAATTAACAGCAAATTGACCATATTGATGCTTCACTTTTTGAGTGCGACAGAAGAAAGAAAAAAAGGAGAAAAAAAAAAACAAAAAAACAAACCGAAGATCATTTCGTCTGAAAAAAAAAAAAAGCTGACCTGCTGGTTCTTAGCGGTGAGCTTTAAAACTAAGAAAGATAAAAAGGAATGGCAAGAGGAAAAAGAAGGGGAGGGGGATGTTGGGGGAGGGAAGGCTGTTGGTGAGAGCCCTGAGCCCCCCCAGCCCCGCTCCCCCCATCCCAGCGCCAACCGCTCCCGGCGCCGGGAGGACTCCCCAAAATCCCTGGATCGCAGTGACCTCTAGGGGTAAACTCTGCATCTGCAGCATTTCCCCCGCTTCCGGATCAAAACCGGGTTTCTTCTACACAAAAGGAGCCTCCTGAGGATTTTTGTTGGTTTTTTTTTTTCCCTAAGGATGGTCCAAAAATCTTCCATGAGGAGCTCGCCGGTGCACCCAGATGTTTGAAATTGTGAAAAAGTCCAAATATCAACGTGACACAAAAAGGTTGCTTCTCAGAAAAGAGCTTAATGTAATGAACTGATTGAGAATATGATCTCAGAGTGAAAAGAAAATTAAAATAAATCAATAAGACTCAGACCCTCCGTGTTTTGAATGCAGTGGTAAAACTCCCACTCAACTTAGTGAAGGACAGATGGGTGACTGCCTTCCATTCATTTATTATTACTCAAAGGTATCTCAGCCACAGTTCTAGAAGAAAAATCATGCTTTTAGAAATAAAACAGCAATCTTTGGCACCTAAAGGCAGGTTATTTGTGAATGTTGTTCTGTGAGAGCTCATTCCCATTTTAAAACATCAAGAATCCAATTGCCATTTACTTGGAGATTCCTTTCTCTTGCTAGACCTGTGTAAAAAGTCTGTAAGGCAGAGAAAAGTGTACGCTGGCAAGTTATGTTTTAGCACACTCCTCACTGCATGAGGAATTAAAAGATCAGTCTCTGTTATTTGTAAAAGTTGTGTAATTAATTTGTAGCATGCATTAAAAAGCTCCAGGGTACTGGAATGGATTAAATTAGTGATTTTACTATTGTTCAACCAAGCTGTACTCCAGTTCTCGGAGAAAAGACACGGGACTGTAAACTGGAGGTTATAAATTCTAAATCCCACTTCCAGTCTTATGCTAGCTGCCACGAAGGTCCAAACTCTGACTTTCTGGCTATTTGCAATCTTATCCTCAGGGGTGGCCTGGACTGTACTGGTATTTCAGAGGTGAACATTCATACGGAGAGAGGTTACAAACAGAGAAACAATTTTCTGGTCTTTTCACTGGCCACAGAGGACTTTCTAAAGGCAGCACAGGCTGGGAGTATGGCTGCACACCTTGACACCCTGGCAGAACCTGAAGGGACTCACCACAGGGTTGCCCATGATGCCTGAAGGCAGAGCTTACAGAGCCTTATGAAGTCTGGACGTTAGATGTTTGTGTCCAACGCATGAGACGAGAGGAGGAGACAGCGGCGGCGCATGGTGGGCCCAAGGAGAAGACAGGAACTGGGGCAGTCTGTGGACACGGCTGCTGAGGAGCGGGCTTCCACCTCCTTCCACCATGGACCATCATTAGATATTCAAAGATATTTAGGGGACTGATCTGGTTATTATCCCAATGTAAATTTACTGATATTCAAATAATATGAACCTCTCTGGAGGGAAAAAAAACAAACAAACAAACAAAAGAGCATCTAGTTAGAAGAGTAATATGATTGAATTTATTGGACACAAGACCGCAGACAGGGGAAATACTGCATGGTATATTAAAAAAAAAAAAAAAAATAGCCCAATGCTTCTTTAAGCAAGGGAGAATCAGAGGAAAACAGGCTTGCAAATCAATCATCCATTACAAACCAGAACATATTGGCATCTCAGTCTGCAGTCACTCAGGATGGGGGTGAAGTCTCCTGATGCCAGCATTGCTCCAGGCTTTCTGAGACATCTGGTCATTTCACTGAAAGGTGAAGACTCCAAACAGAAGTGAATATACATGAAAATTAATTTAAAAGAGGGGGGAAACCCTCTCGCTAGTGCTGTTGGGATGATTTCAGGAGAAGAGGGAGTCGGTGCAATGCAGCGCCTTGACTGAGCAGCGGGGGGGGGGGGGGGGGGGGGAACTGGGCCCGCGGCTGTGGATGCCCCATCCCTGGAAGTGTTCAAGGGCAGGCTGGATGGGGCTTTGAGCCACTGCTCTAGTGGGAGGTGTCCCCCCCCCCCGGGGGGGGGGGGGGGGGGGGGGGTGTGTGTGTAACTGAGCTCGCTGCACGGAGCAAAGCCAGCATCCAAAGCAATTTGATGATATTTTCATAACCTTACTGGAAACTGGGTAAAATAGCCGAATCCCGACAGGAGTTAAGCAATGGGCCACGAGAGGTCGCTCTAGAACAGGG
Organism: Calidris pugnax; assembly: GCF_001431845.1. Taxonomy (NCBI): domain Eukaryota; kingdom Metazoa; phylum Chordata; class Aves; order Charadriiformes; family Scolopacidae; genus Calidris; species Calidris pugnax. The sequence goes on along the minus strand of NW_015090914.1, from coordinate 458,109 downwards.
TTACCCGCACCCACCGCTGCCCTCCAGTGCGGGACACTCACACCACAATGCGTATTTTTAGGTTGTTTTGTTGGTTTTTTGTTTTGTTTTTTGCCTGCGTGTGGCTTTTTTCAAACACACATAATGCTCATACATCCATAGGCAAAACAGCTCTTATTTTTTTCCTCTTCTCTAACTGATGCTCAAAAAAAAAATCAGAGGGGACCAGACTCAAGCGACTGGCAGCATGGCAGGGTGGGACAAGTCCCCGTGGGGAGAAAGGGAAGCACCTTCATCAGTCATGTTCATTCGCTGGGAGGAATATTATTGCCCACAATAAGTGGTGAAGCTTTGCTTCACATATAGGGATTATCAAATATGGGGGAGGAAGGGTGTCAACAAATAACCAACAAATGAAGATCAATCAGTGGAAAAACAACCAAATGTAGGTACAGTATTTGACAGTAAGGTCCACTGATGTCCCCTGAGTGTCTTTACTCTGTCTTCAGTAGCTTTACATCTGCCTTTGCAAATGAAATCTCCTCAGCTGTGGTTACTGTTCTTCTACTTGATTCTCATGTACACAAGGAATTGAGTTATTGCTTGTTTTCTGGTCTGTGGAGAGACTCTGCCTTTGTTAAACACTGGCTCTCAGCTCTTTCCTCAAATTTATGACTCTTCCTGCAGCATATGACTTTCTTTCATTGAAAGAATGCTTGTCATTTTGTTAATAAAATTCACATTTTCAAAGAAAGAAGCTGAAACCTCTCTTCTAATTGCCTACACTCATATAAACTAATGATGCTAGGTTGGTAATGAATATGACAAATTCCTGTTGTAATTTGCACTTCATGCTGGCTCTGTGTGGGCTTGCAATAACATTTGCTACACTAAAAACATGAGGTGAAATCTTGGCCTCATTTGAATCAATGATATTTTTTTTTTCTCTTTCAGCCTCCGCAGGGCTGTGCTGCGATGGTGCCTACTGAATTCAGTGGCATTATCTGTTTGATTGCTGTGAACATGGCCATATGGACGTATCCTTTGCCACATGGCATCACAAATGAATATCTGATTTTTTTCCCCCAAGAATGATAAGATGTTATGCTATGTGATGGTACCATAAAATATTTAGGTTAAGTCCCTGCATAAGTCCTCTTGCCAAAATCAACAAGAAAGAATTGCGGCAATCTCAGAGGCACAGGTTTTCACCCTAAAACATGCAGAAGGGCATCTCCCTAAGAGGGGAGTACAGGGCACTTACTTAAGCTTGAGTCCTGGATGCAGCTTTGGTACCACGGTACTGAGTCTTCATTCATACAGCTATGTAAGGATCATGCATTGCCCTTTTGCTACTCTTTCCCAGCTTTTGACTGCTTTTCAACACAAGCATTTTCTGCTTTTTGCTACACAAATGAAAGATTTGCTCCCCCCACTCTCCTTCCCCTAAAGTAATGAGCATCCATCGATTTAGTGATGACTAGATAAAGCTGAGCAGCTTATGATAGACTTGGGATCAGGCAAGACTCCCTCGCGCCTCCGTTATGTGAATCATTTATGGCTTCTAGCAAAAAATTTTTGAGGAAAGGAGTGGGCACTCCTCTTATTTCCTCCGTTTCCTGTTATTTTATTGGGGATTTTGTTGTTAGAGCCATTGCAATATAATTTGAGAAAAAGAATCACCAATATGGATAAAATAGGACTATGGGAAGGAGGAGGAAACGTCTCAGTGTGAAAACACAACATACAGCTGGGGACCTTCTCAGATATCTTCCACTTCGCTCAGCGCCAGGGCATTACTCATTTAGCATTAAGAAGTATGTCTCCGTTGTATGCCTTCTGAGATGTGGGCCATATAATTATCACAGAAAATTGTCATGCTTAGCACTTCTTTTAAAAATAAAGTGCATTGGGGACAGTTTAGCCAATGAGCTATATTATGCTGAGCTTTTCCCCGACTTCTTTCTCCCTCCCTCCAGCACGTAAGGTATAGTCACTGCCCTCCTTCGGATACTTCTGTTGCTTTCAGCTCCCCAGTGAGTCAAAGCAGGTCTCCTAAGGCTAGGTACTCCATAGGAACCAGCAGCCCCTGGGTCCCTGCACGAGCCAAATTTTCAGCTTAATTTCCAGGCATATCTTTGTGATGAGCGCACTGAGAAGACAGCGAGGCTGATCCAGGTTTCACCCTGTAACCCTGGGCCTTGCACACCAGGTGTGCTAGTGTTTGCTGGGCTCCGACCAGGGAGAATCCCCCTGGGCAGCATCCCTGGGCAAGCTACAGACAAGGGAGCAGCGGGTCCCTTAGTTACATGGAGGACTTACGCAGAACTGCTCTGGGGAAGGTGCAAAATATTCTGTGGTCGTATGTGACTGCACAGACGTCTGGCACAAATAACAGAAACTTCTCTTTACAGGCTTCAGAAAATTCAGTAAAAGGACAGCTTTTCAACAACCCTGGGTTTCTTTTAATGCGCTTTTTGAAGTCAACACAAACACAATAAATGCCTGAAATGTGGAACCAGCCCAAAATCCCAGCGGCTGCCAGAGAAGAAGTCCTGCCCACCCTTTTTGCATGGAACTGCTCGTGCTGCGGTCACACCGCTTTATGTAACGGAGCCTGTTACGAGCTAACGTGACCAAGTTGTGTATAAAAGAACCAAAAAGGGAAGAACTAATCTTGGGGGTACCTGTGGACAGCTGATAATGTGAAAGGAGTTTAGTAAGAATAATGAATGCAGCATAGCTGAAAAGAGGAATTCAATAAGTTTTTGTAATAATGTTATTTCTGCACCAAAAAATTAATCAGAAGGGAGTGACTTTCTCGATGTGATGCTTAATCTAACAGGGAAACTGGACCGCCGCATACACATCAAGGTGTCTTTCAAGTCACTTTTTGTTGTGCAGAGGTTACTTGCTTCCTGAAGAATGTAAAAATCATAATTTGTTTTAAGAGGTTATTACAGCTTTTTAACAATAAAGCAGTCAAGACTGCAGAATTTTTTTGTTTTTTCTACTTGTTTTTCAAGACCTGCACACAAGCAGTGAGTAGCTTTGTGTACACATAAACTTGGCTTTTTTGACTTTATACGGTGTCAGTTTTACCTCCAATGTTTCATTTGGCATGTAGTGCTTGACAGCACTAGCACTGGACTGTAAAGTAGACAAATAAAGTTTTGTGGGGAGAAAATGTTCGCTCGGAGATTCCATTGCTGAATATTGCAAAAATCTAAGAAAGGAATATTTAATAGAAGCCAGTGGGCAATCTTCATTCCTTTCCACTTCCAGTATCCTTTCCAACTTCTTTCTTTCCTCAGCCACTTTAATTTCCAATAAAAAATAAGCAACGCATTAAATATAAAAAAAAAAAAGTCTTCAATCCCTAATGTACTTTATCCAAAAATGTCACCAGGGTCTCTTTCAGCGCAGTTGGCTAAACTGCAAGGCTAATGTTCATGTCCATTAGTGAACATTTGAGTTGGTCTGATCTCTAATTTTACAGTCATCTTGCCTTCAACTGCCTGTAGGTTTTCTTTGGCAGGCTGCTTGTAATGATAATGAATTGATCACTGCTGGATTGCTTGAGAGCTACATGAGCTTTATAGACAGTGGGCTTAATCCTCCTCAGATTTACATTCACTCAGCTGCTCCAATTACCTCTGCTGTGGCTGTGCTGGAAGTGCTTGCCATAAAGAAATGAAAGTGTCTAAACTAAACAAGGTGGTTTTTTAACAACCTAATGATGTTTTAACATCTTTTTTTTTTTTTTTCTCCTGTCTAGGATTCAAGGTCTATCCAGGTTTCAAGTAGTCTGAGGTTTGTTGTATCTATAATATAGTGTTTGAAGTAACAGACTCTCCTGAGGACATGCCAAATGTAAAAAAAAAAAGAATCCCTGCCCCACCAATTTGGCAGTTTCTACAGCCCCAGACAAGTCATTGATAAAACAAATGGATACAGGAAAGCAGAGTGGGATGAAACAGTCAGACACGAGGCATTACAGTAAGTCACACAGCGGAACGCCGTTGTGGTGTTATTGTAGGCAGCATGTGAGACAAACAATTCAAGGAGATTGTCCTAATTATCCAAGGTGGCTTTGAATACATTTGTGATTCAAATTCAGGACAAATGAGGAGAGTACCATATTAGAAGATAGGACCCATATATTCTTAACCTAGCCTACAGTTTAAAGACTAATAGTCTGAACTACTGCACACCACTACTTGAGCATAGCATAGACTCACGATTGGGCAAAATTAGGTTTAAGTAATTTAGATCAGACTAGTAAATATGAATTACAACAGAATCTTGTCTGATATCAAAATGTATACTACTTTAAAAGCACAGCTATCATTCAAAAGAGGTTCAGAAGTGAACAAAGAGGACGCTACATCAGATTGAACAACTTGCTTTTAAATCACAGGGCCAGTGTCACTTTTGCTAAAAATGAAATTTTGTGTTTCATTCTTCTTTTACACTCTTTGTGCTGACCATCAAGTTTTAAAATCACTGGCATATTTTTATATCATTGAGATCAATCAGTAGGATAAAGTTCAAAATTTTGTAGGATCTTCTAACTCTGTAAAAGCTTTGGAGCATTTCTTTTATTTTATACAATAGGGTCTAGATCTTGGAACATCTGGGCACTAGTGTAACATCAATATACAAACAACAACAGCTCAGGAGACAGGTAGCTGAGTGTGCTGTTATTCAGCTTTAAAAGTAGGTATTTAAAATTACCTAGTAGTTAATTTAATGTGACAAGTGTTAGTAGTCTACATGAAATGAATTTTTGATACCTGCCTAGTCCCTGGTAAAAAATTGCCAGCACTAAATTGATTATGGCTTTAGTCATAATTTCTCCTCTTAGACATAGCAGGCTCAAGGACTAAGACTGAATCTTCTAAACAGCACACGCATGCCCAAGTTACCATTGACAGGCCCATTGACATTTTACTCGCAGGTAGAAATTAGGATCCAGCTTCACATTCTCTTTCTATTTCGGTGTCTGCATCCTGGGCTGCATCAAAAGAAGAGTGGCCAGCAGGTCAAGGGAGATGATTCTGCCCCTCTGCTCTGGTGAGACCCCCCCCGGATTACTGTGTCCCGTTCTGCGGCCACCAACATAAGAAGGACATGTACTTGGAACAGGTCCAGAGAAGGCCACGAAGATGATCAGAGGGCTGGAGCACCTCTCCTATGAAGACAGGCTGAGAGAATTGGGGTAGTTCAGCCTGGAGAAGAGAAGGCTCCAGGGAGATCTTATAGCGGCCTTTCAGGGGGCCTACAGAAAACATGGAGAGAGACTCTATTGGGGAGTATAGTGATAGGATGAGGGATAACGGTTTAAATTGAAAGAGAGGAGATTTAGATTAGATATGAGGAAGAAATTCTTTACTATGAGGGTGGTGAGGCAGTGGAACTGGAGCTTGCCCAGGGAAGTTGTGGATGCCCCGTTCCTAGAGGTGCTCAAGGTTGGATGGGGCCTTAAGCAACCTGATTTAGTAAAAGGTGTCCCTGCCCAGGGCACGGGGGTTGGAACTACATGGTCTTTAAAGGCCCTTCCACCTCAAACTATCCTGCAATTCATTCAAATGCTTGTTATGGCGACACTCATCACACCACTGGTGTGCTTTGAGGGCCTATCTGCATCTCAGGAAGATAACTTAGTCCTTCACAGCTTTCATTCTGCTGACTCTCAAAGATCTATATCTTCACTGAAAAATAAATAAATAAATAAATAAAAGGTGGGGAAATAAAGCATAAACATTTATTAGCAATTCACATTATGTGATTGCTGCAACACAAAGCCATGGAAGAAGCAGTCATTACCTGCTATAGTGAGACCCAAATTACAGTTTCAAATTACAGTTCTTTGATGTTCTTAAGGTGGGCACCTTTAACTTTCAGTCATGTTCCTGACTAGCCTTTAGCAGCAGTTTAGCTTTTAGGATGAGCTAAGCAAAGAAGAATTTGTTTCGTTGCTGCTACTAATATTGCTGATTGGCATCTGAAGGAAAATTTTCCTCTGGGACCAACCTGAAATGTTTTGCTGCAGTAACATATGTTCAGGGTGGTGGTGGGGAAGGTGTTTGCTATCGAGTATCTGATGGAAAAATGCTAGACAGTAAAGCAGATTATAAAGAGCTATGCCAGTAGGAGCAAAAACTTCAAATGACAGAATCAAATAGAATGATTAAGTATCATTTTGGTGAGGCTTGAGATGACTCAAAATTATATTAGGAAATTGGATCTTTGGTGTACTTGTTATTGGATACTTGTTATATGTGAGATTGGGAGCCTCTCATAGGTTTAGTCTGAAATATTAAATTTTTTTTAGAAGTAGGTTTTTGGGGAGGCAAAAGAGCTACTGGAGTAAGCCACTATCCAACTTCAAAATGGAAGACACAAAGATCAAGACTAAAAACAACCCAAACCGGTCTACTCAGTCTTCCTTATTCTGTTATTATATGAGCCATAGCTCATCTGAAGAATTTCCTGCCCCTGCCTTGCTGATGGAGGCCAGTTAAAAGCCATGAGGATGTACAAATGCCTGCTCTGCACCAGTGCTAAGGTCCATCTCACCAAGCATCCTGTCTCCAGCAGTGTCTAGGGGCAGACATGAATTAAAATGAGTAGGTCAAGTGGGGACTGACATTTCCTCAGTACTCTTGTCCTGCCTCCAGTGCAAAAATCACTGGGATCTCCTGAGCCAGAGGTGACCAATTTTCTTTTAATAGCCATTAGTGGATTTTTCTTTTACATGTCAATTGGTTTCCCATTGAAAGCATAATCAATGAGGTAAAGTCTGAGTATTTTCCTGTGTATTCTACACATCCCAGAACCACCCCAATTTACATATACACACCCTAACCACTGAGGGGCAATGTGTTTTGCCGGTATAAAGGTGCATGCATTGCTTCTTTATGAGTAGGGTAGGATTCTGTACCATTATAAAAGCAGCTTAATCCATCTAGACTTCTCCACACCAGATGTTATGGAAATACCCCTAAAAATTTACAGCTACAAATATAATAAACACATAAATGCAAAGCTGCATTTAAATCAGTCATGCAGGTCTAACCTGATTGAAAAGTCATTGAACTTGAATAGGATAGAATAGTTCGGTTGGAAGGAACCTATAATGATCATCTAGCCCAACTGATTTAGCAAATAGTACTTGAGCAATTTCCAAGAGCCTTAGCCTAAAACCAGTGCTACTCTACCAAGAAATAGTAACATCAAGAGTTAACTAGTGAAATAAATTAAGACAGAAAGAAATAACTCCAGATTCTGTCATGGCACTTAGCCTACACCATTCTTTCCTTAGAACATATGTGGGTTTTATGTTTTGGTCATTTTATTGAAGAAAAGATTATTCCAAGCAGAAATGTTTAATAACTAACAGTGTCCTGTTCATAGTGTATGACAGCTTTTGTTACCTGTTGCAAAAATAAGTCATTATTTTTAAAAACACTGCTAAGATTTTATCACCCTGTTGTAAGCCTATGTTCTCTGTATGGTATGCCAGTACTCAGACGTACATGACAGCTATTCTAGTCAGAAAATTAACCAAAGAAATCAGTTAAAATAAAATTTCCAGTGCATAGTAAGGTAAATTATGCTGGTAATCAGAGAGATAAAGAGAAGCAGATCATTCAATGGGCAATGTCCTCCTATGCCAATCCAACCGTACTGCTGGAAAAAAAAAAGAATACCTACTGAAGGTGACTTTGGCACATCCAGTACCAAATACCTGTGTGGTTACGAACTTTCAGATACTGAACATCTGGGAAGATATCTACCTTGTTAAATAAAACATGCACCTGGCCCCTTAATGATCAGCTATACTTGACAACTTCACCATCTCAGAACACTTTTTTTCTCCCTGTACCACATTGCTGAAAGTAATTAGACAATAATTAATAGTGCTTTATGCATGATATCTTAGGAAAGACTCCAAACATAAATAAGACCAATGGGTGGTTTGGACACCTAGCACGTGGTCAGCACTAGTTAAGAAGTTTCTGATGAACATAGTCACTGTAGTCAAACCACTTTATGCATTTATTATCAGTTTCAGTTGATTTCTGTTAAAATACAGCCAAAGCCTCCCATAGAGAATCTCTCTGATTCCCTTCCAGCTCACCTAGCATGAAAGCATTACACTCCAAAGATCTACAGCTCCAGACACAGCCCTGAGGTGGTTCCCTTCTGCTCATAATAACCTTCTCCATGGGTTATTTGGGTTCCAGACTCCATGAAATGGTAGATGAAAACGTTATGAAAAAGTTTGTTTGTGCTAGAGTTTTTAATGATGTCTTTTGTCAGTCAAGACATCTCGGAGAGAGCTAATAACCTTCATGGAGCCAGGAGAGCCAGTCTTATGCACAGGTGATGCACAAGGCGTTGGACAAGGAATTTGATACCTCACCCTTCCTATATTCAAGAAAGATCAACTCAGAACAGGAAAGAAGGAAGGGAATTATTTTAATTAAAAGATATTGGCAAGAGAAGAAACTGCGATGAAAATAACCATGAAAATGAGGTGCTAGAATAGTCTTTTAGCAAGAATAATGAGGAAAAGAAATTTACCAGATTCTACTGGACCTTGTTCAGTTAGTTCATGAAAGAAAATATATGGAGTAGTTGCCAATGAAAATAGGAGAGTGGACTTGAGGACCTTCCAATCCCATGTTCCTAATGACATTTCAGAATTTCCAAACAAAATGTTTACATTATACTGAAGGGCTGCAGCTTTGGTGGGCTTGGCCTCTTTATATGGTTTGTCCAAATCCAAAATAATTTTCAGTCATATACACATTTATCTAGCTATTGATCACACATCCATCTGTCTGTTTGTCTATGTATCTACCTACCTAAGACTCCACATTTGTTAGTGTTTTGATAGGGTACACTTCAACCTGGCTAATTAGTTAAATGAAAAGGAAGCTGAGGAAAGGACCACAGTGCCTGAAACCATCTCCCACAGGCCTCAGAGCTACTGATGCAGTTGGGAAAACTGGCAGGTTTTCAGAAGGACAAATCTTTCTTTGGGTCCGAAACACAAGTGACATATTGCAAATTTAGTGTAAGTTGGGAAAAAAATCACTAAATTAGCCTTCCTGTTCAGACCAATTGAGAGAAAAGGGTAATAGCACTTAAAAAGCAGAGGAGAAACTTAACAGGCCAGGTGAAAAAGTTGATATTGTCTGTAGGATGGGAGTGAAAGTGGGACAAGGCAGGGGAGTATGGGACAAGATTATTGTAGGGTGACATGTGCCACCTGGTCAAGGTGAAGCACAGGTCTCTCCTTTGATGAAGCCTTGTCATGGACACACTCTTGAGCTAAGAAACAGGGCAACACGCTACCTCGATGTTAGCATTTGGCACTCCCACAAAAAGCTTTTATTTTTTTACACTGTTAGATGCAGTCTCTCATCCTTCAACCTGAAAATTAACAACCCCATTTCTATCCAACCCTGTATATAGAATTCATGACTTTAGTACTGAGCAGGTATCATGATCCCTTACTAGGTAATTGTTCTATTGCCATTCTCCTAAATGTGCCTGCTTTGTGCCATTCTCCTAAAATCAACACAGCAAAATACATAACAGAAATTTCAGCCATCAGCCTGATTATTCAAGTTAGATAAAGGTACGGGGAGAGACCATGTCCAGTTCTCAATTGCCCATCTCCATTGAGAGACTGGTGAGCACAGACTATGTCCTCCCCATCAAGTGGTCTTTTTGATGGATAAATGATCACATTTTTACTATTCCTCTTCTCTTTCTGAAAATAGCATTGAGCAGCATCATTAGGATTGAATTGCACAGCTCTCAGATAGCAAACCCACAGGAATTCCGTTTAAGTAACAGAAATTACTGTACATTACCACTTGCGCAGATTAGTGCAAAGCTTGTGTTGTGATGTGTGTTCTTCAGCTTCAAGGGGGCCTGTTTGAGTCCCTTCTCACTTGTGTTAGTATAAATCTGGAATAATTTCATGCAAGTCAATACATGATATCTGAATACACGTCTGCAGTGAGGAAACCTCTGCACAGGGTTACTACTTCATTAATTTCTGATTCCTTGTAGCTGTTGAACTGCTGGTTAACTTACCAAAACATTGCACATCTAGAAGTTCAGGCATTAAAATGACACTACATCAAAAGCAAAGAAGAAATGAACTGGAAATCCATGAATTAATCCTTTCAGACAGTCACAGGAAATTACAGCATGGCTAAGACATGTAAAACTATTTTCCATTGTTAAGATGATTCATTTCCCCAGTATCAAGCTTTACTTCTGTCAAAATTGCTTGCAAGTAAAATCTCCATTTGCAGCCATTTAAGATGTTAAGACCTTGGTTGTGCAGGAGTAAGAAGTCATCTGACTTTAAATCCTTCTGTGCATCTGAATATTCAAAAAAATAGCTGCTCGCTATTTATTTATTTATTTATTTATTCCTAGTTCTGGTAGCAAGTCAGCTGGGGCCAGAGGACCACAAGATCTACTTTGCATCTTTAATGACTCTCATGATTCTCCATAGCGATTCTGACACTCAAAATCCATGGTGTTATGGGCACTCAAAATTTTCATCACATCAAAACATCTTACCTAGGACTGCTCAGGTCAGTATCCACCCCAGTAGACCCAAAGGTCTCAGGGAAAAGTCACATATCTCTTTCTCATAGTGTATTTCACTGCTAAATTGAAAAGATCTAGCAGAGGAGCTCCCTTTATGTCCAACTTAAGAGCAGGCCAATGGCGAGCACAGGAATCCGAAATGTCAGATCAACTCCAGTCCTACACATGAGCCAGGCACGGCGTTTATTCCATGGTAAAAGAACATCTTCTTTTTCTTAAATATTGATCTAGTTTTAACCTAAGTTCTGCCCTTCTTGGTGAAACTGGAAGAAACAACTCTGCACGATGTTTCTCGTTTGTTTCCTATAACGAAGCCGCTTCATCATAGAAGTCCTGAGAGGTTTTTAAAAGCCACTGGGAGGCGAGGGCAACACACAAAATCCTGTGATGTGAAGGCTGCTGTTCTCTGCTCATTAAAAAGAAAAAAGGTGAGGGTCCAGAGAGGGCAGTGTTCACTCATCAATACTCCCTTCCCAGGAGGGGAGAGCCACCGCCTGCTTCTACACACATGCTCACACAATAACAAAAAGGTATTAGTACATCTAAAACCTTCTGGTTATTATTTTAGCTGCTGCTGAACTAAAGCTTCCACTAATCTCCAAAAGCAAACTGCATTGCATTCCTCCCTGCAGCATCCTCCTCCTACCACTTTTGCCCAGCAATGTTTTCTTTCCCCTGAGGAAAGCTTTCCTGACTGAGAACATTTGTTTTTACTTTGAAGGATGCTACCTACATGCCAGGACCAACATCTCCTTGGAGCTCTCCTAATGCCTTTGGCTTTGTGGTATGTAAAGCCATAGTCTTCCACCAGCACAAACATAGTGTGACTCATAGGTTAGGTCCTAACTCTGCCCAGCTCGTTCTTAGATATTTAGCTGACAGCCTAGTGCAGAGGAAACAGACTGTCTCTGTATGGCTGGAGACACAGAGGGTCTCCACAGAAAGCAGCGAAGGAAGCCAAAGATGAGGAAAGGGAGACCCTGAAATTCCAGGTTGTTTTTTGATTTGTTTGAGAATGAAGGTTCAGGTCAGTTCATATTTCACCACAGAGGTTTCATCCGTCCTCAAAATTATAAGAAAACCTCGATGGGTCCTCTAATGAGTATCAAAAATACAAAGAGGTACACCACAGCCACAGAAAGCAATCACTTTTTCTTACTGCTTCTATTCAGCTTCTACTCCCTTTGACAGAAGTCAGCATGGTGATGTATAGAGGTGAAGAAAATCTTTCTTTAGCTAGTCACAGAACACAAATCCTTGCAGAAAAAAAAATACGTGAAGCTGAATAATTTGACTTTCATCCAAATTAATAAAGATTGAAACAGAACTCAAGTTATACAGGTTAACACTCTTATCATAGGGCAGCACAGTATCACCACCATGTGGGGGCTTTTAAAATGTTGATAGAGGAATACTGTTGAAATAGAAATAATTCCTACTGCTATTATTTTATTTCCACAGTTTTACAATACTGTAGTCAAGAGAGTTATACTTTTAGTCTCCAAATACCTTGATTTTATACAAGTCATAGAATTATGATAAAAGATGCCCATTATCCACATGCAGATAAACACATACACACACCATTTAATTCAAACATACTTGAGAAAATGTCTCACCCGATCAATGGAAAAATACTTGAGCTGGACAAAAACAGTAAGTGAAAAAAATTATATGATCAGGATAATTTTGCAGCCACTTTTTATTCCAAAAAGTTGTATTTTTGTAAACCTGACATTTCCAAAACAGTGCAAGTGAATTAGAATACAGGTGAACACGAGCTTCTAAATACAGGTGACATCAATAAGAGTGAACACATTCTTCCAACCACAAGTTCACAAAAAGAAACATACAATTTTACAATACATAAGGAGTGACAGTCTAAGAAAAAGGAGTGACAATGGTGCAGGTACCCTACTGTGTATGCAAACCATGCTCCAAAAGCAATTATAGTCTTCATGCCAGTTTAATCAATGCACACTAAATGAACCAAGTCCTACTTTCATTTATATCAAAGAAACCTTACCAAGTGGATGAACTTGGACAAAGGCAGAAATTAGTTCCATGACTCCCTTAATCCTTTAGTGAAAGCAATGTTGTATAGCCCACACCCCACCCATACCATGCTTGAAACTTGTGCAAGACTCCAAAATGTGCCTATAAACAGAAGACATTCAAGAAAGTCGATACCAAATTTTGCCAAACATCCCCTTTGTGCAGCTGTTGCCTTCAGTAAGCCTAGTTAGCTGCATATCACTGACTTGTAAGTAGGGTCCTTCCCATTCACGTGTCACAGTAGAGAGGGTTGTCCTCACTGGTATGCTCGGCACTGCAAAAGCCTTTGCCACTTTGAGATGAAAGGATTGTTTAAGTGATTTACAGGCTTGGGGTTCACATCAAGCACAATTTCTCTCTCAGATAATCCAAGTGAATTGTCAGGTGACTTCAATTCAGAGGTGGCTTCAGTATTTTCTACAGTTTGCTGACTTCCTAATTGTAATTAAGCAAATTAAAAATAAGGTTTATTCAGACATACATAGATATTAGTGGGTGTTGGCCTCTTCTCCCAAGGGAATAATGACAGGACCAGAGGAAGTGCTCTGAAGTTGCAGCAGGGGAGGTTTAGATTAGATACTAGGAAGACTACTCAAAGAGTGGTCAGACACTGGAAGAGCCTGCCCAGGGAGGTGGTGGAGTCACCATCCCTGGAGGTATTTAAGAAACATGTAGACGTGGCTCTTCAGGGCCTGCCCTAGTGCCCGCGATTGTGGGGGTTTTCTGTGTGTGTAAGGCTGGACTCAGTGATCTCAGCGGTCCTTTCCAATCATGACGATTCTGTGATTACTCCTGTTAGCTACAATGGTCAAGTGCCAGACCATACTAGTGACTGGTGAGACCTCACCTGGAGTATTGTGTGCAGGTCTGGAGCCCTCAATACAAGAAGGACATGGACCTGATGGAGCGGGTCCAGAGGAGGGCCACAAGGATGATCAGGGGGATGTCCTGCTACGAGGACAGGCTGAGGGAGCTGGGGTTGTTCAGCCTGGAGAAGAGGAGGCTCCGGGGAGACCTAATAGCAGCCTTCCAGTACCTGAAGGGAGCCTACAGGAAGGCTGGGGAGAACCTGTTTAGAAAGGCCTGCAGTGACAGGATGAGGGGAAATGGCTTTAAGCTGGAGGGGAACAGATTTAGACTGGAGATGAGGAGAGGGTTCTTCACTGTGAGGGTGGTGGAGCACTGGAACAGGTTGCCCAGGGAGGTGGTTGAGGCCCCTTCCCTGGAGATATTCAAGGAGAGGCTCGATGAGGCCCTGGGCAACCTGGTCTAGTTGGGGGTGTCCCTGCTGACTGCGGGGAGGTCGGACTAGATGGCCTTTGGAGGTCCCTTCTGGCCTGGGCAATTCTATGATTCTATGACAGCCTCGGAGCATGCTAGCCTTGCTGTTGCTTGGGGTGAACTGATGGGAATTCACCTCCAGACCCTTGGTTTTCAAATTAAACAGTCATAAAATATGCTGTGAAAGGTGGCACATGCTCTCAGCTCCCGGGAAGTGAAATTCACCCCTGTGCTGTTGCCCACCAAAACTCTGAAATGACTGTGATCTTCTTGAATTCAAGATGGAAGTTAAATGGAATTGCAACAGCATGGGCACTGCATTAGGTGATTTTTCCCTGAATTTCACACCCATACCCCTTTCTTCCTGATTATATTTTTGAGATTTTCAAACTACCCTAAAAGCAACTTCAAGGGTACTCTCTGTAAGAAGGTACCCTGTACATCGCAAGCTTCATGGCTTAAACAAAAGATGCCTCAGATGCCAGATGGTGCGTTTGAAAATGTTACTGCCCCACTTCCGAGCATCCACCTGCATAGCTTAGAGCCAGTGCAAAGTGAGTCTGCTGAAAAAAACATATAATAAATGCAATGCCGATTCATCAAACCTTTCAATGAGGTTGTTCAAGACAATTGATGACTTTGTAGTTAAATAGACTAACTGGAGAAAACTGGGCACAATGATTTCCCTCCCAGCTGAGCTGCGCAAGGGGTGCAGCACAAAGGAGCTAGAGAGCAACTGACAGATGGGAACTCCCAGAGCTCTGGAAGCAATTCCCAAAGTAACTATGTCTCTAGATTTTGATATGATTACATTTTTTACAGTTTATTTTAAAAAAAACCCACCACAGCAGATCTATAGCACAGCTATTTTTTACACATTCTTGAAGTATACTATGATTTTGTAAGATTTTGGGGTTCAAAATTGACTGCAATCAACTGGTATTGGGGAGATTTTTTGTTTGGCATGTTTGGTTGCTTTTTAAGGAGTGGAAAGGTGTGTCTACAGGATTTTAACATGAAGTAGTGTAATGTTTCATTGACAAATGAAACGTTATGTTTCATTGACAAATGTGAACCAAGGAAGAGCCACAATGGAAAAAAAAAGGAAAAGAAAAAAATTATGAAGAGTATACATATAAAACCAAAAGCATTTGTGACAACAGAACTACTGAGTACCTAACAGTGATGGTACTAAGAATTTAAAGATTATTTCAAGAACGTGTCACTAATCTAGCCAACAACTAGATTTTCACTGAGTGACAACATGTGCTGAATCAAGAGTAGACAATTCAAGTCAGAGATCAAAATGTCCAGTGTGGGCTCAATCAAATGGGATTTGTTTTTGTTTTTTACTTTAACCAAGAAAAATCTTTTTGCCTTGAGTCAAAAAAACCTAAATAATTGTCCAACACAATATGAAATGCTAAATAGGTATTTTCCCTTTTTTAACTCTTTTCTTCATATACTTTAAAAGATGTTTCAAAGGAATAACTGATTTTGATTTTCAAAATATTGTAATGAAATATTTTTGGCAGATTTGAAAGTAAATTTTTGTTTAAAAAGTGGAAATGAGGCATTTAAACGTCTCAAAGGGAATTTCTTACTTTTTTTTTTAATGGAAACTTTCAAATTCAGTTAAATTCACAAACAGTTTCACTTGTCCCCTGAATTATTTTATCAGCAAATTTAATATTTTTTAAAATAATTTTTGGGTGGTCAGTTTTAGAGAGGGCATATACTGAAAATTCTTACAGCTAAATAAATGGACTTTTTTTTCCAGCATTTTAAGCAATTTCTTATATGATTCATAGTTGTGAATCAATCTCATGTCCAACTTCTACCTGTCAGTCTTAGGTATTT
The DNA here is from genome assembly GCF_001431845.1 of Calidris pugnax. NCBI lineage: Eukaryota > Metazoa > Chordata > Aves > Charadriiformes > Scolopacidae > Calidris > Calidris pugnax. The sequence goes on along the minus strand of NW_015090914.1, from coordinate 442,287 downwards.
TTCAACAACAGAAAAAATACATAAGTTAGGTTTAAATACTAGCAAAACTAACTGATGTCAGAAATATCATACTGTGAGGAATTCAACAGCCTCTAACAGATCAGTGCGAAGGCCATAAACCTTTTGGGTTTTGCACTCTGATGAAAACTCTGCAGTTCTCTACAAGTGGTTATAACAGAATTTCACCTCAGCAGGTTTTTTTCAGATTCTAGCTTAAATGATCATTTATTATATGAATTCTGTCAAATCACCAATGATTATTTAAAAAAAAAAAACATAACTGAATAGACTAATAGCCTTTCTTGTCAAACATTGAATCAATGCACTTAATTCACTTAAAAAACATCTTCTGCCTAATGGGTGTAGATAGTTAGGTTAATAAATATTGATCAATTCTGTAGTAATAGCAGGCACTTAATGCCAGTGGGGGAAAAAGCAAACAGGTATAAGGATGTGGTTAATTTTTTAAAATTTGAAGCTATAAGGTATTTGGCAAGGAAGAGCAAGGATAAGACCTGTTCTTAAGCAGATCTTAAGCAGATGTCTTGCATGTTGTCTGTGTTCAAGTTTCCAAACTTCCAGCAGTTCTTTTACCTTACCCTTATGGAAGGAGACATTCATTCCTGTTTCTCCTTCACCTTCTACCACAGAGCTTGACCCATCTTTTCCTTACATGGATTTTATATCAAGAGGACATTTACTTCTTATTTACACAAGGTGCAAAGTACAAATAGAATTTAAAACCGAATCTTACAGAGTTCCACTATTTCTATTCAGATATCCAAGAACTTTTTGAAAAAATGTGGTTGAATTAACTCCAACTAAGGTCCTCCTAATTCAACAAAAGATTTGCTAAGGGATTACCAGTGAACAAAGTGGCAATCAGTAACGTCTGCACCTTGACTAAACTTCTTTCTTGATGCTTGAGGAAGGATGACATTCAGTACTTGGAACACCCAGATACGGAATATCAAGATCCAAAGATCCAAACTTTTTAACCCTTGCATCTACTTATCTCTCTTTAAATTATCATATAACAAACTCATGACTCGTGTATAAAACTCACAAGGCAGGCATATGCTCATAGCTTGTAGCAATTTAGCACTTGCTTTGACAGCAACAGATCACGATCATTAACAGTAGCTTAAAAACTGTCCTTCTTAACATTAATATTAATATGGCTCTATTTGTTTTATATCTTTTTTAAATTCAAAGCAATTTGTCAATGCCATAGTGGTTGGCCCAATTATATCCTTCTGGTATCTCAACTGCACAGTCCTAGACCATTATCAAAGTACGAGAGCCTGCAAGAGAAAATTTCCCAAAGGAAAACATTCTATGATGCCTTCTTCAGTGAGCCAAAGCAAGCTACAGGTTTTGCTACATGTCACCAAGGAAGGGTTTTCATCCTCTCCTATTCAGGCAGGTAAAGGACAGATTCTGATCCAGAACATCACACTTGTGTAATACTTTTAGGTTCTTTAGTTTATAAATCAAACACCACATTCAACTCGAAAAAAGAAGACAGTGAAAAGATTTTGGCTTATTGCCATTAAATGGTCTATATACGACATTGCCAAGCCTTGTGAATTAAGTGTATGAGGATTTCAGCTACTTTTATCTGAAAATCTCTTTTCTCTCTTGTATTTAAGTTTAAAAGTACAATAGGATTTATATATACATATATGTATTTCCAAGGATTTAGCCAGATATCAGTGCTTGAGTGAACTATATAGCTATTCAATAGAAACTATAAAACATTGATACAAATATAAAGACATAATCAATATAGAAAGCTTATATTTATAAAAAATATTCTTAGGTAACAGTCTTCCCCTGAGGGTATACCACATAGTTGGATTCATAAATATTGCTCTGCACTGCAGCTTAGTTACCAAAGTTCAAAGTTCAGCTCTTAAATGAAATGTGAATTGATCCAGTCACCTGACATGGCCGCAGTGGTTGCCTCAGGATATGTTCCCTAGCTTGCTGGAGTGATAAAGACACAGCATCAATGGGGTCTCCGAAAAATCTGGAGAAGATTCCTTCTTCCACATATGGAAGATACGAGAGCAGGACCTACAGGCTAGCAAGCGCGTGTCACATGACTGGGCTGTAGTTTTCGCAGGCAGTTCACTGATTTTTCTGGACCCAGTCCCAACTATCTTCATTCTCCTTTCTGCTCTTTTCGGCCTCAATAATTTCTTTGTACCTCCGGCGGAAGAAGCCCATCTGCAAATCAAGAAGAGATGACAGTAATAAGTAACAGTATCATTACATTGAAACTTACCTCATCAGAAATCAGTGTGCAGAAAAAAATAGCACAGGTGTTGATATCTAATTTCTCCTAGTGCCAATCTGGAATCATAGCTCCTTGTTCACACCAATAAATGAGATCAATCTGAGTCCTAAATCTTCATGAGTGCTCTGCTCCTTATAGATGAAGTGCTCTGAGTCCTCCTGTATTGAAACATCATCTTTTAAAAAACGCAAATAGAGTATTTCTAATTAACCCAGACCAGGTTTATTGGTTTCATATAATGACCAATGCAAAATGTGGATCAGAACCTAAAGCCACTCAATCTAAAGCTTGGGTCCTGAGTAAATGTTGCCAGAGTTTTATGAACTGTGCTCTCAGTGTCCACAACTGCACAAAACACCAGAGGTGTACGGCCACCTCCCAGCATCCAAATTCCAACTATAAGCTTTTTTCATAAGAAACCCGCTTCCAGAAAAGCCAGCGGGGTCTACTGTCCATCGCAAGTGCTCCACCACTGCTCTGAGGAGCTCTGTCGCCGTTTTGGCACACCTGGCCCCAGAAGTGTCAGCCCACCGCTGTGCAGCCACAGGAACTCCTCTTCCTGCCAGCAAGCATTCTAAGTTCAGGTCGCAAATTTTCTATTTAAGGATCGTTTATGCTAAGAGGCTTTGGAGGACACTGATAGCTAAGGACTCTTCTTTTTGCTAAATGATTTCCCTTGTCCCATTGCTACCCATTGTGTGATCTGCAGCTCAGAAGGCAAATACAAGCCTGATCCCTCAAAACACAGAGCATCAACAGTAAATCCTCCATAAGCTTTCAAGATGCTGCAGGGTTGATAATCACTTCTGCATATCTTCTTGTTTCCTGAACCCTAGTACTTAGTGAAAGAGATGCATGTTTGGATAAAAACCTCTCATAACCCTGGCTTTTTACTTCTTTCAAATAAACAAAAATGATTTTAATAACAGACTTTGGTAAGCATTCAAGAATAACTCCTCTAACAAATAGCAGCCCACTATTAAGACCATTGGATCAATATTTCGTTCATAATAATTAAACATTTATGTTATTCCTACTACTCTAAACCTGTTTTCTTACTCCTGCTGGGTAAAACATGATGCTTTAGTCTTTCTTTATCAACCAGTTATTTCAACCCTTTATTCCCAAACTGGCTATATCTAGGGATATTTTGTGCTGTTTTGTCACTACTAAGTTGCTGTTAAATTGGGCTTTTTAGTTTCAGTTCTTCAGTGACTTTAATTTTCTTCCAAGTACATTTTAACTCACAGGAGCCTGCAAGGCAGCTTGTTCAAACTGCCACACGTGCTTCTCCAGCAGAGCCCAGGCCCTTGCCAGTACCTCCAACCACATCCTGAATTCACAGCAAGGTGACACCGGACACACACCATCCTCTCACCACTCCTCACCTCTGCTGCTTGGCATCTGTGCAAAGGACACTGAAGCTGCAACATGGTCTAACAAGCCCCTTTACTGGGCCATAACCCTGGGGCACGCTATTAATCTAGAGATAGGTGTACCCTGCTGAGTGCATAGATGCACATTACATGCACAACTGCAACCACTTTATAAATACACAATAGGTAGACATACACATAAATCTTAGTTTTACAGAGGTCCCCACGAATAACTGGAAGTAGACCTCAAAAGTCACTTATTCATAGTCTTGTGCACAGACTATGGACATAGTCTCTTTCCCATTCACCATAAGCAAAGCTTTATCTGCTGCTCAATACATGCGAACGCATGGATAATGGTGGTTCTGTTCAGAAAAAACACCTCACAAAAGGGACACTGTTGAATTTTGGAGGACCATGTCTCCCTCACCTCCTAGTATCTTTCAGAAGACCATACGCAAGGATTAAGAAAAAGAGAATTAAAGAAGAGTTTCTCTAGTTCCCTGTTCTTCAAACTTGCTCTAAAAGTCAAATTAAGTTCTTTCTTTAGCAGAAAAATATAATTACTAGTAATTTTTTTCTTGTACCTACAAGCTATATCAGTGCAAGGGATGTATTTTGAGAAGACATCCTCAAGATAGCACCATCATAAAATTCCAGTGAAATTTCATCATTGATGCCAATATTCAATGGAGACTTGAAGACAATAGGAAAAGTTTACCTAGATTTTCATGGTCTAAAATGGATATAATATTGATAATGAAAAAAAAAAAAGCGTAACAACCTACTACTTCTCCATTGCTCTGCCCCAGTAGGATTAATCATAGGTATTTATTCTTGTCACAACAATCTGCAGATACTCTTTACATAGGCTCAGGGAGCAGATATGTTTAAGTGGGTGCCTTTTTCTATTATCAGTTTTTATAACAGACCTACATGTTCTGCACATTAGAAAAAAAAATTGCCACAGAACTTAGTTTCCTAAGATTAACAAGAGAAGTTCAACTTGTAGCTTTTAAAAATAGGTTTTAGACCCTGAAGGTTTACATCCTTCATGCAACCACATCCTTGGTACAATAAAATCCTCTCTTGGAGTTATAATAAAAATTATAGAAAGGCTTTTTAATTTCCTCGAGGGCCAAACAAACAAAAGCAAACTCCTTCCCACTGTTATTTTAATAAAAATTGTCTGTTTGTGAACATCTGCTTCAGGAATTATCTTAAAAGTTGGTTATGATAGTTATGGTATTTTACTATTTTGTTGCTGGATACAGAAGGCTTTTGTATACCTTTCCAGTAAGGAAAAAAAAGTGAGCTGTAGACTGTAATAAATATTAATGAAGCATGAAATCCTACATCTACAGGTGATTCCACTATGAAGCTATATCTGTTTACTTGCTGTAAATGATACGGATAATCTAAAATTATGCAGAGGACTTAATTTAAGTGCAAGCAAAAAGAGAAACTGGACATTAAGGATTTATATTTTTTTTTTTTACATTTTTGAAAATAGTGGTCAGGGATTAGATGTATTTCCCATCTCTGGAAGGCAAGGATGTGCTTTGTTGTGGGATACTTCCTTAGAGTTAACATCACATATTCCCACATAATGTGACAGAGTCCCTGTCATCACCACAAAGGGGGTTTTTTTGGTAATGGCTGCGAAGAAATCAAAACATGGTCATTTCCTCACAAGAGACTGCACAACCATCTCCTTACAAGCAACTGATTTCATTAAGAATGGCAGCACTATTAACCCCTATGGTGAGGGCTGATAAGTGCCCATAGCAAGGTGGAAAGAACACATGAATTTAATACACAGTGAGGAGAAAAAGGAGTAATAAGGAGGAGCACACTTGGACCAAAGCAGGAGAACTGATGCAACATGGGGCTGAGTATACACTGGCTCTTCTGTCACTGGGGTGGAAGTGACACCAGAAGATCTCTTTTCTGCGGCTAAAGCAAAGCCCTTAAGGGAACTCAGAAAAGCCAGTGAGGACAGCACTGCTGGGACACTGGGACTCAGTCCTTGACTTCAAGCAGGGAGAGAAAGATAGAGCCTCAGGTTTAACAGCAGCATTCCTGTGATCTCATTCATGTAATGGGTGTTTACAGTGGGCCAATAGTCTGCAACTGATGTTTCATGGGCAATAAGTCTCTAATAATTGTTCAATTCTCCCAGACTCTGCTTTCCATATATACAGACGTGTATGAAGCCAAAGGAATAGCCAAGTCCAGAGCCATGACCCCGTCATTTCCATATATACAGACGTGTATGAAGCCAAAAGAATAGCCAAGTCCAGAGCCATGACAATCTGTGAGCTTACACCACCACATCCAAGGAAAGGCACGAGGACAATATTTTGATCACTAGACCTCTGCCTGGGGAAGGTGCTCATGAGAGGAAGAGCAACAGGAGAACACATTTACAGGAAGCAAGGAGAGAGTACCATGGGAAGCTGAAGAGTTATAATGGAAAAAGAAGCATCAGCCAGCAGGGACAATCCAGGAAATGAGGAAAGCAAACTATAGTCAGCATTTCAGAGTTGGATGAAAATTATTTGGGAAGGCTGAGGAGGCCCTCTCGAGTTATGGGCCTTTGGGGTTAGCATGGCTGAAAGAAAGGTCTCAGGAGTGGGACACTGCTCAGCATGCACCACGCTTTACTCTTAACCCTGGCAGACCTCACCAGAGGGGACCTGCTATGCCAGGAACACCATGTCCTAATTTGTTTCTTCTGTATGCAAGCACAGAGGAGAAAGAGAGCCATTGAAAACTTTGGGAATACAGGGATAGTCGCAAAATCCCAGGGCTATGAGTGTCACTCACAATGGATTCACACCCCACGCCATGAAAAGGAGAGAATATCTTAATGGTCTGTGAATTCACACACTGCCATGTTTCACATCTGCTTTGATAAACTGCAATGATGTCTTCTTGCTTTTAATCAAATCAAAACATATTCAGACAGAGTGAAACTAAATGGAAAGAAAAAGCAGTCCTGGTCTTTACCAGAAGTGACAAACAATAACCAGTCCTTTCTGGAGGTGCTTCAAGTAAGTATCAGAGCTGCTATAAATAGGTGGCTTAGATTCAAAACCTGAAACCATCCATAGATTTTATACACATCCTTTAATTTAGTTATTCCAGCCTGTGTAACCTTTTCTAGCATAACCTTACTGCCATCTACAGCATACGCTGAGCAGAAAGCATGCTCCTGGCAAAACGGAACAATAAAGCAACAGAAAATCTGTGCTACTTGTAGGCTGGGGAACTACCCCTGTTATTGTGAAGTTATTTCTTGCCATGCAACAGCACTGTCAAGTCCTCTATTCAGTCTTGAGTATTTAAAGTCTCTTTCACTAGCACACACAACTCCCTTCAGCTGTCATATCACGTTTAAATCCCTTAAAAATCACAGATAAGTCATATCTAATAACACTTACATAAAACTGCATTCTTCAAGCACACAAACTGAAAACTTCAAAGTGATTTCAACATGTTGAAATAACATTACAACAAATTATAGTCTCTTTTTCTGCTGCACATTCAAAGGCTGATCACTGAATTACTGGATTTTATATTTTTCCAAACTCCAAAACTATAAACATTTATCCAACATTTCCTGCAGTACTGTCCTGTGGTTATCTCTCTAGGGTGCCAATTATAACTATGTTTGAAGAGTGATGATATTACAAAATAAAATTTAATCTGCAGCTGGGAAAAACCAAAGCTGTTCAGAGGGCAAGCAATACCACTGACTTTGTTATATTCACTATTGGGTAAATGTCTAAAGCATTTTGTTGTGCCCAGTGAAGCTTGGTTTACAGTAGTGTTTTGAGACTATAACTGAGCTAGCAATAGAGGTTCATGAACAACAATGTTCAAACAGAATCCAAAACTATATCAGAGACTTTTGCTATTTTTTGTACAATTTTTAAATTAAGTTTCTCTAGTGTATCCTGAGGTACTAAGGTGCAAACAAAAAGTACTGATTTTTATCAGTATGGCTGTGCTGACAAAAGTCTTCTAATGGAGGTTACTGACCACAGTACAAACCAGCAAGTAAAAAGAAAAGAGAGCAAAGTAAATACTGACATAGGTGTAACTAATAAAATGAAATTTAAGAACCACTGAAGAAATCTCCCATTGAACAAGGCTTTGACAAGATACTTTGGGTTTGGTGTCTTAATCACAATTTGTCCTTCCTCTACTACAGTTTCTTCATCTATTTAAGCACTATCCAGCCATACCTTATGAACAGTCTGGACTTATATCATTTACCTTTTACTGCCACGTCTCTTCAGCCGAGGCAGAGGTCCCAAGCCATTCACCTTGTGGCCCTTCAGAAAAAATTAACTTACTCTTTTCCTCACCTGTTTTGGGCACTTCTACCTTCTCATAAACAGTATCACAGCTAGAAAAATATGCAGCTAATCATGGTTCGAAGTGGGGCCAGGAACCTCACCCCAAGCAAGATGCCCCAGCCAGCAGCCCCACAGCAGCAACAGCCCCGGCCTCTGCCAAGCAGTGCTGCTGAGACGGGAGGCACGGAGTGTTTCCCCACACGGAGACCCATCGCTGGTTATTAAGTGCATCCCACTTTACCACTGCCAAGAGGGCAGGAAAAAATACTTTGTTTGCACTTGCATTCATGTGACACTGCGTAATTCTGACCGGTCACTGGCTCCAAGAGGATGCCCCCTTGACTTCCTCCCAATTAACAGACCCTTGCCACAGAGCAGAGGGGTCAGGAACAGCCATTGTGTATCAGGTTTTCCTTAGAGGGCTGGCAAACCGCCATGGCTGGGTCCCCCTGTGAGGAAAAGGCATGTTTGGGAAGCGGCCAAGTGCCCTGCCCGTAGTTAAAGGAGAAACCGCGTATTTACAGGGAAGGATGATAGTGTGGCTAAGATAAGTGATCTGGCTTTGATTATTCAGTCTCCTTCTCTCTAGATTCAATAAGGTAGAGTTTGCTCCACTCTTTCACTAAAGAAAAATAATCTGTGAATTTTTTAATATATTATTTTCTCTATGTTCCTTAGTAGAATCATATAATTTCTCCATTTTGCAGATGTATGATAAATATATTCAGTATTTTGATATAACGGACTATTGTAACAGGCCATCCATGGTAGTTATTGTTGATACCCTTCAACTCTTGGCAGGAGTTGAGTGCCTGGGTGCAGGACGTGGCAGCAGAGGGATCCAAGTGCAGGGTGCTCTGCTCCTGTGGTTCCTCTTTAGCTTCATATGCCTATTAGAGCAAGGCCAGGTTTGAATTACGTCTCCAGTTTTGCCACTCATGTATTTTTCTCTGAGGACCGGCTCTTGGCTGCCGGAACATGCTAAGAATCACCTGATTAAAAAGGCAAAGACTACCAAGTTGGGACTGATTGTAAACCAGCTTTTTGAAGTGGTCTCTCTTTTCTATAAAGAGAGCAAAAAACTTTTTTCCCAGAATATAATATGGCATTTTCAGAAAAATTCCTCCTTGATCCATACTTTTTGAGAGGCAAATTCCTTAACTTTCCTGTAATGTGCATCCTCATTTGCTCAATGAAACGTGTAAAAGAAAATAAATACATATGCTTCAAACATCATCGTTCTACAACTGGCTGGCGTTTGTGTGTGTGTATATACACACACTACACACTGTGTATATATACACCATGCTATATGCAGCCAGGGAACTGAGGCAAAGAGAAGTTCAGTACCTTGCTCTAAGTACTCTTCTACAAACACTTTGTTAAGCTACTACAAAGGATTTGATACCCTGCATCTGTATCCATCTGATCCAAATGTATTGCCACAAATAGACATCACTATGGCAAAAAAATGAATTAGCAATACACACAAAATGTCACTTAACTTTTAAGCTGCTTTCATATAGCCTGGCTAACTGACTTAAGCAATTAGTGTTGGTACCTAGGGTGATGGAAGATCTGATCTCTAGTCCTCCATACGATCTCAGAAGGAAATCTATTTTATGTGCTGTAGTAGTAAATCAAGCGTAATTTTTCAACATGCATTTTATTAGGCAGTTATTTTGTAATGTTGAAATAGTAGGAAAAACTTTAAGTGCTTGAGTTTTGGGGTTTTTTGGTAAGAACAGTCAGTCAATTCATAAACTTAGCTCAAGCAGTCATCAAATAAACTATTAATTTAACCAAATGCTTTATGTCTGTCTCAAAGGCCACTCTAAATACGAAGCCCAGTCATCAATAATTTGTTCCTCTAACCACTTCTCATGCAACATTTCTCCCAGGAGTTGTTCAGTTGGCTTCAATGGACCTACTTGCTAATGAGGTGAATAAAGCCAGTGGTCCTGGTGTCTACCCTTGGAATATCTTTACCACATTGGTAAGATCTAGTTTGCCTCAGACAAGACACAAATTCACCTAGCATTTGATTCATTTCTGCATATGTAATATATTTTGTTAAGGACGTAGTACTTGCTGCACTTTAAAAATTAAGAGAACTCCACTGACTGGACTTTGAAGATCTTTCCGTGCTGAGTTCTGGTAACTTGAGTTTAATGAAAGCCTGAGCTTCTTGTAGCATGGTAACTGTGTACAGTAACTTGCACTATTGATGTTACCAGCATAGTTGCAAGTGTAATCAAAAAGCAAATTAGCCAACATTAAAACATATACACACTTCCAAATAGTTTAAATATTTTGTCCTATTGCAAAATTTTTCTAAGTAGTTTATTCTTAAAAAAGTCACAGAATGAACACAACCATCATCCAAAGTTCATCTCTGATTTTCAGTCTCAAAATTGGAAAGAACACAATGTCTACTGCAGATACGCCTGGAAAAATTACTAGATACTGATTTCTTAAATCTCAGCAGGGAATAGGACAGTAATCAGATATCTCATTCCTGTAAGTGCAATTAATTTAAGACATATGTCAATCCATATTTTCCATTTCCTCTTCAAAAAAAAAAAAAAAAAACCTACTGAAATATTTCTGGCTTTGTTTGAAAACCAGAGAGTAAACATTAAATACTAATTCTGGAATCAATAAAAAGTAGCTTTACAATTGTATTTTGATATATTTGATCGTCCAAAAATACTTGAATGAAAGTTGTACTATGTTCATAATTATCAGAATAAATTACTTTCATGGATTTAGCCAAACCAGGAGGAAATGGCTATGGCTGGTAAGTCACAACACAGCATTTCCCACTGTGACACCAAGCTTAAAGACAGAATTCAGACTATGCAAGTCAGATTTTCTCTGTTCTTGGCATTTGGGTCTGAGGGATGCTAACAACTTCCAATAAATACACATCTTGTGTTCCGGCAGTGGGGAACCTTGGAACCTTAGGTAGCTATTTGCAATTTTTCAGCCTACACATTTTTTTTTTCCTGGTTTGGACTCATAAAAATGGGGGCTATTTTTCTTCTTTTCAGAAAGATGTCCTGAACCACAACCCAACCTCTGTCTTACCAGTGGATTCAATTTGTTTGCATGGTGCCAGGACGAGAGCAACATAGCTACAATGGCTGTGATGTTCTCAAAGTGCCCTGGCATGCACAGCTTCCATTTGGAGAACCCTGAGAACAGACAGAATGCCCAGCCAAATTTTTACTGTACATTTACATAGCTCATTTTATCCAGAAAGATAACAAAGGCATTTCACAAGTACTGGACACACACCAGCACTGAAATGTTGCCAACCTTGGTCTTGAGGGTGGTGAACAAATATTACATGGCAGCCAGTGAACTCACTGGGGAAGGCAGTGTTTTGGCTACAAGAGCAGCATTAACTATTTACTTGTGTAAGAACACATAAAAGATGTCCAAAACAACCTTCCTCTAACATCTACTGAGAATTCAAAATGCACAACAAATCACCCAAATAATATCCCGTAGAAAACCCAACATTTGAGTCACTGGTGCCAGAATACACCAGGTCTCGGGAAGCCAAGGGTCTACAAACATTTCATGATGTTCACTTTAGTCCAAGAAAAGGAAACATAATAAACACGGTTTTGTCTGTTCTTTAAAAACATAAGAAGACTTCAAATGATCCACCTAACCTCTGCCTGGTAAAAACTTCATTATTTATACAGACAACCAAGCACTTCCACTGCCCCATTCCCTCAAGATTTTCTAGCTGCTATACATAATGAAGATCCATCCATGTATGGGAGATAATACAGGTTTAGTTTTGAATCACAGAAGATAATTATCACCTGACTGCATTTTTATTAATTGTAACAGGATAATACTGAGAAAGCCTAATTCTAGGCCTACTGAGGCTTTAATCTGTGTTAAAGAGGTAGTATCCTTGAGAAACCTATATATGAGATAGCCAATAACAACTTACTTGAAGCAGGTAGATAAATAGGTAACAAAAGCAACAAAATTAAAAGTTTATCAGAAAAACTCTACAGAATGCAATGATTTGAGGATTACAGAAAGAGGAATATGAGGAATTTCAGAGAACACAAAGGAAGTCACGGTTTTTGCAGTTTTGATGGACAGACGAGACAGGTATGGGCTTTGTGGTTTCTGTAGGTAGGGATCACACTTCTGTGAGACAAGCTGAAAAATGAGAGGACTAAGTTGGGCAGGACCTTGGAAGAAAGTGTAAGAAACTAGCGTTGATACAGTTTTAAACTGAGGATAAATGGTGGAGAAGAACAAAAAAAAAAAAAAAAAACCAAAAAAAAAAGGAGAAATATAGACTTTCCTTTAAAAGTTCTGAGGCAGCTGATGCATCCATCTACATCTCCAGAGGGAATACCTTTGTAATCAGTGAAATCCACCCTTCCCATCACTAACCCCTAATAGGTGCTCTCACAGCAAGTTGAGCCAACTGCCTTGTTTATCTGAACATAATTATGATTCTTAATTTTAAAACATCACCATAGTAAATAATAGTTTACTTCTTGAAACAAGATGTACAGAAAGGAAAAGGCTTGTGAACTGGGACATGAAACACTCCTCAGTTTCAACAGATTTCTCTGTCCCCACCTCTACACCCAACATTTGAAGTTATACAGCTATGATAATGGGTGGGTTACACCCGCCTAGAAGACTATTCTAATTGAAAAGTGTTCTTCCTGGGAAGATCACATATATAAATAGATTACAGATATATAGAAATTAGAGAGAGAGAAGCCAGACCTCTCCCCTACACTGAAATCCAAAGAGATTTTGTGCCTTAACAGTATGTGTCTATGCACCTCTGGGGAAGTGAGGGAAACAAAACCACCACCACAACAAAAAAAAAAACCCCGCTCAGTAGTTTCATTTCATTGCAGAGCTACTACTCTAAAACCTGGCCACCAGGAACGGGCGTTGGTACAGGGACTGGCCAGGAAATGGTAGTTAGTCTGTGCCACCTGAGCTGTAGATAAAAGCAAGAGAAAGTGGTTTTGGGCTTGTAACACTGGATACAGAGCAAATACTGGCAAAGAATAAGTGCAGAGGATTTGGTGGGGTTTTTTTTCATCTGCTGGAAAACTGTGAGCTGTATGTTTTGGACCATTGTATTTTAAAAGACTTAATGTTTGAGGCCCTAAGTAAGGGAAAGCGTCTCCTTGCAAAAACAGGAAAACAGTAGCTTTTGCTACACAGGTGAATTTTGAGTTAGCTTTAGCCTTGGTTAGCTTCAGGTATTTTCTGTATGCTGAAACAATATGTGAGGCAATGGCAACTACCGCATGTAAGGGAATACAAATGTTTTTTCAATGACACTTGTGCAATCACAGAAGAAAGTTATAAAGCTTCTCCAAGCAAAAAGCCCAAATGCACATTTGAAAAAAATGTTTGGGTTGTCCAGCTTTTTTAAAAGAGCTTCGTATTTCATAAAGAAAGCTTTATATTTCAAAGTTTGTCCCTTAAAGCAGTGCTAGAAAACAGTTGCATCCATGCATACAGCCTCTGCTTAAATGAGGATTTTGCAAGTCCGGCCCTTGGTAGGATTCACCCTCCCCATTGGAAAAAGCCAGTTCAAAGGCCATTTTGCTTGTGCTTCTCCTCTATGCAATACTGTCAAAAATCCAGGGTTTGAAGCAGAAGAATGTCTTATGACATAAGAGATGAAACTTTGTCCCTGGAATCCAAAAGCTACAAAACAGTGCTAAAAATCTCATTTTAGACAATTCAGAGCTTGGATACTACAGGGACAGGCTCAGTTCAGAAAGAAGCCTAATGTCTAGATAAATAAGTTCAGATGAAAGTCCAGCTCCTGTGTTAAACATGCCACAAAGAAACAAAATAAAGTTACTGCAATGAATATAAAAATCTTTGTTCTGCAAATCACTTCCACAAGTCTCCACAGATAGCTCAGCTGCCAGCCTGGTACTTGCTTACACATTCCTTCTGTGATATTTTGTTTCTTTCTGTGCACTTTATCTAAAATAATATGGATTGAATAATTCACTCCACAACCCCAGCCAATGGGGAATGCAGAAACTTCAATTCACAGCATTGTCAGGCACTACTGTTATTACTAGAATATTTATTGTGTTACAATATATCATGCTTCAGTTTTTCATTTGCACGGTCTATGCCAATTTTCCCCTGGTTTACACATGCATAAATCTACTAATGCCTGAAGGGGACCTTGCGCCTGTGCAGGACTGCAGTCCTGATGGCTGAGGGACGTGTCTGTGGGACAGCACTCCCCAAAATAATCCAGCTGCGACCACCTTTCCCTCCTGAATTGTTGCCAGTGCTTGTGAAATCACGGGCTCCTCTAGCACTGGGGTAGTTGGCCTGAAGCAAAGCAAACTCCTCCCCTGCTCCGCTCTCCACAAGCATCTGGAGGCCACCAAAGAAGCGCAGGCCCATCAGTGCAGTTAAAAGAAAGACTTATTGCTGTGGGCAACTGCAGAAGAGCCCCTCCTGCTCCTCTTCCACATGGGAGACCGCAGGCGAGGTTCGAGTGGGGAGGGTGAGCTGTGCTGCAGGAGGACCAGCAAGAGCAGGAGCACCTCCCCATGGACGCCTGCACAAAGACACTGAGAGTGGGTGAACAATACACAAACAGCCCCAAGTGTCAGGGTGAAACGGGGCTTTCCACCACAATAGGAAAAATGGGGCAACTCTTGCCAGCCTGCATGGCATCTCCTGGAAGTCATGGAAAGTCATGGGCCCCTCACTACAGGAAGGACATTGAGCTGCTGGAGTGTGTCCAGAGGAGAGCCACCAAGCTGGGGAGGGGTCTGGAGAAGAAGTCCTATGAGGAGAGGCTGAGGGAACTGGGCATGTTGAGTTTGGAGAAGAGGAGGCTGAGGGGAGACCACATTGCCCTCTCCAACTCCCCGAAAGGAGGGTGTAGAGAGGTGGGGGTTGGCCTCTTCTCCCAAGGGAATACTGATAGAAGCAGAGGAAATGGTCTGAAGTTGGGGCAGGGGAGGTTTAGATTAGATATTAAGAAGAATTACTTTACTCAAAGAGTGGTCAGGCACTGGAAGAGCCTGCCCAGGGAGGTGGAGTCACCATCCCTAAAGGTATTTAAGGAACAAGTAGATGTGGCACTTCAGGGCCTGCTCTAGTGCCTGAGATTGTTGGGTTTTGTCTTTCTGTGGGTGGGTGTGGTGTAGGTGTGTGGTTTTGTTTGTGTGGTTTTTGGTTTTTTTTGTTGGTTTTTTTTGTGGTTGGACTCAATGATCTCAAAGGTCCCTTCTAACAATGAATATTCTGTGATTCTGTGAAAAGCTGCTCATTCCCTGGGTGAAACCAGAGGAAACATGGTGTCTACATGAAATACTAAAGTAAACAGAGAAGCAAAGCCAGTCAAAAGCTGGTCAAGCTCACGCTAAGAAGTTTGTTATGGGTGTATAAACAGGGCTGTGGTCTTGCACAAGAATAAATAAGCTTTTATTTGAAGTAAAACAACCAGGCATTTTAACATCACTTCAATTGACATGGATCCCTAAACTGTGCAACTTTAGATCTACAAATATTGAAATAATTACTATCCCCATTGTATTGTATGCACAGTGACCTTATTCTGATTCAAAATAGGATTTGGGGCTGGAATGTCCCTGAGAGCTCACTCCTGCTAACACCATTGACTCTACCAGCGTGCAATGTGAAATATTTATACATATTCTGATATTTTAGTGCAACTTTAAGGAGCTCCTTGCTCCATCTGCAAAATACTGGCACGCTCAAGGGTTTGTGAGTTGTGTTGCACCACTCATGGTGCAGTGATGCACACAGTGAGTGTACCTTCCACATCAGGTGGAGACAGTTGCTCCCAGCAAGCCCTGCACTGCTGCCAGGGATCAATTCCCTTAGAATGGGTTTGCTCCAGCTCCTGCTCTGTTTTGTGTGACCAGCTGCCTTCCAGGACCAGGACCACACTTTAGCTCTAATTAATTTCTCAATAAAAATATAATTTAGTTAATATTCTAGTCCTAAAATTTAGTCATTTCTAGCTCTCACTAGTGGTTCTAAAATGCCCAAAACTCCATCTGATTCAAGTCTGTTCTTTCATTCCACGGTTAAGACTAAAACACTTCTAATATAAGGGTTTTTTTTATTTCCTCGCACGCAAAATTTAGGAATGACTATACGATACACTTGGCTAATTTTGTCTAACAAATATTTACAATCAGACAATTAAGATTCCTCTCTAGGACTGCAACTTTCCCATGTCAGTTTTATCTCAGACAACTTTAATACTGCCAATAACTTTAATAAACATAGTAAGTAGTGAGTGCAAGTATTACTTATGTATATTTATGTTCCAACTAAGACTTAAATGAAAATACTGTCTGATACTAGCAGCTACACAGTTTTAATCACTTTTCTCTCAGCCAAAACCGTAAGTTATTGGTTCCTTGAGTAATCCTGCAACTCCGTGGATAAAGCACTGGAGCGCAGCTGACAAAGCCTGGGTTTTACTGTCACCTCTGCCACATCTCACCTTGCTTTGCCTCAGCACTTCAACATCTACATGCAGAAAGGGTGCCTGGTGTTAGTTATAATTATTTGTTGCTGTCACTTGGAATTTCCCTCAAGGCTTTCATGCAACAAAATGGCAGCTTCTTCATGTGCACTTGAATTATCCCTATAAAATTTTAAAGAGCTCAAGTCTCAAGATTAAGCCAGGAAGCAAAGGACTGTATTAATTCTAGTAGAGACCAAGAATTGAACTTGTGTCAGATTCTCATGGAGACTCACAGTGAAAGGTGCTTTTCCTTTTACCTTGCACATTTTCAAACAGTTCATCCAGTGCCATTTTACCTTCAGGAAATGAGCCATTTGAAATCAGTCATATAAGTATCAGCAGCAGTAACTCCTATTTCAAATCTGCATGTCATTGGGACAGAAACCCTGGGCCTCCTCCAATATCACATTTTTCCACTCTCATGGTTACTCTGTCCGCTTAATTGCACAGATTTTTATTTTTTATTCCTTCACTCTTTCTGCCACAGAAAGCAAAAGCATTTCCCGCATGCCAGAAAAACAGAAGTTAGGAGACATACTAGAATGTGGTGAAACTTTGTTTTCCAAGTGGAAAGCACAGTCAAATTTTGACCTGGTCAGTATATGCTTAAAAAAAAAAAAAAAAATCTTCAAAACTGACTACAAAAATACTTTAAACCTATAATCCATATAAAATTTATATAATCTACGAAGTAGATGTATAATCTATAACACAGCTACACAGACCTGCATAATCTCTAATAGGCATTGCATGGCCAATTTTGGCCCCAGGTTTGTGAATCCATTGTACAGCCTCATGGCCTGCAGAAAGATGTCCTTTCACAGCACGTCGGGGCTGCGACCTCCCATTTCGGCACAGCCGGCCAGCAGAGCCCGCGGCACACACGCTGCTCCACACTGCAAAGAGGCTGCTGGACCTCTGCCACGGGAAGCAAAATAAGGTTGGACTTGTTGCCATGTGTGTATTTGAGATTTACTTCTCTCAAAGACAGTCCCTGACCTTGACCGTGGCCTTTTAAATTTATGGATTGGTAACAGGGAACTGAGGAATGAAAACACTTGAAGCTCCTTATCCTTCATATTTACCACACCAGATGGCTGCTGCTAAGTGTCAGCATCAGCCCAGTTTTACCATCGAACAGCACCTGGGTACAAGGATTTTATCTTATCAGAGATGGTGTGAGGGCTGGCTAGTCCTGGTGCTTCTTGCTCTGGTAATGCACTTTACTCATCT
Organism: Calidris pugnax; assembly: GCF_001431845.1. NCBI lineage: Eukaryota > Metazoa > Chordata > Aves > Charadriiformes > Scolopacidae > Calidris > Calidris pugnax. The sequence goes on along the minus strand of NW_015090914.1, from coordinate 424,452 downwards.
GGAAGTCTTTCTTTGAGGGACATGAAGAATTTACTGCTGGATACTCCCCTTGCCCAGGCATTTACCTCTTGAAACAGTAGCTACTGACTGGTTTTTGCTAGGCATGCACCCAACCTTTTAGCTGGTCAAGCAAAGTTGACCTGATTTCCAAGAAATCCTGTTGAAATCAGTGAGCCTCAGTCATCAAAAAACCATAGAGAGGTACCAAGTGTGAGGTTAACAGCAGGTTTCTAAGAGGGATCCTCCTTTGTCCTGAAATGGTATCAGAATTTTCAACTTTTAATAACCAGGCCCTAAAAAAAAATAATCCAGTTTTCCACTTCTCTACATTGTGAGTCAATCTCTGTTCCTCAAAAAAGTCTGGATATGAAAATATTTTTGCTGACCAATGACTTCTGTAATGGACTGGCCAATTATTTAGTTCCTAAAGCAAATGGATGTTAAATGCAAGAGCAAACTTAACCTTTTTTTTTCCCGAGACTAGTCGTGGTATTCATAGTGCATCTGTTTCCTTACCTTCCATAAGAGCACAGCCAGCAACAGGAAGATGAGAATTCCCACCAGCAAACTGATGGCAATGATCCATCCGACAACATACCCACGAGGCTCCAGATTGTGCAAAGCCTCAAAGACCACCTACAAAGCAATTAGAAAAAAAATCTTTTTATGATTGGAAGTTGTATTGTTTTCTCTTGTCTTAAACACATTGCATGGTGGCCTCACTGATCATATTTCATCTGTCAAACAAATACGGAATGCGTCCTATATTTCATGCTTTCCATCTATTTTTCCCAAGAGATTTAAAGCTTTCAAGTGGAATTTGAGTAGCTATGTGTTGGATCCAAAGGATATCAGCTTCCTACTACAAAATAACTCTTACCCTGCCAAGTCCCCACTCCAGACACTGAGGTAGTTCTAGTGCTGGGGCACCAAACGTGCACAAAAGCTTGCATGAAAAAACTCCATCCCCTGGATTGGCAGGGATTGCCATGACACCTTGCATGGTTTGTCTTACTCATCCTGTTCCCAGCCCTGCCAAACACCCCAATGCTTCCCATGAAACACTCGTGTACGCTGAACTTGCTAACTTTTCTTTCACAAAAACTGGGACAACTTGCATATATCCCTACTGAACACAAACCGTCCCTGCTGTGCTTCATAAGACACTTTGTGTGAAAGAAGGAAAGGGGCGTGCAGTCATGGGTTCTTCTGAGCGCACAGCGAGCAGTCCCCTGCTGTTCTCTTCTCTCTTTTTGTGGAGCACGCATGGCAGGGAAGTACATCCTACAAAGAGCTTTCCTTAACTCTCTGCTTTAAGAAGAAAATGGGAGCAAATTATACCGCTCATATACACTGCGAATTTCCAGTCTCTTATTTCAATCAAAACCAGTTCCTCAGTGGAAAACTCAGAAACAGTTCTCCTTGGTAAGGGCTATTTCTATGTTAAATCTTGGAATTTAATATCCAGAAAACGCAGAGAGGCAGCAGGGATTTTTTTAAACGTAATAAGTCTGCTTTGCCTGGCTTTGTTTTGGTTTGTTTTGGAAGGCAAAGTCATGAGGTTTCCGCCCTCCTTCATGAGCCACTTTCATAATCTTTGCTTAAAAATGTCAAAACCCTTTTGTAATTATAAATTGCTAAACAAATCTTTCAAACAAAACAAAAAAAAAATTGGTAGGTAAAAGTGGGTGACAATCAGGAGTTAAGTGTCAGATACAATTTTGCAAGCCCAAGATTAGCATCTTCAAGAGGCCCATGGAAGACCCATGAAACATTGGTTTCACCATTCAAACAGTATCATTTGTGAGACAGCAAAGGGAACACAATACCATACGAGACATATGGATGCTGAAGGCTGGCATTCAGGAAAAGGCTGCAAGAGGGAGGTGATGGCAGCACTGGAGCAGGAGCCAAAGAGGCTCTGGGTTCTCCATCCTTGCAGGTTTCCAAGCCTCAGACAAAGCCATGGAGATCCTGAGCCAGTACAGGCAACAGCCCTGCTTCAAGTGGGAAATGGGACAGGACAGACTCCCAGGATCCCACTAATGAATGTTTCTGTTTCCATAACCATATGCAGCCTCAGCAAACACCCACACAAATTACAGACATAAATGTCAGAAAGCAGGTGAGCAGGGCTATATTTTGTCACCGTGTTCTCATAAAGAAGTACTCAAAGATCCTTCGTCTCACTTTTGCAGGCTAATGCTGATTAAGACCACAGCTCTTCTGGAGGCGGAATTTGAACACAGCTGATTTACATACAATTCTTCTCTTCTATTGAGGAGACATTATCAGGCATTTGATGACGAGACATGAAAACATAACAAATGGACAGGAATGAAGCTATACATAGATAGCATTATCCAAACATATTCCCGTAACTAGTATCACAACGCTCAAAATAGCTCTCAAACATGGACCAGTTCTTCACCCCCCCAAAAAAAAAAAAATTTAGTGTTTCAGACATCAGCAAAAAGCCTTTGTCCAACTTCTTAAGACACCTTGCTGAACAGAGAAAGTCTCCTAAGCAGAAGAGTTTCCCTTGTAGCCAAGACTAGTGTAAGAGAAATACCAGACAGAGAGATCAAAGAAAAGTATTGTGCCTTCCTTGAATTTCTGAGCCAGGAAGATGATCTGATGTGGCAGTTAATTTCTTATGGAGGGTATGGTTAGCATACATCTTGCGGACACAAGTCAGATGACTGTTTCTTAAGTGATAAGGTGCTAATGTTATTTTCCTTTCTGACTCCAGAAGAAAAAAACCTCCTAACATTTTAAGTATGGCCAACTTTAGCGAAGAGACCTTTCAAGCAGTCCCTGGATCACAAAATGAGGTGGTTCCTTCTCTCCACTACTCAGAGAGTAAATGTTAACATAACACAACTTCCAGCACAATAGACGTGTATGCCCTTCAAACTGCCAAAAGACAGAGGCAGAAATAGCTGCAGAGATCAAATCATACATCATCTCTATAGCAAAAGCCCCACATTTCAGGTTTGAAGCGCGCTGGCTAGAATAGTTTGGCTGTAACTTTTGCAGTCACAGCTTGAATTATAAGGGTAGAGAGCAAGAACAGCTTATTATCTATCCAGTTTCTTCCAGCAGTCTGGAATCAATGTACAAGCACAAAAAGAACCCTGTTCATGGCTTTGTGGTTTGGAGAGGAGCAGGGATGTTGCATGTGCTAATGTCCTTGTCCTGCTCAAGCCCTCAGACTCTGCCTGCACTAATACACAGCTACTTGCAATGAGTTTTGGTGAAGAAACAACTAACAACCAAAAACCCGAGTCAATTCCCAATCAAACCAGACTGAGCAGACAGTCAGAGTACATCATGTGTTGGGAGCATCAGCAAGAAGCCAGTACAGTAAGTGGTGGGAGGCCAGGGAAGCAAGTCATCCCAGTGGGGAGGTTGGAGGCAGAGTGATGTGGATGAGGAGAAGGGTGCCAGCCGCCTGACCCGTTGGCCACTGCGCAATCTCTGAAAGCCAATCTCCAGTGCACCTTGAACTCCTCATCCTGTCCACCCCAGAAGCACAGCCCCTACAGGGCAGCCAAGGCAGTCCCCAACCCAGCCCAGAGGGACAGAGAAGACAGGGGTGATAAGAGTGACTGATGCTGAAGATAAGGGGGTTGGGAAAGCATCCCAAAGAGGGCCTCGGGGGGAGCAGCTGTCTGGTTCAGAGAAAGCACATGCAACAGTTATAAAATACGGGGCGGATTCCAGGTTTGTTTTCAGACTCTGACAAAAGGCCAGGGAAAGGCTGTGAAAAACAGTTGTCTTGATGATGTATGAGGAGTTTTAGTCCCGTATTTATCTTATGCGTTTCACACTGTCCTTGTGGGATCCGAGCGCAGGGAAGCCGTGCAGCTCGCTGTTGAGCTGTACGTAGCTCCATGTCAACCAGGTTTTACACAATGCAACTGCCCTTCTGCAACACCCGCATGGACAAAGGCATCTACCACTTCATCTCCTGCCTGTGCCAAACACTTCTATATTCTGATAGTCTTAGTGAATTAATTGAAAATAATCAGAATTTTGTATTTTTTCAGTGGTTTTAAAATCCTTATTTCAGTAAAGTTTGTAGACAAGAACTTAAGAAGATAACCGAGCAGGAATGTTGCAAATACTGGCCATTCATACTGCGCTGAAGCCCTTTGCAGAACAGGCACAGGCTGCTACACTGGGACTCAGAAAAACAAGAAAAATGCTTCAGCAAAAATCTGGTTAGAAATACATAACTGCAAAACTTTCATTTCTTTTTCCTTATGTGCACTAAATTAATTTTATGCACTTGTATCATGAACCACAGCACCATGGAAGGCATGGGCTTACAGAAAAAGAAATGCTATTTTATTTCTGTATTGTGACCTGGAACACTTCTGGTGTTTCAAACTGCAGTGCCCTGCTGGCTGACTTACCCATTCAAATGCCATTATATGTGAAGGGACTTGCAGTAAAGACACCATTCTCCTATATATCTGTGTATATATATATATATATGTATATACACCTTTTTTTATATATTTATTTATTTACATACACTAAAAAAAACCTGAAAAAAGTTCCTGAAAAATAACAAACCTGAGGTATCCTTGCTAGCTGCTTGTCTCTATCCCTAGGAAATTAACTGTATTTTATTGCTGTTGTGCATTGTTCTGTTCCTTTACCCACATGCTTGTTTCTACCTGCCAGACTGCAATGTAAAGTCAAGAAAATCTATAAAGGGATTGTTACAGTAACAGATGGAATGGTAAAACAATGAAATGAAACAGGAAACACGATGAAAACAGTAAGGCAGCAAAAAATAAGCCCCTGGAAAGGGGGCTGCAAAGCTGCTGGAGGAAGCACACGTCTGACTGCAGCCAGGCTATGACCTGCCCATCTCAAAGGCCAGCTGGAGAGAAGGGTGCCTCAGAATGCTGAGTGTGTCTCAAGGGCAAAAGGGAGGGGGGGTGGGTTGCTGAGTGGAAGAGGTATCCCCATGTGCATTAAAAACAGGCTGGGATGGCACAAGAACTGTCTGGTACCGCAGGCTGCTCCTTCTAACACAGATATGCAGAACAGGCAGAAGTTAGGAGTCCTCTGCGCCACCGTGACGTGAATATGCATTTAAATCTCTTGGCATATAAATATGCATATGAAGACCTCTCAAAAACACCTTGTAGGTCTTCACAACCATAAACTTAATTTTTTAAAGTTTTTCTTTTTTATTGTTGTTTTCCCCAAAATATATTTGCTTATCATCAGAAACATAAACACACCTAAATCAGGGTGTAAACAGACCTTTATCAGCGAGCGTAGCAATAGGGTAAAGGGTAATGGTTTGAAACTGAAAGAGGGGAGATTTAGATTAGATACTAGGAAGAAATTCTTCACTCTGAGGGTTATGAGAGCCTGGCCCAGGTTGCCCAGAGAAGCTGTGGCTGCCCCATCCCTGGAGGGGTTCAAGGCCAGGCTAGATGGGGCTTGGAGCAACCTGGTCTGGTGGGAGGTGTCCCTGCCCAGGGCAGGGGGGTTGGAACTGAATGATCTTTAAGGTCCCTTCCAACCCAAACCATTCTAGGATGCTATAAATCCTGAGCAAAAAAAAAAATAAAAAAATTAAACAAAATCCATGTAGGGCAACCATTTGTTTGTGTGAATTAAACTTGGAGTGACTGGGCTGAAAATGGGCTTTGCGTTCCCTCACTTTCAAGACAGGGAGACTCAGAGATATTTCACTGATTTTGACATAGTGAAACCCACTGTATTTTTCCCTCCACACTGGCACTCACAGAAGGAAGGAAGTCCTTTTGCTCCTTAAGAGCACTCCTTCTCCTGCACAGAAGCAGAGAGCACACAGTCTGAATCCTAGGATCTGATATTTGATCACCGCGGTCTCATGGAGCTTATTGTTGGTTTTGCCTCACATGCAGAGAAGAAGGAGCCAAACCCTCACTGAAACCCATATGCTCAAGAAAAGAAAGTATGCCTCCTGAAAATACCATGCCATCGGTTTCAGCCAATATATGCTCGTGCTAATACAACTGTCATCACAGAGCCAAACCCAAACTCTGCTCACCTTTGTGCGAGTTGTTCACTTCAACCGTTCAAACAGCCTATTGTAACCAGAGACAGAAAATATATTATTCCAAATCACATAAAACCAGATCAGATCCCAATCCAGAGAAATTATTTCTGAAAATTGCATAAATGCTTCTTTGTAAAAAATTGATTAATTTTTTAGTTCCAAAGACTTTGTAAAAAACTGGTTAATTCCAAAGACTTGCTACCCAACTTCCCGATATTTACATAAGCTTTTGCAGCTGACTTGACTTAGAAATCGCCTACTACAGTTTCTGCCAAAGCTGATATTTATATGGGTGGTCCTGAGACCACTGGTACTTCTTAGGCTAGCATCACAAATACCAGTCTTCCATTTCCTTTTGTCTTCTTTATGGGTAGTTTGCACTGTCCAGTATATTGTAAAAGTGCCCAGTGGAGTAAGGGCACCTGGTTCTAAAGAACCATGTAAATGGTTAATAAGTCTACATATAGCTGTAGAAAGCAGAAAGGCCTTTTCAAATTCACCATGATAAAGTCTTTAAGAAAATATTTTTCATTGTTAGGGAACACTTTCATAAACAGACTCAAAGGAAGTCCATGCACCACTGCTCAGAAGGAGCTGGTACCCAAACAGATACGGTGCCGCAGTCCACAGTCAGTGAAAAGAACACAGGATGAGCTTTGAAAAGGAAAGGAAGAGTATGAACAAAGACGTTTTATCTCTCCTGTCCCTACCTCCAGCTGAATAGCTGTGGCTTGCAATGAGTACTATTCCCTTCTGCATTCCACAAGAAAAGAGAGAGGGGAAAAATGACGACCTTGAGCCAAACCACATGTCTTAAATTTTTCCCTGAACATGACCCTAGGCAAAACATACAGCAACGGTGAAGCCAACAGACATATGGAAATAGCACAAAGGAGAGAGCAAACAGCACTCACATTAGAAAAGACTTGAAATTACAAATTGGTGTTACATAGCTACTACATGTCAAGCATGCTCCTTTACAGCTAGGGCTTCCCAGAACTAGGAGCAAGCTCTTGTTTGAAGATTAATATAGCTTCCCAGCACACACACTGCACTTTATAATTGTTGCAGCTCAAGGCTTAGATGAAAAGCTTTCCGGGAACAGGAAAAGGTCAATGTTGGCGTTTCCTGTTTGTAGAACAGCACTCACATTAGAAAAGACTTGAAATTACAAATTGGTGTTACATAGCTACTACATGTCAAGCATGCTCCTTTACAGCTAGGGCTTCCCAGAACTAGGAGCAAGCTCTTGTTTGAAGATTAATATAGCTTCCCAGCACACACACTGCACTTTATAATTGTTGCAGCTCAAGGCTTGATGAAAAGCTTTCCGGGAACAGGAAAAGGTCAATGTTGGCGTTTCCTGTTTGTAGAGTTTTCTTCTTTCTTTTTTTTTTTTTTTTTCTCCAAGCATTAGATAACGATGAAATACAGCAGAGCTTGCATTCCTAGATAAAAGCATATCTAAATTTTGAATATTAAATAATAAGATCCCACACATTTTACATTGTGGCGATCATTCTCAGAGATTCTCAGAGATTCTAAAACCATTTACAGATCAAAATATTTGGCAGAGAGATCTGGCTTCTTCCATTTCAGTTGGGACATAGGTGTCACAGTGAGGTGTTACTTCAGTCATTAATGAAATTTTGCCATAAAATTGCAATATTTGCTGTGTGCAAACTGCAGAACTAAAGAGAGATCAAGCAATGTATTAACAATCAGGGCTGTGGGTCACTTATATGGCACATTCTTAGGGAAGGCTAGACATGCTTTTCATTTCAGCTGCCAAGTCTATTTTTTTATGCTCTTTAGAATGGTCCAGAAACCTGACAAAGAAAATAAAACAGAAAAGAAAAAAATGGAGTCCTGTCATATACAACAATTTCTTTTTCTGACAAGTCTAATAAAACAGAAAGTTATCTCTAGGGTTGCAGACATGATGGTGGAGATGATGGTAACTGTAGTGGTATTTCTACTTTCAGACAGAAGGTAGTAAAAAGATGCAGGTTCAACTTTTCCTTTGCCTGTAGGGTTTAAAATCCAGTATCTCTGAGATGAGGGCTTTAACTTGGGACATCAGTGTATTCCAAAAGCGTGTCGAACTCAGTGTTCTCTCAAACCTTAGTAGCACTCACTGAAATGGAGCCAATGAGAGAATGGTTTCATGGGCTGAGAAATTGAAAGTAATCACCTCTGATCCTCAGGTGAGAGAGAAATAAGAAATGAAACTTTGAAATTTCACCAGGCAAAAAGAAAGCTGAATTTGGATGTGGCCCCCATTCAATTTTCACCTGCAACTTGGTAGTAGAAAACCAAAGCTATCACCTCCTCTTTCTCCAGTAGATTCTGAAGGTGGTCCTGTACAGTTTTGCTTACAGCCAAAACTACACAGTGAATTCAGCTTGAACTTCAATATTTCCCCTTCAATTTTCAATCCAGCCTCATGCAGATCAACACAAAAAGCAGTATCAGGTCATACATGAACTCCATCAGCTCAGCACAATGGAATAGTTAAACGAGTTTCTGAAAGTTTAGACTCCCTTGCCCATTTGCACAGCGCCCAAAATATCACTAACACTTCTAAATATTTCATACTGGCACATCTGAAAAGACTTTGCTGAGGTTTCAAGTCTCTACTAGGTTGTCAAGGAAAATCTGGATTAGATTAAAGCAGACGTTAACCCTAGAACAGGAAGCTAAACCTAATTTTGGCACAGATACCTCAAGGGCATTACAATTTTGGCAAGTACAACACAGATCCTCCTGCTCCACATGACATCATTCACTGTGACGGCACGGTTATCACAGAGAGCAAAACCACAGAAGTACAGTTCACAGCACTGCTAGTCTAGCCAGACAAAATTTGGGCACTCTCATGGGCCAGCCCAGCCCAAGCCCAGTCACGAATTTCAGTTTGCATAGAGCTCTCAAAAATCTCTACCACACTGGGACCAGGAAACCTTTCCCTACTTACTGGTTTTTCTTCTGGGCTCCCACTGGGCACCTCCACCACTCTGAGGTCAGGGTCCACCCGCACCTTTGCCCTTGTGACGAACTGGATGACTGATGAACTGTCCTGAGAAGTGAAAAGAAGAAGAATTGGATCTGAGGGTGCAAAAAAGCCCCAAACAACAACAACAAAAAAAACCCCAACCCCTGCCCCCCCAAAAAAACATCAAACATTTGCCAGTGTAATAAACATATCTAGATAATGCTTAGCAGGGGCTGGGCTGGGAGTTTAGTCCTATCCTGGTTAGAATCCTGCTTTGAAAAAATATAACTTAAGCCTGTAACAACAGACAAAACCAAGCCCATTACCTCCGATTAAAACAAAATCAGGTATGTTGGATTTCAAATGCATCATTTGTATTTGGCCTGTTAACGTTTCCCACATTTACCTCAAAAGACAGAACATTGCCAATCAACACAGGCAGGCCCAGTATTAACCATCAAAGAAAAGTTCCTATTTGTTTTCCAAGTGAACAGAGAAAAGATATGCGAAACCTGGGATAAACACAAGTATATCCCAAGATGAAAACTTCTCAATTATATGAACCTGTGCTCTGCCATATTATCTTAAATATTCAACACACACCTCCCCTTATTAATATATATTTCTCTTATATTTTACACAGTGCATTTGAACAGGCACATTCCAATTTTCAATTCAATTTTTGGGGATACTGACCCAAAGACATGTGTAAGTACTGTATGTCTTTTAAAGAAGTGTTACTAATGGCCATCTTGGAAAGGACCCAGCAGACAGGATGAATCATGGCTATTCCCAGGACTGAATTTCCCAGAAGCGTGTTCTATGTGCACTCAGTTACTTGCTTACATATTTCAACATTCCTATAAGCATGTAACAAATAGCTGAAACCTCTGGCCTTGCCTATGTTTTCTGTTTTCAAACATGAACAAACATTAGCAGACTGGTTGGTTTCAGCTGGAAAAGCTCAGGGCTGTCAATGTCTTTAGGAACTGCTTTCTAATAAGGGGTCTCTTCAATGCTTTTAATCTAGCAGATATCAAAGATAAGGTAATGTTAGTAGGCTCCTGTTACCAGCTTTCTCCTCTTATACCCTCATGATCTTACAGCATCTTGCCACAATTACACAGTGAGCATTTTTGTAAGTATAGGAAAACAGGTTCAGACACAGTAAATCACTAGAAATTTAAAAGATTTGCTGTCTCATTCAGTGGCTTCAGAGAAGACAGGAATTAACTTGCAATCATGTGTTTCTTGTCACAAATGTCAGGCTCAGTATTAATATGGTCGTGATGTATCTTCTTGGAATAATAATCATTTTAGGTAAAAAATTACAAAAAACTGCCATGCCTCTGTTCACACAGAGGGAATGACATATAGTTGGTCACAGTTTACATGCACTTACTCTACTTTTTATTTTTCAGAATAAAGACTTTTGGAAATCAATTCAACTTTCTGAAGTCTCTAGCCTTACACCATGGCCTCAATTAAGCCCTCATTTGTTGTTTCTCAACGTATAAATTTCTGAACTTAATTTATTTCTGCTTTAATGGCTAATGGGTAAGAACTAGGATTAACACCTCCATACACACTGTTGATAAATAGATCTGTTTTCTCTGACACCATGGCTTTTTTATAACACACTAATAAAGAGCAGAAGGAATGCAACTCTTGAGTCCATCAATGCACATAAGCATACTTAAATTGTTATTTAAGACAAGCTACAGAAGAAGCACATACCTTCTTCAGTATCTCGGTATTCAGCAGCGTGTAGATACTTAAATCACAGGACTCTGCTTTTGCTAATGAGCTTAAGTTGCAGCGTATAATTAAGCAGGACCTGCCTGGTCTTTCACAGTCCTACAGGAAATATGGAAAAAGCTGTTAGGCAAAGGAGGAAAAAATTCAGTGACAAATTGTTTGACAGCAAACACACCAGCTGACTGAGTTACGTAGTAAACATAGTAAAATGCTAAAGCACAGCACTCCCACACTGAAATAGCAGCAACTTTCAAGACCTGAAGACAACTAGATAGAGACCTGCATGAAGACCAGCCAGGTAAAATTAAGCTCTCTGCAGAGCTGCTGAGCCAGGTGAGCACCCGGGGCCAGGAGGAGTGGGGCCACCACTGCCCACCAGCCCTGTGCGTGGGGTGGGAGCTGAGCACAGCACGGGTCTGCTGCCCCATCTGCTGCTGGTGAACCTTGGGAGCAAGGGCTCCTGTCACCCAGTGTGACTGTGCTGGCAACTCCCTCCCCACTGCACTTCCTGAACCTTCCTATTTCCATTTAAAAACCAGACGATTAGACTACATGATCTGAAAGGTCCTTTCCCACCTAGGCCATTCTATGATTAAAACCACTAAATCTCCCCACAGCACAACATCCGTATATTTGCCCCAAACAGCTGCTCTAGAATGAAGTATCTGCTTGAGTTCTTCACGCTAAGCCATGCAAAATCTTTTGTAAGATACATTGTATGTTCACGTTTGCCATAAGTCGACTTTCTTACCAATACTTTCCTGCCAGACTTTGTGAAAAAAGCAAATATTGTGTGGAAAATATTTTCATTCTCTTGAGGAACAACACATGGGCTGGGGTTTCTGTGAAAAGAACAGCTTCCTTTGTCCTGACCAACCTGCAAGCACAATTATAAATCATAATTATTATTGAGTTAAACTAAACGACACAAGAAGGTGGGATTATCCTGTCCATAAAATACACCTACATCTGAGCTGGATGTCTGGACTCCCATGAATAGTCAAAAGAGAGAAATAAGGACTTTGAGAGTCAAATAATAATAAAGAAAATACCTAAAGTAAGCCAGACAAACTATGCTTTGGAGATGCTTGTCTCTCTTGACTGGATGGGATATTAATGTATCTAACCTAGGTCACATGTAGGTGTCTGTGTACTACGTGTCTGGAGATAGAGGAGAAAAATCTCAGTGAAAGATATAAATCACCAAACAACAATTTAAGTCAATTGTGTTACCCTGTGTATTACCTTTTTTGTAACTGTATTATTTGATGTTTTGGCCAACCTGACTGTTTCACAGTTTCTATCAAAAATGAAAACTTTGTAAATGCACAAGCCTGGACAGCAAATCTGTTCTTTTACATTCAGCATCAATAGTACAAAATTAAATTTTTAGTATCATTAGCTTATTCACTTGTCCAGAAAAGTAGATTGTTTCACTTGAAGCAAGCGAAACATACCGAGCTTTGATAAAATGATCATCAGTCAAGATAACCTTGCACTAGAAAACCCTTCTCACTTTTTGCATCTTAGGAATAATCACTGAGGAAAACCTATTGGCATTTAATACAAACTATGACAACAAAGTATCAGCAAATTCCTCCTGCCACCATCATTACAACCTGTAAGACTGAAGGAGAGGGAGATGAGTAAGTCAACAAGTGACATTCTCACACAATCTGCTGTTGGCCTCCCCACATCCTCCACTCTGAGAGGATGAAAACCTGTACCTTATTCAAATCACAAATCCTTGAAAAATGGAGAAAAAGAGTTGTTACAGATATGAAATTACTGCATGCTCTGAGTCCAATTTTGTATTAAACAGTTTATAGCTGAGTTAGCCAAAGTATTGCCAAAAAAGAAACCCCAAAGGTCTATCTAGATCCTAAATGCTATTTTCCAGACAGGTGATGTCTATGTCTCTTGGTAAGATAAACTTTTCTGCTTCATTGGCCTGCAAGCTCTTCATAATCTGTTCTTTGAAGTATGTATTTATAATCTGTCTTTACGTAATCTGTCCTTACATTCCCAACAAATAGAGGCACAGGTAGCTTCCTGCAGTTTAGTCTCCTTGGGATCAACTGAAAATTAAGACTACAATGTTCTCCATTTGTCCAGATCACCTGGAATAAGTTTTCATTATTTTTTGTAGGTAAGAGATTCACAAAATACATTGACATTTATTTTCTTTGAACTTTCACATGGGAATTAGATCCAGATAAACTAGAAGGTTTATGTTAAATTAAGAACGGCAAAGAGTCAAGATCTATTCAGTGCTTGCTCTTTCTTCCTGAAAGTTTGAATTACCAGACACTTGGACAGATGTCATTAGATTCATGCACGAGATACGGAAAGGACAGTATGAGCTTCTGCGCTTTTGGCGTACTCTCTAAATAGCCCTGTTTTACATCCTGTACAAATATGGTGTAAGAACAAATGAAAGAAATATCTCACAAGACTAAAAGGAATTATCTGTCATGAAGTAACATAAATCTGGTCCTTTCTTCTCTAAGTGATTATCTTTTCTAAAACCGAAGCTTAGCTACATCTCGTCCTTTTTCAAACACTTGAGCTGATGCAGGGAAAGGCACCTCCAGAGGACTAAGTCCAAATTTGGAAACACCCTTCCCTCTCTGCCAACTCTACAGCAATCCTACGCAAGGTGGCTATTAAATTCAGTGTTTCAGCACACATTAGGAGAGACATGTGCAAGGACCGAGTAACCTCCTGTCACCTGTGCTGCTCCAGAACAGAGGCAAAGCTTCCTGGAAGGCACAGGCAGACTCTACTACTTGGCCTGTAGAACTTGGGGGAATTCAATCAGGCAGAGATCAGATCATATTCATCTGTGTATCTGTGATGAATCAGAGTATCCTGACAGCCGGGGGTCAGAAAAGGATTCAAGGCAGCTGAGAAGCACTCAGTTTTTTCAGCACTCTTAGAAGCAGCACAGAACTAGGGAAAAAGTAAGAAAAGAACTCTGAAATGGGTGAATCATGCTGAGTGAGGTAGAAGGAAATCCAGCCTTTCCAAAGGACTGGCCACAGGGTTTTTTGTTTGTTTGTTTGGGGTTTCTCATTTGTTTTGTTAAGGTCACTGTCAGACACTGATATTTGACACCATCTCTTATTTTCCTCAATTTTTATATACATAAAGGGAAGGTTCAGTCAACCAGTCAGACAAAGCTACAGTAACTTTTCATGAAACGTTGTTTTCAATGAAAAATTCAGCTCTGGGAAATGAACCTGTTGAAGAAATTCTTAGCACAAAGCTCCTGCCTGTGTTATGCTGAGACTGAACTGCATCTCTGAAATACAAATCAGGATTTGGCCTCATGTGTGAGCCTCTCCTTATTCAAACATGGTGCTACCCCATGTTGGAAAGCCACCTGATTTTCTCCTTATGACCAACCTCATAATCTGGTACACAAAGAAGAAAATTTCTGGCAAAGTTTAAAGGCATGAGCAAACAACTGTGCAAGTCACTGATACGGAGTAGGCAGCCAGGCTCTTTGACAAAGACTTGGAGTTTCAGGGTATGTGAGGTACTAGAGCTTTTTGGAAATTTCCATGTAGTCTCAGCAGCATATAAATAGCAAAGGACTATCCCCAGAGTGATCTTCCCAGGACCTGGGATCTAGCATCTCACAGAAACAGCAGAAGGGGTTTTCAGTGCAGAGGATGTGGAAAGAGATAGGCATTGCCTTTGTACTCAGCACAAAGGCTAAACGGAAGCCACAGAGAAAACTCAAATGTCCAACTCCCAACACAAACAAACAACAACAAAACTGGGGCAGGGGGAACAGAAGGGAGGCTCTCTTAAATCCTGCATTAAGACTGCAACTTGGGAAATAAAAACCCTGTCCTGAGTGATGTACCGAGCAGGAGGAGCCCCGCAGCCTCCCAGGGAGGGACTTCCAAGGAGCTGTGTCAGAGCTGTCTCTGCTGAAGGTTGTTTCATTTTGCTGGAAACTTCTGGTTTTAAGTCCTGTATAAAATCATTTGTGTTCTGGTGCTCTAGCAATAGAGTTAAACCTCCTTTACTGAAAGTGTACCTAAAATCTGTACCCAGGCAGTTGTAGACAAAGTCTCATCAGCACATGATGTCGGCCAAACATCCGGGTGAACCAGGCTAACTGCATGGCACCCTCTGCTCCTGATGCCCATATTCCCTATCTTTCTAACTTGCTGGTCCCGTGGCCTGAGTGTGCTACAGCCACAAACGAGTGTGAAGTGCACTCCTCGGCTGCTCCTTTGTATTTCTTTTGCCCCCAAAGGAATCCAGTTTGTGCACTCTGCGATGTGACCCACAGCTCCCTGCACGGGGAGGGCTGGGGATTTTACTTTAAAAGCTCACTTCTGTACTGAACTAAGACACTAATAAAGGAGCACTCTAAGGCTGGCAGAACATCTGCAAATGGTGATGACATCGAAGGTGCGTGAAATACACATTATACTTGCTTGCTAAGAACAAGATTTCAATTTTTTTCACCCATGAATGTGGATATTACAGTAACTCCTGTAAGTACAACTCCTGGAATTCATATTGTTTGTTATGTACTAGAATGGTTACATTTCTATATAAGCAAACCCATCTGGATCAAAAAAGCTACAATCGGTCTTGACCATACAAAATTTCTTCATATATAGAAGTGATATATATATATATATTTAACCTGACCTAGCAGATTTTATTGAACAGCTTTACTTTGCAGAAAGAATGGCATAAAAAAAAATTCAAGGGCCTTAAATTATTTTCTACTTGTTCTTCTTCTTGTCTACATACAATAGTCACATATATAATGAGCTTTTTCAGGGTAACAGCTTAAAATTTTTGTAACAGAACTAAATATTACCAACTACTGATCCTAACCTTCAACTCCTGAAAAACCTTTCAATTAAAAAAAATTATCATCTTTTTGCAAAGAAATTACATTTTCAGATTTTCAATTCTGAAGTGAAATATTTGTAGGGGGGTGGTTTGAACCTGAACATTTTGGAAAAAACTCTTCCACAAAGTTTATAACTTGATATATTTATTATGATTTTTCATTGTTCTAATGAGAACGAAGCATGTTTTGACCAGCTTGAATAACACACACACAAGTTTTTACTGATAATGGTTATTTTTACCAGGCTGTTCATGTGTAGGGCTGTTCTCATCCTCTAGGAACATCTTCTCACAGGCTGTAAAACACCTATCATCAACGCAACATGTATTATTTTTTTCTAGTTTTTATCTCAAGTTCAAAGGCACTTTTGTCAAACTGCTCAGCCCAACTTCAAAAAAAGGTAGAAAAAGATCACTCTGATATTCCCCATTGTGGGATATCGGAGTGATTAAAGGCAGTACAGCCTGCATTCAGATCTCACCTGCATTCCGCAATGTTGCTCGATGCCAGAATAGCCATCTATGATTGTGAAGGGTAAGATGTTATTGTTGGGTGCCTCACCTAGACATCTAGTCAGGCCTGCTTGCAGAAGGTATACATGTGACACTTTTTAAAATTACCATCTTTTATAGACTTTCAGCTGGACATCTAAAAATCTAAGGGACTGAAAATCACTACTCAGTCATTTGCCTATTGGATTCAACACGTGCATGTACGTGCAACATGCATAAAGGCAAAGAGATATAAGCCAGAATATTTGTACTGCACAGACTGGAAATGGCACCTTGCATAACAGGCCTCTAAAGGTTACCATAGCTCTACCATGGCTAACGGTACTACTAATCTACCATCATGCAGAAAAGTAGAATGTCCCTTATGTTGCCTACCCTACCCAGAAATGGCCACACATTCAGAAATAAGTTGGTCTCTAGCTTTGCTGATTTACTGGAAGCTGTTGCCCCCATAAAGAGCCCATATACATGCTTGAGAGACAGCGTTTAAATAGGACAGCCTATACAATGGGTTACTCTGCCAAATTTTTGTCATCAGCAAAAACCACTAAGCTTCTCAGAGACAAGACGTAACCACTGGTAGAAGCATTTGCATTACTTCATGCTTTAAAAATGCTGTATCTGCAACATGGAAGAAATTCCCACCGGACTTCTTTAGTGGACTCTGAATATTTGAAAAGTCTTACAGAGAAGGGGCAAACCCATAAAGTAGCAATGATTTTTAATCATATTGGATTACATCACCCTTAAGAAAAAGTGGAAGGAGGATATTTCAGAGTGAAACAGTTGTGTGTGAAACGTAGCATGGACAATCCGCACACACTGCATCCTAAAAACCTGCGGGATATTTAATAGGGCCGTCTGGGAAAAGTCCGTTGAACACAGGGATCATCCTCTCTGACCTCCTCTGCACGTGCAGGGACTTATCAGAATATGTGGGATGGGCTTGGCACTCCAACAAGGTGGTACCAGCGCAAGGGGGACAATCACCATCTGTGGGGAGTGAGGAATTGTGGAGACGCGCTGCTGAGCGAGAGCTGGGCAGGTGTTCTTGCAGTGATGGGAGGGAAGCCTTGAAAACAGTAAAACAATACCCTTATATGGTATTATTTGTGTGGTACGAAATCTAGCAAGGCAGTGTGAAAAACAGATAGCAAGCTAACAAATAGATAACAATATACCAAAACAAGTAATAATGACTAATTAGCCCAGGCGCATGAACACTTATATGTAGCCAATTATATTGCTCATAACGGCGCGTGGACAGGCCCCCACAACCTATCTGTGTAGAGAGCACAGCGCGTGATCAAAAGAGAGAAACTATATATGCTGTAAAAATAAAACATTAAACGTCTTTGCTTCATCACTTGGCGGAGTCCATGCCCTTTGTTGCCACAACCATCTGTTCCCCTGGGAACACAGAGGGTAATCCAGGGCTGCCAGTAAAACATTCCCACATTTCTGATCCAGGTCAGCCATGGGTTTAGGTGGTTTGAAAGTTCTAGGAGAAATAATACACCTGCTGCCTCAGCACATCCCCTCTACTATCAGCTCTGTCCCCCACCTTCAGGGTGCTCATAACGTCATTTCTGCTTGAGTGTAGCTACTCTCAGAACACGACAATTTCTAGCAACACTTTGAGGCCTTCAGAAATTGTTGAGGTTTGTTAGCAAGCACTTAAAGGCTCAGGCCATACATACTGCCTGTAACATAAACTTCACAGGTAGACTGAAAGCAGTGGTCCCTTCTAGACTTAACCTCAACCTGTTTAACATGCATCAAAGGCAAGACTCTCCCTTTTTTCAGAGCCTCATATCCTGCATGAGATGTCAACCTGGGAGAGGGAAATGAAATACAATTTCCAAACAGGTGGCTGGGAAGGTCATCTGAGGACAAAGCACAGGGAAGTGGAAATTAGCAGTTGGTATGGGGTCAAGTATGTTCATGTGATAGGAGTCACTCAGAAGAATGAGACTGAAAACCAAGAGAAAACTAGCTGTTGCTTCCAACGAAGCATTAAGTACACTCTCCCCACTGCATTGCTGCATATGAGAAGGCAAGGGCTCTTCCCATGTTTAATGACTGGTATTTTACAAGACAGGCAAGCAAATGTGTATTTTCAGTTCATTCCTTATAGACAACACTAGACTCCCACACTAATGCAAAAGAATTCATTATGGTATTAAAATGTAAAGTTTCCAGGCTCTTCCAGTAAGCTTGATCCCCCTCTTGCGCTAAATCATCAGCAGTTATTAGCGAGAGCCTGGAAGCCAGCAGAATTAAGCTGACGCAAAGCAAGTGTGAAGGTGGAATTCAGCTGTGAGTGAGTGATGGAACCAAACCCACATCTGATGATGGAAAAAGTGTGAGGGCAAGCTCAGGGAAAACATCGTGAGACACAAGATATTTGGAAAGGCAGTTTTGGCTGCATGAAACATGGTCAAGGTCTGAACACAGATCAGTCATTTCACAAAATTGTTAAAATTGTTCAACTCCAAAATGGATGCCTTTCTCATTAGCCCTGGGGTATACTGGCTCCAAAGGACATTTTTGCCATAGTCTTCTTGAAATTGCTGCCAGATACGTATGTCTCCTTTCTTACTAGTTTTGGTTTTTTTACTGTTTTATTTCTATGCACATGCCTAATCAGTGGTTCAAGTTTGCAAACTGGATAATAAATAACAGATCCACTTTTGTTTGTCTTTGTTGCTAACCATAGCACATTTGTCCTAATATTATGAAAAAATGTATACGTGCATTCTGATTCAAAGATACCAATTCACCCTTTAGTAGGTGAACAGAGATGAATTGATAGGCATGGCTAATCTTACATGTCACACACACTGAGAAAAAAAGGGTATTCACAAGAAATTCCAGACAAGGTCAGACTTTCAACAGTAGACAAATAAGTTCTGTATATATATATATTATCTGACTACTTGCTCCTTATGCCAAAAATGTTTAATATTCACAGATAATGAAACATGTTTGAATTAGAGCAGTTTTGTTGATTCTGGCAATAAATTTAGAGCCACTGAAACAACAGAAAAGAATTTTTTTAATTAACCCATTTTACACAACCCTTGAGAGATTTCAACTACAAATAGTAATGCTGTTTAAAAATGCAGTACTCCACAGATCATATAGGAAAACTTAACATGGCCATGAGAGGTAAGATTTAAACAGTAAAGTGGAGATGCTAAAGCATTAAATTAGGAGAGAGAAGCATCCCACCATAGCTCTGGCTTCTGCTTCTCCAGCCAAAAGGAGAACACCAGATGCATGTTTGGCATAAATCTGCAGTAACCTGATTGCAACGCTTATAGATGTTTTCCTGATGCACTTAACCCTGCAACTTAATTAGCTAACCTGTTAACCAAGTTTAATCAGCATAATCCCGCAACATTTGCCTGGTCTTGGCCCTCTAACCACTTTACACATACTTAGCAGCAATCCCCAGAAGCACTACTCTCCAGAACTCGTGCTGCCTTCCCAGTTTAATAAGATGAGCAAAGATATTCTGATTTGAAGTACCTAACTTACAAGACAGAGGGTACCACCACAGGTACAAAGTGAGAAGAAAGAAGGACCACTCCTGTGATTTATCTGTGAGGTCCACAGAAGGTTCAGGCCTAAGAATGAATGAACACCACCTTACATGGAAACCAGTTTACCTCTAACATTCATGTGATCCTTATATATCAGCCTTTAACAGTTGAAATCCAAGAGAGAGTCACAGGTACATTTCCTCTCCCTGTGATGAACTGTGAAGTGCTTAATCAACACGAGGTGGTAAATAAATCTCAAGGTACATCTCTAAAAAGCCCTTGAGATCACTAGTGGTCCTTCAAATAGGTTATACTTATCTCCAGCACATCCCTTTCTATAGCATTCTCTATTCACACATAAACCACAAATAAACCCATGGTTTTTCTCTACCTAATTGTTGGAATTTCCTCATTGGCTGTGTTGATATTAGGATGAAAAACTCTAAAGACTATGCAGAAAAATACATTCCCTGTAGGGCTCAAACAACTCGGGTGGGACGTTTTACTGAAGCAGGTATTTGAATGTATCAGAAAGGTATCTAAGATCAACTCTAAGCTCTACAGGCAGTGGAGTCAAGGTAAGACTTCAAAGGGGATGATTTTGCTGTTCTATTGTAGACACTTGAAGATTAAATGAATGACCTTCATTAAAAAAATCTCATAGGGTTTTTAAATTAGGCAGAAGAGGTTAGAACTCCTCAGAGTTCTAACTCCACCAAGGAACAGTTTATTGATATTTTTGATACTATCCAATACCTTGCACAAGCCTGGAACAATGTACTCTCAAATACAGGAGAGAAGCCCAACAGCAAATGCTTATTTCCACTCAGATACACAAACAAGGGGATAAACCCTTCTTCCATCAAATGGGAGAGAGAGTTTACGCACACAGATACCATTGTTTTTAACTCTTCCTTCCTTAGTTTCTAAATTTCCATTTAAACCACAAATCTTGTACATTGTTTATAAAAGAAAAAGGATAGCTTATGAATCAGCATTTAAAAGAATTCATCAATCAGCTCTTTCCTGGATTTCATCTTTCACTGTTTTTTGGCAGGAATAGAATTACCAATGGGAAAATGGTGAAAGGATGCAATACTTACACTTCTTCAAAAAGAAATTTAAAAAATTTAAAATAAAATAAAAAATTAAAATTAAAATAAAATTTTGTAGACTCTCTCTTTTTTCATTCAGCAGGTCCTTCACAAGTGTATTCTCTGCCTTACATAAAGTTACTGCATTTTTTTTCCATACCTCAGCAAAATTCTGTATTACTGTGGTATCTACCAACCTCCTGCTTCCTTCATGAATCTGATAAGAGCTTATATATACAGCCAATTCACTTCATAAGACTTCTTTCTTTATCTGAAATTCACTTTTATGAAAAGGCAAATTAGTCATCTTTTTCAAAACTGCATTTTCACATATTCAGCCAAGAAAATAGGAACTATAGGCAGTTCACAAAGTAGCAACACTTTCAGTTGACCCAAAATATTAATCAGACTGCCACCTTATATTGACAGGTCATGGGTTTTCTGGGAAGAGAGTGTTGAAAATTTTCAATAACTGAGTAATTTGACAAATTTCACCTCTTTAGTTTAGACTCTTATTGTAACCAAGCCATAAGTGAACATGTCAAGTTCATGCAATTTAATACACAGATCACAGTGCATTTTTGTCTATGTTTCGAAGGCCCTGATCTTTGTACATTCAAAATGTGCCTTCCATGAATATTCTCTTTATCTAGCATTTGCAGAAACACTCACAGCTTATGTGAATACTACAGGATTCTCATTATTGGAAAATTTAGACAAAACAAATAGAAAATGTCACAAAATTTGTCCAAATCCAGTTCCATCTAAAAATCCAAACTAGGAAGTCACAGAAAACTTTCTGCCATAGTTTTGCTGTAGCCTGAAGGCAACATCCAGCATTGCATGAGAAGATTATTTTCAAGCACTGTACATGCAGTGAACTCTAACCAAGACACAGCTTTTGTATAGTGATTCAGATGGTTCCTGTAAAGCAAATATGTCACTATGTTTTTTTTCCACTTTGGATTTATTTTCAGATCCTAACTCAGGAAAGAACTTAATTTTATGGCCAGGAACCCTTTCCTGTATAACAACAATATCTTAAATGAGAGCTAAATTCCTCCTCACTGAAAGCTTCAGTTTATCATGCTGACATGACGAAGATGTTTACGAGAGCTCTTTCTGAGCTTTGGGGTCCTGCTTTCCATGTCTAGTGGTGCCTGTGCCATGCTGAACCCTGGGGTATGCTCCTGCCTCACCTCGCAGCCAGCCCAGGACAGGGTGGGTGCACCAGTTTCTCCTGCTGGTGACAGGGCTCCCAGACAAAGCCAGATCCCATCGCTATCACAGAGATGCTCCAGACCGGGGGTGAGAAGAACAACTCCAACTGCAAAATGTTTTGGAATGGTCATTTAAAGAAGCAATTAAAGTGAAGGAGGCAGGAAGGTCAGCAAGTTTCCGTACAATACACTCCCTGGAATGAATAATATTTCCTCCAGAAATCTATCTATGCCTTTAAATATGGTGCCAAAGTATGAGTATGTGAGCGTGTGTATAGCAATCACTGAAATGAAGAGACTACAGGGGGTATGACTAATACAAAGGGCTAAAATAAATCTTGCTTGTAAGTCCAAAATGTTCCGACACAAACCTTGTACCAATGGTGGCAACCAGCAACAGCATAAATTGCTGCCGGAAAAAAAATTCCTACATCAAATACTAACAGCAAATATTTATATTTTCATGTGCTGGGACTGTATATATATGTTTTTAGAGCCAAGACCTGAAACTCCAAGAGACAGAAACGAAACAATTTGAAACTGGCTGTCAACAAACAAGGGGATTCCTACATAACAATAACGATACACAGGTTTGCCTCCGTGCTGTGCAAACACCGGGAAGAAAACCAACATGAGTGCTACACAAAACTGGCCTTAAAAATGTAACCTGTCATCAGCTAGGAAAGACTTGTTGCTCTGGAACTGACTTCATTTTACTTTTTCTGTTTCAAAGTTGACAGGAAAAGAATAGTTTATTTCAATGGTTTTCCTTACTGACCATGACAAACTTTTCTACAGCTCCATGCTCAGGCAGCCATTAACTTAAAAGGCAACTTGGAAAAGGAATTCTCTTCAACTTCCCCATACTGTCAGTTCATTTCCAATTCAGCTTTTCTTTATTTTTTTAAATCTTACTGATACCCAGCTTTCATGAAGGCATTTCATTCAGGTCTCGCCCGCTCAGACAGAAGAAAGGAGAAGTGTGAAGTGAATATGCCAAGCATAATAGGACAACTGGAATACTTCTGTTTGTCCTTCCAACAGAAGGACTTTTTATTTTGCTCCCCAACCAAAAATTGATGGGAATGCCAGAGTAAGAGCTTGGGGCTTGAGTTAACTGGCACACTCAAGATTAATGAGGTTTAACCAATTTTTTCTCTCTGGAGATAATTTTCAAAGTCTAAGCTCAAACATCTAGGGAAATTCAGGGAGACTAGATGGCTTTTGTATTGTCAGTGGAGACTAACAAGTACTTCTCCAGAGTTGTTTCTATGCCTCTGTCTCTCTCTCCACTGATTACTAAAGTAAGACAACATAGTAATTTAAAAACATTCTATTACTAGCAATTACTAAAACAGTAATTACTACATTTAGATAGCAGAAGTTACATGCAGGGAGGGAGTTTCTCATCAGTGAATTGAGGACAGCATTTCTTTCCTTCTCCCTTCTTCCTCCAAATTCCCCTTTATTTCATGATACATGCAATAGAAAAAGCAATAGCTCCTTCCAAAAACCCACAAGTGGACACGAAACTTGCTCTGGGTTAACACTGTCCATGTTTGATTCTGGTGACAATTGTCTGACTAGAGCCTAAACACCTTGGCAGCCCTGTAGAGCCCTCTAGACAAGGGGTGAGGATCATCTGCTTGCTGCACTGCTGTTGACTTCCAGTTCAAACAGACAAACTTGGTTTTCTAAACATCAGTCCCTCATTCCTCATAATTGTGTTTGCCTTCACTAGAAATAAAATAAATAGGAAGGCAGCAATCTGATCCAGTTCCATAAAGCCAGCATCAGAGTAATCCTGGACACATTGCTAATTTAGCAACAGCTTCAGGAAATACCCTGGTTAATTTGGTAGGAACTCCCATTGTGAAAATCTTTTTGGATGCCTTGAAAAGCAGCTCCTTGGCTGGCACGTCAAGTAGCGCTTCCTTTGCCCTCCAAATTAGCTGGATACCCAGAGGAAATTACTAATCTTTCAGTTCAAAACCAAAACACACACAAGTATAATGAGCATGTTTTCCTTTGTGAAAGAATAGATAATCAATGGCTTGAAGAGTGGAGCATATCTCTGTTTGGGTGAAGCTCTTCTGTGCCATCATCTATAGTGTTCCTATAAAACACGTGTGAACAAGCTGAGGTATTTAATTTATTATGTTTTTAACCTGGCTTGAAACCTCTGCAAGAAAGCAAATACAAAAATACATAAAAACAAACAAGTACTAATTTGTCTTATCTGCATCCAAAATATCATTTACCACTGCAGAATCTGAGTATCTATTATGCAGAATCAATATCAATTATGAAATTCCCTAGTTCACCTAGAAATTACTTGTAAAATTTCTAGCATTTCCTTTTGGTTTAACATTTCTGATAGGAAGAAAGCTCACTTGTGGTTTTTTTTCTAGTTTTCTTTCAATTATGCATTTTCTTTTACTTCTGGCTTTTACTGTTGACTTGTTTCCTTTAAATATTAGGGGGTTTGTTGGGGGAAGTGTGCAGAAACTCCCAAAACCCCTTAAAGAGAATCTGAACATCTCTAAGGCAGAACTCCAAATGTCAAAAAATCTCTGTGACCTGAATTTCTCTGGAAGAAAATCTTAAAGCAGTTTCTGCAATAAAGCCAAAAGCTAAGAGCAACGGGAACAGAAGAAGCACAAGGGCTGCCATTTCCTCTTAAGAGCAGCAAGATAAAAATTCCTATTAACACCTCCCAGAGATACAGACAGTTCCAGTGGGCCATATGTGACTCTCTTCCTTTTATTATTTTTTGTGCCTGAAAGACTAGATCAGTCAGCACAGTATGAAGGAATTAGCTCCTGGCACTATCTTGTGTGTTATGTGTATTTGAAATGCAAACTGTAGTGCTTTTATCATGCATTTTCACCCATAGATTTCACTGCTGTACTGTATATCAGAGAAGTGGCAAAAGAATTATTAGCTTTAAAAAAACAAAAGCATGATGTAATCAAATACTGAATGCTGTATTAACAGTTTCAGTTACAGATAAATGACAATTCTTAATCCTCTGTCTTAAATGACTGCTGTTCTGAAAGGTCTGCAATGCTGACACCTAGAACATCTGAATTATAGGTATAAAGGTATAATTACAGAAATACCCGCACTGTCTGAAACGATACTATCACCTTTACTGCAGTCTAGATTCTGGGAAGTTCAAAATAAGCAAAAGCTTGAAGTATTTAACGAGCATGCTTATAAAAATGCTCTTGAAAACCAGCTGTTCTAACCCATTTTCCAAAGTTCACTCCAATCTGCTGCTCTTAGGGCTTTTTTATCTGTTTGCTTAAGTGTATTTGGTTTATGAAAAGACCAAAAGCTCCATGATTTATGTTCCCTTTTCAGTCAATAAAAGAGAGAGGTAAGAGGAAAGAGAGTGGGATGCTTTTCCTGTTACAATAATAAGACTTGGGAGACATGGGTTCAGTGCTTGGCTCTGACACAGATTTCCTGCGTGACCTCAGGCAAACCATTTGGTGTTTCACCTATTTGTCTGTAAAGCAGGGATAGCCACTATCACAGACAAGATTTGCTTGGATAACATTTATTAACAAGTCAGCGTTGCTCAAAAAGTCATGTATTTGCCTCCTACTGATCATATACCCAAAATGGGTGGTTGAAATGACCCAGGGTATGCCAATGTATCATGCAGACATCTCTCAGAAAACCGTACTTGCCCACTACCACTCTTTGGCCTGCAATGGAAATAGGTCTCACAACAGCAGTTTGAAATTTCTACAAAAACAAACTGCAATGTAGAAGAAAGACATCAAATAATGTGGGGGGAAACACAACTGGTTGTTGGGGAAAAGCTATATAAACCCTGCAAGTACTTATTAACACTTGCCCAAGACCACACCTCCCAGCTGGATCTCATTTAGGTAAGCCATCAGAGGTATAACAGCAACGAAAAGCAAGCTAAGCACAAGATTTAAGGGTTTTCCCTTGTTTTTCTAAGGGCTATTCAAAACCATACAGTCCATCCCATCTTTGCCAGTGTAACTTGGGGCCTTATGTAGAAATGATGACAACCTATGTCTGGAAATTAGCCCTTGTCTACTTGGTGGGTAGTGTACACCTCAACTAATTCAAGTGTGCAAAACAGATGTCTCTTTGTCGAGACTACTGGGAGACTCAACACAGAGAAACAAGCAACGCCTAGAAGGAACTCATCCCACCCTAAGTTATATGTGCTGAGTTTTCTATTCCTCTCTCCTGACTAAACAG
Source organism: Calidris pugnax (assembly GCF_001431845.1). Taxonomy (NCBI): domain Eukaryota; kingdom Metazoa; phylum Chordata; class Aves; order Charadriiformes; family Scolopacidae; genus Calidris; species Calidris pugnax. The sequence continues at coordinate 398,116 of NW_015090914.1, read as the reverse complement.
AATCATAGAATGGTTCGAGTTGGAAGCGACCTTAAAGATCATTGAGTTCCAACACTCCTGCCTTGGGCAGGGACACCTCCCACCAGACCAGGTTGCTCCAAGCCCCATCCAAACTGGCCTTGAACACCTCCAGGGATGGGGTATCCACAACTTCTCCGGGCAACCTGTTCCAGTGTCTCACCACCCTCACAGTAAAGAACTTCTTCCTAGTATGTAATCTCAATGTCCCCTCTTTCAGTTTAAAACCATTATCCCTTGTCCTATCACTACATTCCCTCATAAAGAGTCCCTCCCTATCATTCCTGTAGGCCCTTTCAGGTACTGGAAGGCTGTTATAAGGTCTCCCCGGAGTCTTCTCTTCTCCAGGCTGAACAACCCCAACTCTCTCAGCCTGTCCTCACAGAGGAGGTGCTCCAGCCCTCAGATCATCTTCATGGCCTCCTCTGGACCTGTTCCAAGAGGTCCATGTCCTTCCTGTGCTTAGGCCCCAGAGCTGGACACAGTACTCCAGATGGGGTCTCACCACAGCAGAGTAGAGGGGCGGATTCATCTCTTTCACCCTGCTGGCCACACTTCTCTTGATGCAGCCCAGGATGCAGTTGGCTTTCTGGGCTGCAAGAGCACATTGCCAGCTCATGTTGAGCTTCTCATCCACCAACAACCCCAAGTCCTTCTTCGCAGGGCTGCTCCAGCCATTCTCCACCCAACCTGTATTTGTGCCTGGGATTGCTGTGACCCAAGTGCAGGACCTTGGACTTGGCCTGGTTGAACTTCATGAGGTTTGCACAGGCCCACCTCTCCAGCTTGTCCAGGTCCCTCTGGATGGCAAGCTTTCCCTCCAGTGTTGACCATGCCACTGAGCTTGGTGTCATCAGCAAACTATCCGAGGGTGCACTCTATCCCACTGTCCATGTCTCCAACAAAGATGTTGAACAGCACTGGTCCCAGTACCGACTCCTGAGGAACACCACTCGACACTGGCTTCCACTTGGACATTGAGCCATTGACCACAACCCTTTGAGTGCAGCCATCCAGCCAGTTCCTGATCCACCAAGTTGGTCCATCCACGAAATCCATGCCTTTCCAATTTTGAGACCAGGATGTCTTGTGGTACACTGTCGAATGCTTTGCATAAGTCCAAGTAGATGACATCTGTTGCTCTGCCCTTGTCTACCAAGGCTGTGGCACCATCGTAAAAGGCCACCAGATTTGTCAGGCATGATTTGCCCTTGGTTGAGCCCTGTTGGCTGTCACCAATCACCTCCTTATTTTCCACATACCTTAGCAGAGATTCCAGGAGGATCTGCTCCATGATCTTGCCAGGCACAGAGGTGAGACTGACCGGCCTGTAGTTCCCCAGGTCTTCCTTTTTTCCCTTTTTGAAAATGGGGCTTGTTTCCCCTTTTCCAGTCAGTGCAAACTTCACCAGGCTGCCACAACTTCTCAAATATAATGGGAAGTGGCTTAGGAACTTCATCTGCCAGGTCCTTCAGGACACTTGGATGGATTTCATCAGGTCCCACGGACTTATGCAACTTCAGGTTCCTTAGATGGTCTCGAACCTAATCTTCTCCTACAGTGGGCAATTCTTCCTTCTCATAGACCCTGTTTTTGCTTTCTGCAACTTGGGTGCTGTGGTTAGAGCCCTTGCTGGTGAAGACCGAGGCAAAAAAGTCATTCAGTACCTCAACCTCCTCCATATCCTGGGTGACCAGGTCTCCTCTTTCCTTCCAGGAAGGCCCACATCTTCCCTAGTCTTGCCTTTATCCGTGACGTTATCTACGGAAGTTTTTCTTGTTGTCCTTGATGTCTCTGGCCAGATTTAATTCTGTCTGGGCTTTAGCTTGCCTGATCTGGTTCTTGGTCACTTGGACTCTCTATATTTCATCCAGCCTACCCATTCTTGCTTCCACTGCTTGCAGGCCCCTTTTTTGCTTTTGAGTTTGTCAAGGAGCTCCTTGTTCATCCATGCAGGCCTCCTGGCTTTTTTGCCTGACTTCTTCTTTCTTGGGATGCATTGCTCCTGGGCTTGGAGGTGATCCTTGAATACCAACCAGCTGTCTTGGGCCCCTCTGCCGTCCAGTACTTTTTCCCATGTTACCCTGCCAAGGAGGTCCCTCAAGAGGCCAAAGTCTGCTGTCCTGAAGTTCAGGGTAGTGAGATTGCTGCACACCCTCCTTGCTGCCCTAAGGATCTTGAATTCTACCATCTTGTCATCTCTGCAACCGAGGCTGCCCTTGAGCCTGACACTCCCCACCAACCCCTCCTTGTTGATAAGGACAAGGAGCAGCATGGCTCCTTTCCTCCTTGGCTCCTCTACCATTTGAAGAAGAAAGTTGTCATCGACACATTCCAAGAACTTCCTGGATTTCTTATGCTCCGCTGTGCTGTCCCTCTAACAGATACTGGGGTAGTTGAAGTGCCCCATGAGGATCAGGGTTGGTGAATGCGATGCTGCTTCTATCTGTCTATAGAGCGCCTCATCCACCGTGTCACCCTGGTTGGGTGGTCTGTAGCAGACCTCTACTGTAACATCACCTGCCCCTGTACTCCCTTTAGTCCTCACCCATAAGCTCTCCATGGGGTCTTCATCTGTCCCCAGGTGGAGCTTCAGGCACTCCACCTGTTCATTGACATAGAAGACAACACCCCCTCCTCATCTACCCAGCCTGTCCTTCCTGAAGAGTCTGTATCCCTCTATTCCAAGCCATCCCACCACATCTGTGTGATGCCAATAAGATCATAGCCCTGGAGGCATGCGTACATCTCTAACTCCTCTTGCTTGTTCCCCATTCTACATGCACTTGTGTGAAGGCACTTCAGCTGTGTGCCCAATGGAGCTGACTTACTGGCTGGAGTGGTTGCATTTCCTTCATGCTGCTCTTCAGGTGGCCTTCCTTAGAGGTGTTTTATCTGTGACTCCCCAGTTCCTATTGCCTCAGGAGCCCCTGGCTCGTCCCTGTAAGACTTCATGTATGCTGCAGGGTACCCAGGACATCTCAGAGCACCAGGATGAGGGCCTTTGCTAGTGACCCTTTCCACAGATCTTGGAGCATCATCCCTTGGCTTGTGAAGAGCTAGCTGGATAATGTCCCCCTCCACCAACAAGCTTAGTTTAAAGCTCAGTCAATGAGCCCCGCTAGTTCACGAGCTAACACTGTCTTCCCTGCTTTGAGAAAGATGAACCCAATCCAACACCAGCAAGGCTGGTGCTGTGTAGGTCATCCCATTGTCAAAAACCCCAAAATTGTGGTGGTGACACCAGCCACGGAGCCAGGCATTTACAGACTGTACACATCTGTTTCTTTCAGAGTCCCTGCCTATAACCAGGAGAAAGAAGAAACATAACCTGCACACCAGATTCCACATTTCCAATGCCCTGAAGTCTCTTTTGGGCTATGTGTTGCCACCTTGTCGCCACTTATGTGAAAGAGCAATCATGGATAGTAGTCCCAGGGCTGAATCAGACTGGTGAGTTTCCTAGTGATGTCCCTGACCCAGGCCCCACAGAGGCAGCAGACTTCCCTAAGAAGAGGGTCAGCTGGTCCTGGCAACTCTTCTGGTGAAGTTGAACCATCTTATACGGGAATATGTAACATATAGGAATATATTGGATGACTGACTTTAGAGGGTACACCAATACTTGGCCAGAAAAAAATCTGTTAAAGAGACTCCCACCTCTCTGCTGCTGCACAGAGACGCACACCCTCTCCCATAGCACACAGAGACCAAGAAAGGGACAAGGAAACAGGCCACAATCCCTTGACGGGCAGTGTGTTGAAGGGAAGGTGATCTTCTGCATAATGACTAAATAAAATGTTAAAATGCAATACCATGGAAAATGAGACATAGGCTGGAGAACACTAGTAACCTCAAACAATATCCCAAATCTGTTTCTCAGTGGTTCTATCTCTAGTGCCCATCTGGAAGACATACACATATTTATCTCATACATTTCAACAACACAAATCTTGGAAACCTGCTAAGAAAGGTCTTATTGGATCTATATTTACACAGATTCAGTGACACCGTTACCCACGTATGAGGGATGGTAATACTTTTCATCCAAAAGGCGAGAAAAGTAGCTAACAACAAAGGAAGTAAAATACTTCTTGTCAAGTAGCCCAAAGAGCTGGATGAATCTCATAAAGACAGATTACTCTGAATAAATTTACCTCAATAAATTTACCTCAGTAGTGAGGTTTCTCTCTCTTGGCCATCACAGTATAAATGATGGTATTTTAATAGCATAACAAAAGCTTTGAAAGTAATACATAAATATTAGAAATGAAATCGAAGAATGTGTCTCCTTTACCAGAGTTTATTTTTATTTTCTTCGTAGTTGACAAAAAATCACTTTTTCAAAACCACTGTGTTATAAGAATAAAATTCTGTTACTTGCATTTGTTAAAAGAACATTCAAAAAGAGCAAATTATAATATGGACTATAGAAAAATAGGTATTGATAATGTATTCAGTCCTAGTTAGCATTTTTGCAGACAGCCACAGAAAAAAACCCAGGAAACATATGAGTCAGCTTGGTAACACATCCTGCTGATATTACATACATCATTGAATCAGGGAGGACTCTGGTTAAAGACTCAATCCTCTTTGAAGGTGTGACTCAGGGAAGTGATCTCCACGTTTCGTTCAGGATTAGCCTGACCTACTTTTACACTGCATTGGAGGGACCAGGAGCACACAACTGGCTGCTTGCCCTAGGTGAGGGACAGCAGTCAACAGCTGGAGGGGCTCAACTGCTTATGATGATCTGGCCACAAATACAAATAACCTTTACTTGTCTAAAAAAGCAACCGATTGATCTAGTTCTGCTGAACCTTTTTTTTTGTTTCAGTCATCTATAGCTCTCAGTGCCTCTCTGGGCTCAGAACGCATCGTAATGTACTCACCATCATCTGCTGAATGTGAAAAATTTCAGCTCCAGTGGCTGACAGGCGGTTTGGAAATGAAATTTCAAGAAATGCTCGAGGAAGAGTGCTTGGTCCAGCATTGTAAACCTGTAAAAATCAAAAAAAATGCATGTAAGTGTATAAAAAATAAATAAAAATAAGGTAACATATATGACTGCTCATAAATGGGAAACTCTGTAGAATCAGAGCTGGGAGCATAGAATGATAGAATCGTCTAGGTTGGAAGGGACCTTAAAGATCATCTAGTCCAACCATCAACCTAACTCTGACAAAAAAATAAATAAGAAATAAGAAATAAAAATTACTAAACCATATTCCTGAGGACCATGTCAACCCGTC
>NW_015090914.1:285060-392106 GCF_001431845.1 Calidris pugnax | reverse complement strand
TCACCAAATTTGTTAGGCCCCATTTGCCCTTAGTGAAGCCATGCTGGCTGTCACCAGTCACTTCCTTATTTTCAGTGTGCCTTAGCATAGTTTCCAGGAGGATCTGCTCCATGATCTTGCCAGGCACAGAGGTGAGACTGACCGGCCTGTAGTTCCCCAGGTCTTCCTTTTTTCCCTTTTTGAAAATGGGGCTTGTTTCCCCTTTTCCAGTCAGTGCAAACTTCACCAGGCTGCCACAACTTCTCAAATATAATGGAAAGTGGCTTAGGACACTTGGATGGATTTCATCAGGTCCCACGGACTTATGCAACTTCAGGTTCCTTAGATGGTCTCGAACCTAATCTTCTCCTACAGTGGGCAGTTTTTCCTTCTCATAGACCCTGTTTTTGCTTTCTGCAACTTGGGTGCTGTGGTTAGAGCCCTTGCTGGTGAAGACCGAGGCAAAAAAGTCATTCAGTACCTCAACCTCCTCCATATCCTGGGTGACCAGGTCTCCTCTTTCCTTCCAGGAAGGCCCACATCTTCCCTAGTCTTGCCTTTATCCGTGACGTTATCTACGGAAGTTTTTCTTGTTGTCCTTGATGTCCCTGGCCAGATTTAATTCTGTCTGGGCTTTAGCTTGCCTGATCTGGTTCTTGGTCACTTGGACTCTCTATATTTCATCCAGCCTACCCATTCTTGCTTCCACTGCTTGCAGGCCCCTTTTTTGCTTTTGAGTTTGTCAAGGAGCTCCTTGTTCATCCATGCAGGCCTCCTGGCTTTTTTGCCTGACTTCTTCTTTCTTGGGATGCATTGCTCCTGGGCTTGGAGGTGATCCTTGAATACCAACCAGCTGTCTTGGGCCCCTCTGCCGTCCAGTACTTTTTCCCATGTTACCCTGCCAAGGAGGTCCCTCAAGAGGCCAAAGTCTGCTGTCCTGAAGTTCAGGGTAGTGAGATTGCTGCACACCCTCCTTGCTGCCCTAAGGATCTTGAATTCTACCATCTTGTCATCTCTGCAACCGAGGCTGCCCTTGAGCCTGACACTCCCCACCAACCCCTCCTTGTTGATAAGGACAAGGAGCAGCATGGCTCCTTTCCTCCTTGGCTCCTCTACCATTTGAAGAAGAAAGTTGTCATCGACACATTCCAAGAACTTCCTGGATTTCTTATGCTCCGCTGTGCTGTCCCTCTAACAGATACTGGGGTAGTTGAAGTGCCCCATGAGGATCAGGGTTGGTGAATGCGATGCTGCTTCTATCTGTCTATAGAGCGCCTCATCCACCGTGTCACCCTGGTTGGGTGGTCTGTAGCAGACCTCTACTGTAACATCACCTGCCCCTGTACTCCCTTTAGTCCTCACCCATAAGCTCTCCATGGGGTCTTCATCTGTCCCCAGGTGGAGCTTCAGGCACTCCACCTGTTCATTGACATAGAAGACAACACCCCCTCCTCATCTACCCAGCCTGTCCTTCCTGAAGAGTCTGTATCCCTCTATTCCAAGCCATCCCACCACATCTGTGTGATGCCAATAAGATCATAGCCCTGGAGGCATGCGTACATCTCTAACTCCTCTTGCTTGTTCCCCATTCTACATGCACTTGTGTGAAGGCACTTCAGCTGTGTGCCCAATGGAGCTGACTTACTGGCTGGAGTGGTTGCATTTCCTTCATGCTGCTCTTCAGGTGGCCTTCCTTAGAGGTGTTTTATCTGTGACTCCCCAGTTCCTATTGCCTCAGGAGCCCCTGGCTCGTCCCTGTAAGACTTCATGTATGCTGCAGGGTACCCAGGACATCTCAGAGCACCAGGATGAGGGCCTTTGCTAGTGACCCTTTCCACAGATCTTGGAGCATCATCCCTTGGCTTGTGAAGAGCTAGCTGGATAATGTCCCCCTCCACCAACAAGCTTAGTTTAAAGCTCAGTCAATGAGCCCCGCTAGTTCACGAGCTAACACTGTCTTCCCTGCTTTGAGAAAGATGAACCCAATCCAACACCAGCAAGGCTGGTGCTGTGTAGGTCATCCCATTGTCAAAAAACCCAAAATTGTGGTGGTGACACCAGCCACGGAGCCAGGCATTTACAGACTGTACACATCTGTTTCTTTCAGAGTCCCTGCCTATAACCAGGAGAAAGAAGAAACATAACCTGCACACCAGATTCCACATTTCCAATGCCCTGAAGTCTCTTTTGGGCTATGTGTTGCCACCTTGTCGCCACTTATGTGAAAGAGCAATCATGGATAGTAGTCCCAGGGCTGAATCAGACTGGTGAGTTTCCTAGTGATGTCCCTGACCCAGGCCCCACAGAGGCAGCAGACTTCCCTAAGAAGAGGGTCAGCTGGTCCTGGCAACTCTTCTGGTGAAGTTGAACCATCTTATACGGGAATATGTAACATATAGGAATATATTGGATGACTGACTTTAGAGGGTACACCAATACTTGGCCAGAAAAAAATCTGTTAAAGAGACTGCCACCTCTCTGCTGCTGCACAGAGACGCACACCCTCTCCCATAGCACACAGAGACCAAGAAAGGGACAAGGAAACAGGCCACAATCCTTTGACGGGCAGTGTGTTGAAGGGAAGGTGATCTTCTGCATAATGACTAAATAAAATGTTAAAATGCAATACCATGGAAAATGAGACATAGGCTGGAGAACACTAGTAACCTCAAACAATATCCCAAATCTGTTTCTCAGTGGTTCTATCTCTAGTGCCCATCTGGAAGACATACACATATTTATCTCATACATTTCAACAACACAAATCTTGGAAACCTGCTAAGAAAGGTCTTATTGGATCTATATTTACACAGATTCAGTGACACCGTTACCCACGTATGAGGGATGGTAATACTTTTCATCCAAAAGGCGAGAAAAGTAGCTAACAACAAAGGAAGTAAAATACTTCTTGTCAAGTAGCCCAAAGAGCTGGATGAATCTCATAAAGACAGATTACTCTGAATAAATTTACCTCAATAAATTTACCTCAGTAGTGAGGTTTCTCTCTCTTGGCCATCACAGTATAAATGATGGTATTTTAATAGCATAACAAAAGCTTTGAAAGTAATACATAAATATTAGAAATGAAATCGAAGAATGTGTCTCCTTTACCAGAGTTTATTTTTATTTTCTTCGTAGTTGACAAAAAATCACTTTTTCAAAACCACTGTGTTATAAGAATAAAATTCTGTTACTTGCATTTGTTAAAAGAACATTCAAAAAGAGCAAATTATAATATGGACTATAGAAAAATAGGTATTGATAATGTATTCAGTCCTAGTTAGCATTTTTGCAGACAGCCACAGAAAAAAACCCAGGAAACATATGAGTCAGCTTGGTAACACATCCTGCTGATATTACATACATCATTGAATCAGGGAGGACTCTGGTTAAAGACTCAATCCTCTTTGAAGGTGTGACTCAGGGAAGTGATCTCCACGTTTCGTTCAGGATTAGCCTGACCTACTTTTACACTGCATTGGAGGGACCAGGAGCACACAACTGGCTGCTTGCCCTAGGTGAGGGACAGCAGTCAACAGCTGGAGGGGCTCAACTGCTTATGATGATCTGGCCACAAATACAAATAACCTTTACTTGTCTAAAAAAGCAACCGATTGATCTAGTTCTGCTGAACCTTTTTTTTTGTTTCAGTCATCTATAGCTCTCAGTGCCTCTCTGGGCTCAGAACGCATCGTAATGTACTCACCATCATCTGCTGAATGTGAAAAATTTCAGCTCCAGTGGCTGACAGGCGGTTTGGAAATGAAATTTCAAGAAATGCTCGAGGAAGAGTGCTTGGTCCAGCATTGTAAACCTGTAAAAATCAAAAAAAATGCATGTAAGTGTATAAAAAATAAATAAAAATAAGGTAACATATATGACTGCTCATAAATGGGAAACTCTGTAGAATCAGAGCTGGGAGCATAGAATGATAGAATCGTCTAGGTTGGAAGGGACCTTAAAGATCATCTAGTCCAACCATCAACCTAACTCTGACAAAAAAATAAATAAGAAATAAGAAATAAAAATTACTAAACCATATTCCTGAGGACCATGTCAACCCGTCCTTTGAACACCTCCAGGGATGGTGCCTCAACCACTTCCCTGGGCAGCCTATTCCAATGCTGGATGACCCTTTCTGTGAGGAAATGTTTCCTAATCTCCAATCTAAACCTCCCCTGGCACAACTTGAGGCCATTTCCCCTTGTCCTATCTCCTGTGACTTGGGAGACGAGACGAACCCCCGCCTCTCTACACCTCCCCTTCAGGTAGTTGTAGAGCGCGATAAGGTCTCTCCTCAGCCTCCTCTTCTAAAAAAAATTAAAATACTCCTCTTCTTGAAAAAAAAAATACTATGCAAGTTTTCCAGTGTATTCAGACTAAGGCTTCTTTTTTAAGTACCAGGATAAAGTCAAAGGTTTAGCTTATCTAACAGTCTTTAGGCACAGATCATTGATCAGGTGAAAAGCAGTTTTGCAGGACAATTACCAGTCATCAATACAAATAGCATGAGACTTCTACCTTATATCCAGAGACACTGCTAGTGCTCTTTGAGTGTTTTGGTAACTCTCAGTTAACATTCTCATTTCCATATGGTAACCACTGCATTATGTTCTGCATATGTTTTCTTTCTGGAGCAGAAGCCAAAGTAATGATGATTATGACTACTGGACTGCAGGTCTGCTGAGTGAGTTGCCAGAAAATGTATGTGAACAACTTCCATCCAAGTTCTGGGGTTTCCAGTTAAATGAAACTCTTAGTGGAAAACATTGGCTTTCTATCAAACTCCCCACAAATTTAAAACAAAAACTCAAAGAATTTCCAGTCAACTACTGAAACATATTCAGTGAAAATTCCAAAATTTGTGGGGTTTTGCTGAAAAGAAGCAATCCGTGGAAAAATTTCAATGAAAATAAATTTTCATGTCTATGTACTTTTTTTTTTTTAATTAGAAAAGTATTTCCTGGCTATTTCTAACGCCACATATATAAGTGTCTATAGTAAAAACATTAAGCCCATTAGAATATTCATCCACACTGAGACAGTACTGTCAAAAGATGTTGCAATCAGTTGTTAATTGTGTAAAGTTAAAATATTAGATCCAATGGGTTTTCATTCTTCAAACACTGTTTATATTTGAAGAAATGCCTGACTGATAAAGAAAATTAGTTCACAATACCAAATCCTTACAAAAACCCTGAGGCTCCAGGCAGGGGGAGAAATCCCGCTACAATGGAGCGTGATAAATGCTGAATGAAATACAGACATAATGTTACACATTCTTAAAAAAACTGATTATTCCACTGAGATCAGATAGCAATTAATGCAGAAAATATATTTTCATTGTACATATTATTACCCCCCCAAAATGACGCATAGATCTGTTTCCTTATTAACATTGGACACAGTATAGATTTTCACATATAAAAACCTCTATGAAGCCCTGTAATTTTGTGAATCAACTGGTTTTTCTTGGTTAAGAAACTATTACTTTTCTCCATCTGGAGAAGTTTAATAAATGGCAGGCAAATCAGTAAAAACAATTAAGCAAACAGTGATAAAAACCATGTTTTGCCCATTATGAAATTCTACCCTTTGTCTCTGACACACATAGTTATTAGGTTTACCATATTACTGGAGAGCACATCTGTCAGTTGTTACAGTATAATTTTCTACTTCTATATGGAAAAAAAATAAGATTGCAACTTGCAAGTGTGTACTTGAGAGACAAGAGGATGGGGCAGGTCAAATGATGTCTCTGCCAGCATTTAGGTTCCCTCTCCCCTTGCCTGTTATTAAAAATATTTATCTAGTTAAAGCATGAGTATATCTCTTCTTTATCTGTTTTTAACCAATAACTGCATATGGGGAGATAGGGAAGGGGGAAGACCTGTAAGCCCTCAAGAATGAAATCAGAATCACAAGAATTAATAGCCATGTTCATAAAAGTTTTAATGTCATGAAATCCTGCTTTCATTCCTTTTCAGTAAATAGCTAAAGGCACTGGATGACAGTGGGGGCTTAATTGCTCTGGACCTCAGTCTGTCCACAGAGGCAGATGCATTATTCATTGTGAGCTGAGTGGCATTCATGCCTAGGAGAAAAGAAATGGGAAAATAGGCAAAAGACTGTTTTTCACAATAAATGATTCACTGAATTTCACTGAATTTCACTGAATTTCTAGAGTTGGAAGGGACCATAGAGATCATCTAGTCCAACTCCCCTGCTGAAGCAGGATTGCCCAGAGCTAGAGCATGTTACTCAGTTACCCCACCTCTGCGTGATTTATCATTCCCTAGTTCCATCTAGTGGTCAAAAAGGATTTGAAGTGCTTGTAATAGATACAGTCAGGGCAGCGAGACAAGTTCATTTTGGCTACATCACAAGAGTTTGTTATAATAAATCATCCATATGCTTTGCCTCATCAGGAACCCACCTAACTGCCGTGTGAACTGTAATCTATAGACGATACTTGAATAAAGCTGAGATGCAATCAGACATTTAATGAAACCTTCTCACACCTCTCTTGTTAGTGTTACAGTTTTTTCCGTGTGCTGTGCTCTTATCAGTCTGCTATAAACATTTTCATGTCGGGGGCAGTTAGCAAGTCTGGATCCCGTGCACGGGTGTATGTTTGTTCTCACGGACAAAGGCTTACCAGCTCCTCTATTCAGTGTCCACACCACTAAAAAGAATCACTCCTCTCTTTTGAACCCACAACCACAACGAAGATGTGGCACTTGAGTAGCTGGAGCTCTATACTCAACACGTGATGAAAGAAAATAGAAACAAGTGGTAGCAGCTTCATTCCTATGGAAGTTAGATGCCCTATTTGCAATTCCTGCCATACTAGATTCAGATAAGGAAATATGCCATCCCTGCACTCTGTAAATATGGCATCCAATCAAGAATGCATTGCACAGAATATTGTGACTCAGACACATGCACCAAAGCCCACACTTTGAATAATAGACATACAAAGCCAGAATGTGCTGTCAAGCAGGTAATTTGTCAAAATAAGGATGAGTTTTACCTGCAGTGTGAAGTTGAGAGACTGGAAAAGGCAGTCATGGTTTTCCAATTGAATGAAGTTGGATGTTTCCACAGAATCACCGTAGAAAAATGAAGTAGGGAAGACTTCTCTGAAAGATCAGGACATAGATTTAGTAAGCTGTGTTTGTCACCAAAATTAAATATATTTGTGGCAAACCAAATCATACCCCTTGCTTTCTGGTCATGTGAAATGCTACAGGACCCTTTTACATTAATCTATTATTTGTGATTTGATTTCCTCTTGACAACACTAGACTACAAAAGCAGCATCTCAACTGACCCAGGTTAACATCCCATCATTGAAACAGACTTCTTTGGATTACTTATCTCTTTTTCTCCTTTCCCATCACAAAACCTCTTCTTCAGGGCCCCCTGCCACAGATGATTTGTGTAATACAGGAAATCATTGCACTACCAAGTTAACCTGAAGAAACAGTTACTAATAGGAATACTTTCAGTTACATATTCACTAAAGTAACATTCTAGTTTTACCTACTATTTACGGAGCATTGCAGGAATGAACACTTCATTAATTATCTCCACTACCTTTACGATTAGCAGATGATTAAAGTGGGGATATAACTTGCTTTCAACTACAGGGGCATAGGCCAAGTCTCCTCAACTGCTCTTACCATCTGATTACACAGTAAAATGCAGTAGGGTTTTATCAGAAAAGACTTGGAAGCACAGCACAGTACCTGGAAATCCTGCGGGACTAGGAGTGCTTTAAGCATCTTTTGTGCCCCCTAATCTCAGGCTGCTCCACTGGCTGGAAATGGTCCCAGAGTAACTTCAGAAAAACCTTGGTGAAGGACTGCCTAAAACTCTGCCTCCTTTTCAGGCTGTCCTTTTGGGTCAGAGTTTTTTGAGACAGGATTTTAAGCCTGTTTAGGTACATTTCCTTTTCTCCTGCCTGCCTCCTATGCCAGGCATTGCTAGGGGAAACAGCGAGAGACGGATTTACTCCTCCCATTTACGGCGTTGTGCCAGAAGACTCCTCCCAAACATGGTACAAGCCCTTCTGGGCTATTTATGACCGGGGATGAGGTTTGCTCTCATAGACTCAAATGCAGGATTGCTAATAAAAATAAGCTTTAACAAAAACACTGTCCAAAAAAGAGTATTGCTAATATTACCACGTGTGGGAATGCTGTGCCCTCCAATAAACCCAACTTTTCTACGGTAGTTGGACATTTATGTGAACTTGAATTAACTAAGCCTTGTCTATGGGAAAGAAAAAAATAATCACATAGTCAGTTGGGTGTGGCTTCAGAGACCTTGTGCTTCAAAACAGTACATTCTGAAGACAAAAAGTCCAATTTTATCTTTTTTTTTTTTTTTGGCATGCAGTATTCTGCAGGTCACAAACAGAGGTAAAGAAATAGGTGAAAGCATTCATATCTGTAAAGCTGTAAAAAAATCAATCTGTATTAAAGCATCAAGAAGCAAGGGATACAGAGTTAAATTTCTGCACAATCTGTAAGAATGAAAGCATTCAAAAATTTCAAGAACATGCTACTGAGACTGTTCTCAATATAGAGGAGATTTTTGTCCTTGCTAGTCATCTCATGAGGTCTGACAGTGCTCTTCACTTCTCTGAGCATTCTGACTACTGTGGCAGTAATTAAGGGATTTTATTTCTATGCAACACGAGGGGAAATCAGCTTGGTGTTGCAAAACCCAGACTGGTCCGTGAATCTGAGTTTACCCAGCTTTTCAGCCAAATTACATGTCAGCACAGGTAACTTTGTTCCTACACATTTAGCACACTGGTTAAGGGAACCTTTTCCTATTGATGCCAACCTGCAGTGGTCATTTAGACAATACATTTTCCCCGGAGGTTGCCATAAATGGTGGCTAAACCAGACACTGATCTCTTGAGGACACTGCTGATAATATTTGCTTCCCTTGAGTTTAGGAATGAATGTCAACTTTCTCAGTCTACATGGATGTTAATTCACATCCACTGACCAAGTCCCCCAGTTTCAACTCGAGCACTGCCTAAACTAGAGGACAGTCTGTTGAGAATGACCCCAAATCTTTCATTCTAGACGTAAGCTTGTAATGCAGAAGTGGAAGGGAAGACCCCTGAATACAAAGGTAAGAACTCGCACGTGTGCAGGCCTGGGGAAAGGAGAACAGCCATGTGTTATACAAGTACTTCGGTCAAAGGGTGAGCATGATCCTCAGTTGGTATTCGAACACCTCACAGACTGGGGAGCAGAGGGAGTGGGAGAGCGAACAGAAGCCAATTCTGATTGTGAAATTAAACAGAAAGGCAAACAGCTAGACTCCACTAAGCTCCTTAAAAATCCCAGAACATTTGACCCTAACCTTTGGCCTGGTGATTCTCAACCATACCCTAAAAGACATGTGGAACAAGATGTGACTTACTTGTTCTCTTTTTATTTTATTTTAAGGTTTATCATATCTACAGAGTCACAAGAATTCAAATATGATCACCAAAATACCTACTTTACATGTGATGGTAACTAATTAGTGCTAGCTAGAAAGGAGTGAGAAAGAGATACAGTGCTGGAATGAATGGCATGACAAATAAAATTCCCAGATAATGAGTGAGGTTTTCTGTATTTCCAGTGCCTGGGAAACAGGGAAAAAGCAACAGTCTGGCTACATGTAAACAAAGAGAAGAATTCAGTTTTTCACTGGAAGAGACTCAGATGTCAGTTGTTATTGTTAGGTTTATTTTTATTTTTGGTGTCATTTGCTGACTGGTACTTACCCATTGATAGATGAGTCCACTTCATGCATCAGGGGCACTGACAAGGTTAGAGTATTATCGTGCAGGGAGTCAGTGCGTTCTAGGTTTCCACTGTGCCAGAAAGGAAAAATAAACATGCTGTAAATCGACAGCCTTTGCAATGTATCCCACAGTTCCACAGCTACCATCTCTCCGCCTTCTACCATGAGTCTCTCCATCTGAGTGATGTCAGTGCTCCCTCAGAAGCCTCTTACATTTGCTCTTCCCACCTTGGAGAAGGCACACACATAAAGCATGTGTTTTGCAGCTGTGTAGTGCAGAACTACAGCAGCCATCACCGGGGAGAGAAACCAGGACATTGAGACTCCAGTGCAAGGGCTCGCTTCTCCCAGCCTGACTGTGGGTCAGTTTGGGAGGGATACACACACTTGACTCAGTTAATGACATTGTGCTTTCATTGTACCTGCACCACACCCCAGCACCAATTTAGTGCCACCACAAACAGCTTTTTGGGTGAGACAATTGTACAGAACTGGCCATAACCTCTCAGCAGTTCCACCACCCCTGCCTGGATTTTATTGCCAAAATGACAGCACTTCTACTTTACATTTCCAAAGGCATTTGCTTCAACTGGTCAAAAGTAGAAGGAAGAAAGAGAAAACTAAGCAGTCATCTCTCATTTGAGTCAATTTATTTCAGTGTGAACACTTCTGTATGAAGTCTGGGAAAGGGTCCTGAAATGCATGCCCAACACACAAACTTGTATTTATTCTAATTCTGATGGCGCGTCTGCTTGGTGGGTGACAACTCGGAAAAACAATCTAGAAAGCTATGTTACATTTATTTCCCATTTCTTCAGCAGTACTGGATGTACTCACAAATAAAACTAGCAAAACAAAATAAATGACCCTATTCATTTAAGGACAGTATCACTGAGGCAAGAGCAGGCAGTAACATCCCAAGTGATACCATGCAGATGATGAGTTGCTCAGATTACAAAACCAGAGTGTGCTAGCTACCTACATGCATATATACAGCTCAGCTTTCTGGAACTGACACACTGGCCATGTCGGCTCATAACATGGTGGCCCAGATGGAAGAACCCCCAAACTTTCAGTCCCAAGAAAAAAAAAAAAATTAATAAAAACTTCTCCTCTGAATAGACTCAAAAAAGAGTCCAAAATAGAGACATTTCTCATCCAACATAAATACCAAGACGCCATGGTGGCAAGCAGAATAAGGAAGTAGAATTCCATACAGGGTTCATGGGTATGTGCTTCTCTATTTCAAATGGAGCAAAGGTACTGTCAGAAAAGGTAAGTATAGCTCAGTGAAGCTAGCTCTAGAAAAAATAGTTCGCTCCAGGAGGCAGAGAAGAGGGTTTGCGTTTTTTTAAACAAAAAACCCAATAAATAGTAAATGTAATATAAAGTTTAGTCCTTTCTCCAATTGATGTCTCCCGCTACTGAACCAATCCCTTGTTACAGATGCTACTACCAAATTTGCAGCTTCAAGAGACAGGCTTAAGTAGCCACTTGAAGGGCAATACTTACTTTCCCCTGACAGCATGGCACAGCTTCTCTGCGTCTAGCCATTTCTGCCAGACTAGCTCCAGTTTTGTGTGGAAATAACCTCCCCACTCATTACTGTCTGGCCACAGCACAGACACTTCCATCCCATTTCCTTATCACTGGCTTTATCCCAGGGCTCCCTGCAACTCTTGTGGTAGAAAGATTTTATTACACTTATTTGACAGAGAGGGAATTGAATAATTTTCCCAAAGTCACAGAGAAAATGACGGTAATCAGCACTGGGACTTGCACTGTTGTCTTTGGAAGTTCAGCTGAATCCTTCAAAACACAACTGTCCTCCCACCCATCCTTCTGAAACAAGAAACCTTTTCGTAACCCCTCTGAGCATTCATACTATGTGTACAAACCACTGCTTATTTCTTTGCTCCATCTAAAGGCACTGACTAACCCTTCTCACTGGTAGGGCACAAAAACCTGAGGAGTGAGGTTACAGAGGAAAGCCCTGTACTATCCAAGGTTGGGAAATGAGCAGTACAATCTGGAAAACACTGGCTGGGCAAATTTAAAGCAGTGCTGACCCACCTTTGCACCAGCTGGCATTCACCTAGCAGATACCGATGCTTCTCCCTGATCTAGAAGCATCACGGGGTCAGCTGAACACACAATGAACTCCTCACAGGGAATAAAACTTCTCTAAAGTGCAAGACATGGTCTTGCCCCTCTGATGAGCAGTCTCACTTTCAGAGTTTCATACCAGCCCCACGTGCTGCAGGATCTTGTTCCCAGCTACAGCTGTTCCTGCAGGGGAGGACTACGCCTTAGGAGAGCAGTCACCCAGCAACTGCTACATCTCATCTCTCATCTCCAGCTGGTGGGTAAGGAATTTTGACACAGGAGGGCATGAAGTTGGTAGCAGGAACCAGTCACGCACTCCGCATGTCAGAAGAGCAGTTCCTGGCCCGGGTAAATGCAGCTGTACGACTGGCAGTTCCAACACACGCCTGGGCAGTGCCCGTGACTGCATCACCCACAGAGTCTGCTTCTTTGTGGGACATCCTCTCAGAAGGCACAGAGCACGCGTGTAACCTTTTATTTTGCACGAGATAAAATCCCTATGCATGCATACTTGGCATCACCATTCCTCCAATGCTTGCTCCAAGTGCCCCTGGGAAAGTGCCCTATTCAGCTGTTTCACTCAGTCTGTCATAGCTTGCTAAAGATCCAGAGGGGGGAAAAAATAGACATGCAACTTTGGAAACTGTCAGTGAGGCCCTTCACCATCTGATGAAAGCATTTCTCTTTTTTGGTTTGCATCCAAGCACGCTTGTTTCATTCAAATGCTGGAACAAATGGGTCTGCCTGGTGCTGATCGTCCACTGCAGCTGAGCTGAGCTCGATACAGCGCTCAAAGGGATGGGCACGGAAACACACGGGCCTTCTGACTGACAGAACACAAAATGCTCCTTCAAAATTGCAATTGTCTGGCAAAGAAAGCCTAAGTATGATCCTACCTGGTTTTTCAGTAAGCCGTATCATATAGTTCCTCTATCAAAATACAAGCAAATAAATAGCCCCGGTAATTTAACCTCATTTACAACACATGCACGTGCCTACAACTAATGTCACTTAACTGTCAGACATGCGCAATGCACACTTCATGCAACAAAGAATATTCAAGCCATCAAGACAAAAAAGGTTCCCTTACCTTTGGGCAGTGACGAGGAAAGTAAGGGTTTGCTCCTGCCCAGACAAATGGCTTGTGTCAAAGATCACACTGAAGTCATACTATGCAAAGAAAAAGCAGGATTTAGAGGCATTGTATATTGTTTCAAAATACATTTTTTCTGAAACTTCACATGTATTTAAGTGGCCTACTTGTACAAAAGTAGGGTATCACACATTTTAGAGAGCTTCCTCTACTGTAGAGGAGCTTGTAGCAATACTGTCTATGGTCAAATACTGGACAGTCCAATTTTCCCTTCATTGGGAAAAGGCCTTTAATACAATTGCCATTCAAAGATACTTCTTGAGGAAATCATCTGCCAGAGAAAGACTCTTCCAGTACAAGGGGATCACTACCTGAA
The DNA here is from genome assembly GCF_001431845.1 of Calidris pugnax. NCBI lineage: Eukaryota > Metazoa > Chordata > Aves > Charadriiformes > Scolopacidae > Calidris > Calidris pugnax. The sequence goes on along the minus strand of NW_015090914.1, from coordinate 378,736 downwards.
ACAACCTCAGCACCAATCTATACATTACTTGCTGGTGAAGAGATCTTTTAGGGATATAAAGATTGTGCCATAAGCCCGCAGAGAGTTAGAGCACCACAAGCTAAAGCAGCATTCAGGGCACTCATTGTAATGGATAAAATCAGGTGCTAATTGTGAAAAGAGAATCTATCACTACATTGTACCACTACATTGGCTTTTCCGTGCAACATTTCTACCTAACTCCAAAACAATTTTTGGCTAACTGAAACAGTTTTGAAATTCGTGCTGATTTCAATGGCTTCCTGAAAATAACCTGAGGATAAACCAACTATGTCATTCTGAAGCAAAACACTAAAATTCTTACAGTCCAGATAACATATTTTGGATTTCTGTTTTCTATTCTATTTTAAATCTTTTTAAATGTTTTAAAAAAGCATGTCAATAAAACACATAAACTAAAAAAAAATCATATTGTATTAAAGGATATATCAAATCAAATAGAAAGGATTAGCTTTTGAAATTGAAATTTTCTGAAAAAATTTCAGAGCCATTTTGTTCAGGTCATCCTCAAGTTATATTCCTCATCTTCTCACCTTCCTGGGTTGGTCATTTGTACAGCTCAGTCTAGTGACAGAAAGAACCCAGATGGATTTCTAAACGTTATGAGGGAGTTTGTCTTCTACTACTAAACAAAATCCTCTTTAAAAGCTATCAGGAGACCATAATATGATAAAATCATTAAGAGATTTTCATTGTAATTGAAACAAATTCAGCTGTACTCCAGTGTGAAAGAAGACAAAACCAAAACCAGAATAAGGCAATATAAATAAGAGAGCCCTTTTCTAATTTTCTGCAGAGGAAATATTTAAGTTTTTCATAGATGCAATTCTTGTATAGTTTTTCAAGAGCACTGTATTGCAGTGCATAGAGTACTGCCACTGGCTCTCTTCCATGGGAAAGAGGACAGCGACCCTCCGTAACTGTGAGAGGCTTGGATACCTGGGTTGGAAAGCTACAGAAAGTATCAGTAACAGACATTGAACAGAGCAGTTGCCCTTCCAGCCACTCCTTGGAGACAAAGAGGTGAATGGACCATCACTCTGAATGCAAATATCACAACATAGATTACCCTAGATTTTGATCTCATGAAAGGAAATCCCACGCTGCACTTGAGGAAGTCTGACTCCAGCAACTCACAGGCAATGCCGAGCTCCTCCTGTAAGAAAATAAAAAAGACCATGAGATGACAGATATGGGAAGGAAAGGAGGATTACTAACCAATACCATTGTGAAGAAGCATTGTAGGAAACTAAACATTTCCCACCAGAGCACTGTTATTCCCAGAAAACTAACACTCATTGAATAAGGAGAAGTGCAGTGTTGCACTTCCTTACTCCACCTCAGTCGGACCAACACTGGGAAGAAGACAAGCATCAGAACATTGCTCCGAGAGGCGGATCATGGGGAAATACTGCACAACTAAACACATGAAAGTCACGGGATCAGCCCAAGTTCTTGGGTAACTCAGACCATCAGTTGTTCCCTCTGTTTATTAAAAGACAGCTTTCAAATGGTCCAGAATACAGGTGCCCCAAGGTAGTTTTTCCAGGTACCAGTATCATAAAGAGAGAATTGTGGTGGGAAACAGTGACCATGGTGTGGTTTCATGCCACACACAGATGCTGGAGAAAACATTAAACTGGTCCTGGTGTCATTCACTGCCCTGATCTCTTGCTATGGTCCACAGGACAAACCACAACGATATAGATACCAATCTTCTTTAGCGATACAATGGTAGCACAGATAAAGTAGGGGGATAAAGCTCTCCTTTTGTTAAACAATGACAGACTACGAACATTGTCAATAATACAAATGAAAAAGGTTAGAGCAGCCCTATCCTGCTTGATTGATGACTCCAGTAAAAAACCAAAAATGCTTCTATTGAATGGAAAGTGCCTGGCTCCAGGTTAGCATACCCTCTTCTCCAGATTATCAGAGAACAGTTTTGTGCTTTGTCACCGTGGACAACTTCATGCCACTAAATTTCAGGATTAGCATTCAATTCCAGAATCCGATATGCATTTTCAGCAATCACCTGCTATGTAGGCACCTTTGTGATCTTTGTGATTTGAGTCAGCACTCAAATCGTAGTCAAAGGATGTAGAAAATCGTTCAGAAGTACAAACGTAGATGTTTAGTTTCGACTGGGCTGAATACCTCCCTAGGCCCTGGTATTGACTAAGTCATCACTGGAGCTATGGTATTGATGTTATGCAGCTACAATACGAATGCCTAAATTTAGACATCTAAATCTAAAAATTAACTCTATTCTAGACATATAGCTGAGAATCTCTTAGCTACAGGACATATGATTTATTTGATCTCTTCTTGGTACCTACAGCCATTTCTGAAGGCCAGGCTCTGTGTTCTTATCCATATTTCCCAAATCACTTCAAACATGAGTTCTGCTTTAAATATGTACTTGAAATCAAGCATTTACACGAGTACCACTCTCCACTGGAACAAGCACATGTGGAAGTAGCTTACTGAACCATCGAGTCAGGCTGTAAGCATCTCCAGGAAATGCCTCTCTGCTTCTCTGACCTGAGCTTACTGAACCATCGAGTCAGGCTGTAAGCATCTCCAGGAAATGCCTCTCTGCTTCTCACATTCTGACCTAGCACAGCGTTAGAGCTCTACAGACATTACAATTATCTTAATTACAAGTCCGACATTATTCAGATTCTTGATCTTTTAACTGCTTCCTGTGACATCTGAAAGACAAGGTCTTCTTTATCTTCAAAACCATGGTTCAAATCGGGGCACACATTCATAGAAAACTATAGCCCTAATGTTACCTTTCTTATCTGGGACAATATTTCATTGGTTTCATATGAAAAGAAAATAACACAAAGAGAAAATCCATGCATGCTTAGGGATGCCTGATGGCATGATATGACTCCAGTACTACCCAAATGCCAGAACAGCAGCCTCCAAATTCAGCTTCTTTGTGAATTTGTTTCCCTTGCAATCTTCAGTAGGCTTCTATTTTCAGAAATACAAAAGATGGTACTGCCCAGCAAATCAAATATTTCAGTCATACAAAGCTGCTGTCCTCATATGCTGTGTCAGATTTTCTTCTCCATTTAACACAAAACAGCAGAGCAAGTGCTTCATGGTGAAGCATCCCCTTCACTTGCCTTTTCCTCTTGGCAATCTGGGCGGTTCTCCAGTTTTTTGTGAGTGATCAAGTGAACACAAACTCTAAGCAGCTGCGTAACCAAATGAAAAATTTCACAGCTGCTTCCTCTGGGAACACCCATGGTTCTGTGTTGTTCAAATGTCCCTCACTGGCTAACTGTGGCAACCTATGAACTCTCTTTCATCAGCTCCCAGCCTCTGTTCATTCAAGAGGGGTTTCTATTTACATAGCTGTCTGGTGGTGACAGTGACCAGACAGACCCGAGAGGCCGCCTCCTCTCCTCAAGGCCATATCACTTCAGAGATGTCAAAAAACATGATAGCAGAAAGTAGTCTTGGCTTGATAATGGAAAAAGTGCAGTTCTTCTTCATTTTGCAGCCCTGACAGCAGGCAGGCAGATGCCACTTGTTTTATAATGGCCTGTTACGGAAATGACCGCTAACATTGCGTTGGCTGGTTTTGCTGTTGTTGCTTGCAACAGGTTAATGGATACAGTAGGATTGACTTGAATAAAATGAGCTTCTGTTTTGTTAGCATATCATCCAGTTTAATGATCAATATTAATACAACTTTACTGAAGTTCAGATTGCACATTAGGAAAAGGTTCTTCACTGAGAGGGTGGTCGGTCACTGGGACAAGCTCCCCAGGGAAGTGGTCACAGCACCAAATCTGTTGGAGTCCAAGGAGCATCTGGATGATGCTCTTACTCATATGATTTAGGTAGTCCTGTGAAGAGCAGGGAGTTGGACTCAGTGGTCCTCGTGAGTTCCTTCCACCCTGAGATATTCTATGATTCTACTAATGCTTCAAAGTCAAACTGTTCAATACTAGGAAACTGTAGAAATAAGTTTGCCTGCACCATACTGGTTCAGCCTTCTGCACATTTCTAAAGGCTGCCCAGAAAACTTTTTCCATGGACCCCTTGCTTTGCTCTGTGATTTGGATGGAGAAGCTCAGCTAATGAGTAAACGTTTTGCTTTTCCTTCACTGCCTTCTTTCTGGTTTCAGGCTTTATTTACAGAGCACTGTTTTGGAAAGAGAGAAAAATTGTTTCTTCATAGAGTTTCCTATGGACTTCAGCTCTGCAACACATGGGCACTCTGTAAGTGATAAATAAATTCAATTTTCACACAATTGCAGCAAACTGAAGGGTTGGTGCTGTCTTATCTAGCAAACAGGGAACAGAAACAGCACAACTCAGGGATTCCAGAAATTTTGGATGCCGCTTCTCATCGATGTTAGGTAATGCTTCTCTATGACAATATAACACAGCTGAGAACCCAGTATATTGCATGAGTTTTCATAGCAGTTTCTAGTTTTCTTAGAAAACATAGCCAAAGGGGTTGAAAGTTTCCTTTCCAAAGAGACAGTGTGAAGCTTTATCTGGAAAATTTTGTTTTCTTTCTTAAACGTTTCACAGCATTTCATATTCTTAGGAGAGTCAATCAGATAAATAGCAAGCTAATTAGCCAAACAGCTGTACTATTACTGCATAATAAATGCAGACATGGGTATGAGAAACAAGAAGCTCAGGCTGACTCATAGTCTGTTTCTCAAAGTCCTTTATCACAGAAAGAAAAGTTCCTGATAACTGTAACATTAGCAATGAAACAGTCAAGTTCTAACTGCATTATAAAGGGCAGATGGAGAAACAACAACCTAAATTCTGCAGCGTAATGCTGTCAAACATAATCCATGGGGCATGTGATTGGGTGTACGAGCACAGGAGTAACAAAATGGCCTTAATTTTTGGACATATGTGTTTGAAGTGTAAATACTATGTAAATACTATGGTTTCAACTGACTTGTGCAGGAAGCTGGTAATGATCATGTTAATATAGGGTATAGCAGCAGCAAGCTGGGAATGTTATTTGCTAAATTTAAGACTTAAGAGGAGAAAATTCAGCAATGATCATGTTATTCCCTATCTCCCTGCTGCTTCAGATATTTGCCTGGTGCACCATGCAGTCTTCGCTGGGGACACCAGCTGTCTCCTTCATGGGCATTTGTGGCCCATACCTGCCTCAGGAGAAGTGGGCAGTTGCTGAACATGGGAGCTCGGAGTGTATCTGACTATAGGCTGACAATGTGGAATGTGTCCCAGAGCAATATCTCCTCATATTCTTGTTCCTAACCCACACACTATGTGCAGTCAAACCCTTACTGCCCAAAACAACTCAGATACCTAAGCAGAAGAAAGGGGCTCATAGAGTAATTTGCCTCAGACAGGTAGACAAGCTAGGTCAATCTGAATGCTTAAAACAATGTATTCAGCTTGGTCGAGAAAGCATTTCAACAAGAGTCAAGCATTTTAACCTCATGGATGGTGTGCTGGATTAGGGGATCATTACCATAACTAAAGAGCAATATCCTTTTGCTGGGTTCACCTACCTGATTATCTGGGGATATAACACATGGAACAATCCCAGATTTTGCTCTTTTCCTATCACAGAGATCATAACTGGACTGCAAGAGACCCATGTGTTTCCGAGGCCACATAAGGTAGGCTATCGCTAAGAAAATAGCTTGTCAGCACTAGAATAGGTCATACCAAATAAGTCTTTTACCGCATGTATTTTGGCATTTATAAAGTCTGTCTTCTCTTAATAGTATTTGATGGGCCCAATGTTCTCATAGTGCAAAGGTAGGACCGGTGCCAGCTGGAGCACAAGACTAGATTACTTTAGGTATGATCCTGGAAAAGGCCCCTTATTAGAACCAAAACCCTCTCAAAAGGCAGATGCCATTTGTTCCCACCTCCTCCTGAAACAAATATTTTTAGAAGCTTTCTTAAATTTTGTTTACTTTGACCTTGAAGGGTCCTATTCAACTTGGCTAACTGCCAAATGCAAGACTGAAGAAGAAAGAAAAGAGAATGCTTTAAGAAAACGGGAAGAGACAAATGCTGGTGGAAGAAAGGTTTCCTGGGCTCTGGATAAAACACAGTCACAGGTCACAGATTCTACCTCTGGGAAAAGTCTTCATGCTGTCATACAACAATGCAACATGTTGCTCCTAATTAAGCTCCCTCTTCCTCAATGCAGATGGCCAAAAATGGCCACCACATATGAAATGGCACAGCACAAAAAAAAGATATTGAAACTTCCTCAGCTTCACCTTGACTAACCATTTTCAAATCAGATTGCACATATTTTTTCCCAAGGCTGTCTCACATAGCTTGTACGTGATGACTTACTGATCAGCCAATACACCCTGAACCTTCTCTGCCTCACTTGTGTCCAGCTAAAAGCCTCCAGCCTTCCAGAGCCTCATCTGGCAGTTCATATAATCATATTCTCTTTTTACTTTTCCCACCCTTAGTGTCACTCATTTCTTTCCCAAAGGTAGAGCAATTCCTCTGAACCGATAAGGTCATCAGCACACTTCCTCAACTTGCTCCCAACCCTTCATCCCCACCCGAGTGGTTGCAAGCTCCTTGTCTCAAACATCTCCCTTCAGTAATCTCCCCCAGCTCGTTAACTCCCCTTCAACAATCTTCAGTACCAAACCTTTATCTATCTGACAACTCTTCTACCAAACGATGACTTATCAACAAAAGTAAACAAATATAAAAGCTTGTGTTATTTTGCACTCACCAGTGCTTTCACAAAGGTGTAAATTCAACTATCCTAATGCTCATTAACGGCCTGCCAGCTCTCTGCTTTTCTAAGAACATAAGCTACTAGTAGATAATACCTCTGAAATGTCAACAAGGACAGCTGTTATTTTTGAATAGATTAAAATCACCAATGAAAGGTACTAAAAACATCTTCCATTGCAGAATTGTTAAAACAATCTGTATTTTTTTAGAAGAAAACACCAACTCGTTAGAAAAAGCATTTACCAGCAGTTTCTATTTCTCTTTCCCTGGCTATATTCAATTTAAAGGGTTTTTGTTGATGTTTAGATGGAAAAAAGTCTCCCCTAGAAGTCCTGGCTACTAGTACATACGCCTTGGAACAGAAGAGCAAATGTCTTGGAAGCCTTGATAATATGTTGGCAGAACACTCCTGTTCTGAAGACGTTGAGAATTTATTTAACTCGTTCATTTTTTTGATGCTGCTGCATGTTTTCCAAAGGGTACAAAAGAAGAATGACAAGAGTGAATACTGAGGAACCCTGCACTTGTTGCCAGAGCACACATTCTTGTTATTGCTTTTCTTGTTCTGCAATGCCTGTCTGTGAACCATTACACTTGACACCACAGGGGACAGTATCCCCATCCGAGAAGTCCTAGAACAAATACACTAGAAAAATATAACAAAGGAGGGCTACTTGCACTGTCCTCTTCACGCTGTGCTAAGTCTCAAAAGTTAGATACTATGCAAAGTTAGATACTACTATATATTCTCCAGTATATACTTTACAACTACTCTCCCCATTAGTTATTTGGAAACGTGGGTTCTCTGACCTGCACCAAAGGTAGAGGCTTACATCAAACACATGGAAAAATACAGTTTGCTAAATTTGTACAACTCTTATTCTCATCATGGGCCCTAACTTAAAGCACATACTTATACCTCAGTAACTCCTATTTGTATTTTTTGGTGAACAGGGACACTTTCCCAAATGAGAGTTTAGATGAACATCTGGATATTCTGTTCCACCCAACAGGACAATTATATAGACCTGAACTGCATTTTAAGAGCTTCTTACTTTTGGGAGATATCGATGAACATATGTCTGTTCACAGCTGGTAATCTGCTTCCTACACACTTAGCTAGCAAAGCCAGGCAGCACAAACACCTCCCATGTCAGGAACCTCAAATAAAAGGCTCACTTCCTTCATGATGTTTGAGGAGGCTTCTTCAGATCACTCTTCGTAATCTTGTTCTAAGCCGTACAGTTGTACTATCAACAACTTTCCCCACTATGGTTTTCCCTCGGTTTTCGAGAGCGTAATTTTTATTTTCCTCCTACCCTTATCTCTCCCTGCCTCACAATCCTCTTAATGCCTTCATGAGGCCTCAAGGATATGAAGATTTGTCAACGAATGTGCCAATTCATTTAATAGCCATGCCCCAAGCATACTGATAGAGTTTCTTTCTAAAGCAACTGAGGTCACTGAAGAATGTGGGTCGCAGTTACCCACATGAACAGAGCAATTACAGAATCACAGAATCATATAATCTTAGTGGTTGGAAGGGACCTCCAAGATCATCGAGTCCAACCACATTAAAAAAAAACCAAACCAAAACAAAAAAACCCCCACAAAACACCAAACAAACAAACAAACAAAAAAACCCAACAAACCCCAAAACACCACCCACCAACTAAACCCCACACCCACAACCCCACACACAACACCCCACCACAAACCAATAATCTCGGGCACTAGAGCATGCCCTGAAGAGCCACGTGTACACGTTTCTTAAATACCTCCAGGGATGGTGACTCCACCACCTCCCTGGGCAGGCTGTTCCAGTGCCTGACCACTCTTTCAGTAAAGTAATTCTTCCTAATATCTAATCTGAATCTCCCTTGCCGCAACTTCAGACCATTAAGTTCAGACCAGAACTCCTGAAAGCTTGGAGATTTTTTTTCAAACTAAAAGATTGGCCCAGGCTGAGTTTCCCTATGACTGTGAGCAAGTGCAGCTCAGAGTAATTGAATCTTGGAGGCTCCTTCTTGTGCATATATCAGCTCTGTTTTTCTAACACAAAATTCCACAGACACCATGCTTTCTCAAAAATGGATCTTTGCTAGGTATTTTAAAACTGCCAGAACACAAAGAGGATCAGTGGTACTACTGACCAGGAACTCTTCCTGGCACTGTACAACAATTCAAGCAAAAATAATCTGAAGTGACTGAAATAGTGGGTCTGATCTACTTCAGATATCTCTTTAAAGTTGCTCTGATTACCATCCCTGCAAGCCCCTTGGGCCTCTGTTTTATTCACACAAGTAGCAGTCTGATGTCTGCTTTGCCTCTTTGTCAGCAGTCCTCTCTCTTTGCTGAGCAGACAGTTAGTATCTCCTTTGTGTTTCTGGGCTGGAATCTGCCGGGCACAGACCTTCCCCAACTCCTTTGGCTCCCAGCAAATGCCAAAGGCATCAGCAACTTGCTCAGCTTTGGAAATCTCAGTATCTATCTCACAAACTGAGCCAGCAGTTTTGGGGTTTGGTTTTCCTTTTTTTTTTCCTCATCTATTTCAGGAGCTACAAATGCACAAAGCAGTCAAACTCCTACTGCCATCACCATCTGGCTCCCAACACTGCACAAACTGGGGGTCAGACAGAGGAAGGTGCAAGGAAAGCTGCATATGGTGGTGGAATCCACTGCTTTCCTGGGGCTAGCATCCCAGGCAGTGGTGGTGGCACACAGTGGTGGCACTGGGCCACCTGGGAAGGCCACAGGGCCTCTCATGAGCTGGGAGTGTGCAACACAACCAGGGCTAAAAAAATAATAAATAAATCCTATTACCGATAGTAGGTTTGAAGATGGACTGCAGTGCTCCAGCACAGGTGGCCACAGCTTTAAAAGCTATTAAAGGTCCAGGAAAATATTTTGTGTACATTTCAGGGAGTTTCTGCTCTCAGAGCAAAAAACTCTTATTCGGTTTTTTGACATGTGGTTTACTTGGCAACTTCAAGCAAACATCTTGTGTTCAGAAACTCTTCTGCATGCACTTCTCCACTGGCCAAAGCAAAGAGTGTGGACAACGAATCACACATAAGAAGGACTAAGATGTTCATGATGGAAAGAAATTAAGATGGGTTTTACTCTTTTAACAGGACAGCTCTGCTGCCTGAGCTTTGCAGGTTTCTCCTGTTGCAAATAGTTTCCAAACATGGGTGGCATGCAAGTAACAATGTGAATAACATGAAGGACAGGTCAACGATAAATTAGCAGCAAGAGCAACTATAGCGTGAAATCTACGGTTAATCATTACCTTCTAAGAAAAATATTCAGAAAGGGAGATACAGACTCAATATGGACTTGTTCAGCTAGACATTGGCATGAAACTAGCATCTACCTAACCTCTTGAATGCATGGATTGAAGAATATTGAATATGCTATCAAACTATACAACAGAATAGAAAGATTTTGTGTGCATTGAAAAGGTCTGTTTTAAAGATGCCACAGGGACTTCAAGATTTCCTTTGCTCTTCAATGCACAGATATTTCCCTAACAAACCAAATCAGCAAATGTGAATGTCACACATCATAAATTCTGCGACTCTACAAACCGCTGTTCTGTCAGCGAAGACCCTCATCGTTCCAGTGCTTACACAAGCAAGAAAAGCCACATACCCGAGTGCTCTGATATCCATGCAACCAAATGTGCATATAAAGATCTAGGGGAGTGGGGCATCTGGATCTGCATTCTGATAATGAATCCATCCTCTGATTCATTATCAGAAAATAAGCTTCAAAGAAGGTTGGGGAACCTCAACAGTTGTTTCATTAAAATAACTAGGGGGAAAAAAAGTTTTCTTTGGCATTAGGGAGAGATTTCCTGTCCTATTCCATGATCTCACTAGTAAATGCTGTAGGCACACCCCACCCCCAAGGCCAGCAAGCCTGGCTTCAAATCTTGGATTTGCTGCTTATTTTGTGAAAACAACTATTTCTATATATTAATTAGAGCCTCCTGCCTCTTCCCTCTCCTCCCTGGATGGAACCTATTTATAGACCATGAGCTCACCGATCCCAGCAGACATAGCAAATCTTTGAGTAAAAAGGGAGAGACAAAAACTTTTCTACTTGCTGGATATTCCTAACATTCTTATTTTTTTTCTCTCTCTCTCATAAATGTTTATCTTAACTCATGGAAAGCTAGGGCAGCAGATCTTTTAAAGCACATCATCTCAGAAGCTGTAGAAGCAGCAAAAAATGTTAGCTCCGCTCACGTAAGTGATTAAGCCCTAAAACAAGTTTCAGAACCAGTCAACTAAACCAACCGTGGTTTTGCTTCTCCCATCTATTAAGGGACCTGCAGGGAAGGCAGTGAAGCCTAAAGGCAAAAGGGGGATTTGATGACACTCTGAGAAGTTTCACCTCCTTTGCTGCCACACTCTCATTTTTAAACCAATTATACTTAGACTCATAGAATCATAGAGTGGTTCGAGTTGGAAGGGACCTTAAGGATCACCTTGTTCCAACCCCCCTGCCCTGGGCAGGGACACCTCCCACTAAACCAGGTTGATCAAAGCCCCATCCAACCTGGCCTTGAACCCCTCCAGGGATTTGGCATCCACAACTTCTCTAGGCAACCTCCTCCAGTGCCTCACTGCCCTCACAGTAAAGAACTTCTTCCAAATATCTAGTCCAAATCTACTCTCTTTCAGTTTAAAACCATGACCCCTTCCATTACCCCTTGTCCTATCGCTCCGCCTCCAGGGATTTGGCATCCACAACTTCTCTAGGCAACCTCCTCCAGTGCCTCACTGCCCTCACAGTAAAGAACTTCTTCCAAATATCTAGTCCAAATCTACTCTCTTTCAGTTTAAAAGCATGACCCCTTCCATTACCCCTTGTCCTATCGCTCCGTTCTCTCATAAAGAGTCCCTCCCCATCTCTCGCATATGCCCCATTTAGGTACTGGAAGGCTGCAATAGGGTCTCCCCGGAGCCCTCTCTTCTCCAGGCTGAACAACCCCTGATCTCTCAGCCTGTCCTCATAAGAGAGGTGCTCCAGCCCTCTGAGCATCTTCACGGCCTCCTCTGGACTCGTTCCAAGAGGTCCCTGTCTTTCCTCTGGTGAGGACTCCAGAGCTGGACCCAGTGCTCCAGGTAGGGTCTCACCAGAGCAGAGTAGAGGGGCGAATTCATCTCCCTCAACCTGCTGGCCATGCTTCTCTTGATGCAGCCCAGGATGTGGGTGGCTTTCTGGGCTGCCAGCACACATTGCTGGCTCATGTTGAGCTTCTCATCCACCAACACCCCCAAGTCCTTCTCCTCAGGGCTGCTCTCCAGCCATTCTCTGCCCAACGTGTATTTGTGCCTGGGATTGCTGTGACCCAGGTGCAGGAACTTGCACATTGCTAGGTTGAACTTCATGAGGTTCGCAGGGGCCTACCTCTCAAGCCTGTCCAGGTCCCTCTGGTTGGCATCCCTTCCCTCCAGCATGCCATTCACCCCACACACTTTGGTGTCATCAGCAAATTTGCTGAGGGTGCACTCTATCCCACTGTCCATGTCTCCAACAAAGATGTTGAACAGCACTGGTCCCAGTACCTACCCCTGAGGAACACCACTCATCACTGGACATTGAGCCATTGACCACACCCTCTAAGTGCAGCCTTTATATTGGCTCTCACCGTACTATACAAGCTAAATATTTATTTTCCCGATTGTTGAGAACTGCTGAACTTAATTTCTTAAAGATATAGGAAATAAGCCAGGGAACATCACCATGATCTACTATTCCCGTAGAGCTGTCCCTCGTCCATCACAAGGTTGGCCATGTTTCAGCTATACTGGTAGGTCAGGCCTGACTGTATGACACTTTTCCGTATGTCTTAATATATGGCTACACATACTCTCCCAGCAGAGCAGGAGCAGCTTCGAGGTCCGACTTCCACCTGCCCACACAACAACACTCATCCACTGGAGCACCCTTGGGTATGACCTGGGCACAGCGGGCCTGTATGACTGAGTCGCATACAGCTTGTTATTGAGGATAAACTGATAGAGTGTCCCCCAAGTACAGGATGGTGGCCTATTTTACAGTGGTGGATGACCACTGTCCCCAGTGGAGTTGTCCAGGCAAGTAATGGCTAGAGAGACCAGACTTTCTCTATGTTGTCTTTATTTTGTCTCATAAAAGTTTGGAATAGATATGAAGGCCTTATTCTGGCTTTTATATCCTTTCCACAGACAGTGGTACAAAAGCAGTCAGCAGAGGAAAATAATTCTCATCAGAGCAAATATGTATTTTTTGAAACCCGTCTCTGAATGACAAGTTTGCATTTCTGAGGCCACCCCTCCCCGCTGCAGCAGCAAATAGCATCTGAAAAGTGACATCATTGCTGCCAGCATCAGGCCAGGAACTCGTGCTGGGGCTCTGGCCCCTGCAGCTACCTCCATGCCCCAGGGAAGACACATAAGCTCAGGTTTGGCAATCCTGCCTCTTTTCTCAGCGCAGGGGGCTGCTCGTCCAGTCAGGATAACCTCAGGCTCCTGAAGGCCTCTCTAACTCCTGAACACAACCCAAATCAAACATTTTCCCAGGGCCAGAAAACTCAAGCTGCTTTTTCCCTTACAGCCCCATGAGCCTCTAATGCTTCCTTAGAACCCGTCGAGGAGGAACCACCTGAGCTGAAAGGCTGCAAGAAGGGAGACAGCAGCTGCCTTGACTGCAGGCACTGGAGATTTCCCAAGGAAGCCTCTTGTCATGCCATTTTCTGGGCGTTTTGCTACCTGAGGCTTTGGAGGAGCACACAAGGTTTCCCCAACCATTTTCTGCCAGTGCTCCTCCTTGCTTTTAATGCTCAGCTCAGGCTGGGGGCAGCTTTGGGATGGGATTTGCCTGCTTCCATGGAAGAATGATCTGGGAAATGTTGGAGGAAGATCAGTATCAGCCCCAAAGTCAGTTCACTCATTCTCTACCAAAAAAGGAGAAGTGTTCTGTTTGCGAGAAGGATTCAGATTAAATCCTCTGTCCTTCATGGTATTTAAGGAGAAACATCTTTAGTGGGTCGTGGCAAGGAGCCCTGCTTGCACTTAGACCCCTTCTGGTTTCTCCCTCTTGCAAATTGATCCTCTCTTTTATCCTTCCTTCCTTTAAAGCATGGTAAGCAATGACAAGGTACTTCTAACAAGACAACTTCACTTAAGACTGTATTATCATCAGCTGTTTATCAAAAGTGGACTTTCTTGTTCTCTGTGTCACTTCCTCTCTATTGAGGACCAAGAAAAGCGAGGACAACAGGGCTGCCTGATTGTAGGATAGGGCAGTTAATGTCACTCCACAATTAAAAAACTACTAAAAACACAAAGAAGTGAAGCATCAAGCTTGGAATACAGAGGAGTTTTGCAAGCCCAACTTGCCCACTGAATAGTTTAATGTAATTCATTTCTGCAATTACCAAGAAATTACTATCTTTCTAAGCCTGTATAAGTTCAAGTCTAATAAAAACATACAAACCTCATTCCAGTGACTCAGTTTTCACCTGTCCTTTGTAATCCTCACTAAAGAATCAGGCTTATAACTTATATTAAGACACAAGTGCCTTTCACGTAACAAGTAGTTTCTATAGTGGAAAAAACTAATTATTGCTTGGAATAGAAGAGAAAGAATTTCTTGCTTGGAACACTCTGGCTAAAACAGTAAACCTTTGCTCTTGCTCTTTACATGCAGAATTTCAAGACTATGTGCAGTCACTGGGGAAAAAAAGAAATAAAAAAAAGCTAACATCAAACTTAATTTGAGGTCTACTGCTCATAGTAGTTTCCAGCTGATGCAGACAGACAGAAGTATACTGATTTCAAAATAGGCTCCATTCACAACTGTAACCTAATCTTTTTTAATTTGTCCTCCACAGACAGTTCAGATGAGAAAGAGGAGAAAGGCACATCATGATTGTATCAGAGCTGGTAAGATACCACGTTATGTCAGGCACCTTCACAGATATCTGACCTCACAGCTATTCCCCAAAAATTTGTTGTTCCTATTGCTATACTCCTTGGCCTGTAAATACATATGGATAGATGTAGGGCTGCTGTACCGGAACCGCTCCCCCCACACTTTTCCTTCCCCCCCGGCAAAAGAAAAAAAAAAAACAACCTAAAAAAGGAAAATATTAAAAGGGTTTAATAATAAAGCTAAGACTTTTTCTTCTTGGATCAGAGAGCTGACATATCCTGAAACACCAATCATTCAACTTTCTGAAACTTCTGGCTATTTCACCAATTCCACCAAAAGTTTCTTTTTGATTAAAAAATAGATTATTCTACCTTATCTGGAGAAGGATTAGGGACATATAAGATCCCTGAGTACACTCAGTGTTGTCAGAAAAATTTTACATTTTTGGTCTATTCTATATTGTACCATTTTTTGAACTAATTCAGCTGCCTTCTTCCATACACACACATCGTCCCCTTCATTAGCAAGGCACATGGAAAATAAAAAAGTAACTGTGTATTTTCAACCAAGCAAAAGAAACTATTTCCTAGTGGCAAAATCAGTAACACATACACACACTGCAAATGACCCCAACACAGCCCCGTTACAGCAGGTATTGTGTACCCCACAGGTTATTACCATCAGGAGAAGTTGAGAAGCCAAGCAGGTGCAGGTTACACTTATATTTGCAGGGTCATTTCAGTAGATTTTCTGCACACCATTTACTTTTGCATGAGTTCTCCAGCTCAATATGGTAAAGGATGGCAACCACCACTCCTAATGTGAATTCTAAGCACACAGATCATTTCATACTCATATTTTTCAGAACCAGTGTAATGGGTTGCACAGCCAGTTTAGGTAAGCCACAGCCCAAGGGGAGTCACTGCCCCACCACCAGTGCCCCTGAGAGTCCAACAGAGCTGGTCGACAGACAGACATACCCGGCTCACCAGCCCTGGCTCTAGCACCCAAACGTCTTGGTGCAGGAGAAAGACCACGGGAGATTCCGTGGTGGGGAATCTCACGCTGCAGCGTGGGTGCATTCACCCACCCATCTCTTCCCTTTCAGTAAGAACTGTTGGCTCTTCAAAGATTGGATACTGTTCAGCACATGCATAGGCAAAATATGTTTATCTTCACAGCCACACAGAGAGGTCGACAGGAAGATGAGTAAGCTCTTCATCTAGGTAAACTGTCTCCACAGTGGCCAAATGGAGTACCTGGGGAAGAGTATGAGAGCAGGCCAATCATACAGAGCTATTTTCCCCAAAATATTCTCCCCATCTCCAAATGGTTTTGACCCAAAGATGCCCTGAGCCAGAGTTAATTTCTGTATACTCCCTAACCCTCTGTGGATTCCTCTTCAATGAGCTTGCTTATCTCCCTGAGTACTCGTGCACTTCTTTAGCACCCACTTGATCTGGTAGCAAGGAGTGCTACCACCTGAGAAAACCTCTGAACCACTCTTCTTTGTTTCCTTCCATTGGCAGCAGAATTGCAGAAAAAACTAACTCCACTCAGCTGATTTACTATGTGTCTTCCCCAACTGCTGGCTTAGGTAGCCACCTTGAAAAACATATCTTTTGTTGCCATCACTTGAAATACTTTTTTTCAGTTATTCCAAGAGATGCAGAGCTCTCCTCTCTAAAGGCATGTCATTTCATGGCATGATGCTGGCAACAGCCTTTTGCATCCAACAACAGGATGACTAAACAGCAACAAAAATAACTGGGAAGCAAGCTGGCCAGCTGAAGTCCCATCATCTGCAAAGCAAACGGAATGTGGACTCAGCAAACCTCCTCCTCCTCTCCATTTGGAGCACTGGTCTGGATGCTCCTCTCCAGTGGGATCCCAGTGCTGGCTGCAAGTGCCACAGCATCAGGAACAGTCCCCAAGATATTAATGCAGCCAAATACAAAGTTGAAACTTGGAGGAAATCTAATCCGAACTCCATGTCCTCCATGTACTTGCACCATATTTTAGAATTTGTACATTTACTAGTCTTGTCCAGCAATTTTGCCAGCTAGCCAGAGGCCCATGCGTAGACGACCACTGGACTGTGAGCCAGTGTGTGATAGGAAATCGAACACTGACCATCCCTTGCAAAAGAGATGCTTAAAAAAAGCTGAACACAGCATACATTTCTTTCCTCTTGGCATCCCTCGGTTACAAGTCTCATCTTAAAAAGGAAACCTGCAAAAGGTAAGACTGGCAGTTGTTCATTACGACATTGCCATGGTGCTTTTCAACTTTCAAAAAATCCTGAAAAAAGGAGACTTAGTTGCAGAATGGGAAAAACCCCACAATCATAGAATCACAGAATTGTCAACATTGGAAGGGACCTGTCAGACCATCTAGTCCAACCATCAAAACCTAACTCCAATAAAAACCATCACTAAACCATGTCTCTAAGCACTATGTCAACCTGTCTTTTAAATACCTCCAGGGATGGTGCCTCAACCACTGCCCTGGGCAGCCCAGTCCAAGGCTTAATGACCATTTCTGTGTAAAAATTGTTCCTAATATCCAGTCTGAACCTCCTCTGGAGCAACTTCAGGACATTTCCTCTTGGAATCTACACATAACAAAGCATTACAAAACGGTGCCTACTTAGTAATGTACTATGAGTTTGCCGACGATGATAAAATCTTTCCTCATAAAAATGTGAAAACACACTTTTTGAAAATACTACACTGGCTAGTACGTACACTAATATACTACTCAGCCTAAGGCAACTTCTATGTACTCGCCATGTCATCCAAGTTCCACATAAAAAAACATAGTAAAACCCTGAGGAAAATATAGACTAAGGGAAAATCAGGTTTCTGACTCAACAGTGATATAGTTAAAAAGCAACCACAGAAACTTTTACACAAAATATCTCTGACACGCATTCAGCTAAATTCAGCAGCAATTTAGATTATGGTATTACTTCAAAAAAAAACCAAAACAAAACCAAACACATCTTTAAAAAGCTTTTCTCTATAAAACTGGAGAAATTTTTTTTGCATTAAGTGCCTTGCCACAATGTAATTATCCAGAAAGGATGATTAAGTCTTGAGAGCCAAAAAAGCATGTCCAGAATCATACACTGGCATGCTACTGTATTCTTCATACCATCACATGTATATCCAAACTACATGTGTTGTTGCAGTCTGTTAGGAGTGCATTTGATTACACCTTTATTTCAAAAAAATTGTAGATGAACATGTATCTTTTAATCTGTATTATCCCCTCATGATCTGCGCATAGGAGTAGTAAGAGAAGTTTAATAACAGCAGTGCATTCTCGTGTGTATGAGTCAGACAGGGAATCAGACACAGGGAAGCCATTGGGAGGAGAATCCTTCCTCTCCCTTTACGTGCGGATGTATGTATATATATGTGTGCTCACACACACATGTATCTAACATTAAATCATGGTTGCGTGGCAACATTAACAGGGGAATTGTTTTTTAATTATTACAGATAACCCATGGGTTGTACACATTATTATTCTATAATAACAAATATCTTCAAAACATGTTTCTCTTAAAATTACAAGCAGGAAAAAAAATCTAATGGCAGAAATCAAATAAATGAACCAACATTCATTTCATAGTGGTACTTCTGAAAGCACAGACAATATATGCTCACATACACTGTAATACAACCTTCTTCGTGTAAGGCATCAATTATACTGAATATCGGTGTATTCAACTGCAACACAGCTATTCTCTTTTAGTGTTAGAATGAAAAGCATATGTTAACAACAAATTCAGGAAATAAATTCAAATGTCATCAACTTCACACAGTTCAAGGAAAAAGCAAATGGAAAATTTCACAAATAAGAATTAAAAAAAACCCCCAAAACAAAAACCAAACTTGATGAGGAAACACAATCAATAAAATCAAGCATTACCCCCCTCCTCCTGCTTTCCTGCTGGTAATTTTCAAGTGCAAAGAATAATATTAATGTAGTAACAATAGTAATGAGTTTGGCACCGGGTATTTTCCTAGAATTAATAAACCTTAGCTCAACCTACAATCTCCCAAAACCAAACCCAAATCTGAAATCCTAGGAAATGCCTTTTGCAAACACACACAGGCTTAGGGGGTTTGGTGTTTCTCTTTCAGAAACTCAAATACAAGGCACATCAGGACTTCTTCACAGAAAAACCTGGTGACATGATAAATACTACATAACCTAGAGACACTGCTGAAATGGAAAGGAATAATTCAGTACCTACTGCACTGGGATATTAAAACAGGTTTTCTTAATATGTATGTTTCCTTTTTTTAAAACAAAAGCTTAGCAGTTCACTTGTGAGGCTTTACTTTAAGAGGTGCCGCTCTACTTCACTGAGCAGCTCTGGACTGGGCTCCTCCTTTTTCCCCTGCTAAGTCGAAATTACCGGCATGGTCTCCTGCAGATGGTTCCAGCCAGAAGTCAAGCGCAGGTTTCCTGGCCCCCTCCCAAAGGCAGGCTGCCTGGAGCTGGCCTGGCTGGGCATTCCCTACAGCCTACCCGGGCAGGGGGTCTGCTGAGACACCCCCGAGAGGGGGGTCCCCGCTAACCCCCCAAGCTTGAACTGGAGCCAGGTGAAACACTTCTCACTCCTCCTCCCCGTCTTGTTTTGATGAAACACCACAGGAAGCTCACTCTCCAAAAAAAACCCCAAACCAAAAACCAAACCAGATTCGGGGCCCAAAGGCCTCCTTTGGAGGAGGGAGGGCGTTAATGTGCCTGCTTCTGCTAACAGGACCACAGACATCATGATGCCAGCTGAACCCAGGGTTACATGCTGAATGTCAGCTGCTCCAGTAGGAGGGAGCCTGCCTTACCTAGTTCCCTAGAAGAGGTCAAGGCTCTCCTGAGAGCTTTTCCACCACATTTTAGAAGGAAGGGAAAGAGCAAAGAATAAGCAAGAAAGAGGGAGAGGAAACAGAAAAGAAAAAAAAAAAAAAAAAAAAAAAAAAAAAAAAAAAAAAAAAAAAAAAAGAAAATAAAATAAAAAAGCTGTGACTTTCCTTTTACAGCAGAAGTAACCAAAGCATTCACAAGAAAGTCGGAAAATCCCAGAGCCCCGGTGTCAAACCCAAGGAAAGAAAAGCTCATGATTTCTTAAGCAGTGCTGGGCCCTCCTTGGATTTTCAGCTTAAAACTCTTCACGCCCTTACTCATCACTTTGACTGTGCAGCTGGGCTTTTATAAGTCTTTCTACAGACAAAGCCGCTGTTGACTTCAGAGAGACTACGCCCGCAGTATGACTGCAGGATCATGCCTCGTGCTTAGTAAGATTAATTAAAGAGGGTTTAGTTTTTATTTACAGATCCCATTAGCATCATAGAAGAAATCTGAACAACAAAGCGAAAGAGAGCACTCGCCACACAGCGCTGTGACTACAAGATCCCACAGGAATAAGCAACATAATGCATATATATATATATGCATACATGCATATAACAGATATAATGTAAATATATATAGTGTAAACATATATGTGTGTGTGTATATATATGTTTATAGTTCTATTGGATTTTCCACTTGGGGTATCATTTATCTTCTGGCAACATCTTGAGCTGCCTGTCTTAAAAGTAACTAAAAGAAACGCCTGCAAGAACAGAATTGACCTCTCATACCAGAAACTCAATATTCTGTAAGCTTCAAGTTACAACAGAACCAAACCCCAAACCCAACAGTTTCTTGCTGTAATGAAAGCCACTGAAAGCTGTGCAAATCAATTCCAACTTAAGGCTCTAGCAGAGGATCACAGAATCTATCATGGTTGTAAATGACCTCTGAGATCACCAAGTCCAACCATACACACACAAAAAACCCCCCAACCCTACAATCTCAGGCACTAGAGCATGCCCTGAAGAGCCATGTCTACACGTTTCTTAAATCCCTTCAGGGATGGTGACTCCACCACCTCCCTGGGCAGGCTGTTGCAGTGTCTCACCACCCTCTCAGCAAAGTCATTCTTCCCAATATCTAATCTAAACCTCCCCTGCCCCAACTTCAGACCATTTCCTTTGCTCCTGTCATTATTCACTTGGGACAAGAGGCCAACCCCCACCTCTCTCCACCCTCCTTTCAGGGAGTTGTAGAGGGCAATGAGGTCTCCCCTCAGCCTCCTCTTCTCCAAACTAAACATGCCCAGTTCCCTCAGCCTCTCCTCGTAGGACTTGTTCTCCAGACCCCTCCCCAGCTTGGTGGCTCTCCTCTGGACACACTCCAGCACCTCAATGTCCTTCCTGTAGTGAGAGGGCCAGAACTGAACCCAGCCCTCGAGGTGAGGCCTCACCAGTGCCCAGTACAGAGGCACCATCCCTGCCCTGCTCCTGCTGGCCACGCTGTTCTATGCGTGATGTCAAAGTTCAGATGATTTTAAGCCTCATCCTTAAGAGCACTGGAGATAAATCCTGTCCCATAGATTTCTCACCTCAAAAGTTGGCAAGTCTCTCTCCACTCAGTTTAAGAGCAAAAGACGATAATGAAGAGACACACTGGATACAGGAAAAGTCAAGAGTTATCTTTCCCGTAAGGAGAGCGTAGCCTGTAAATAAGTACATTCAAGCTCAAGTGTATTGAGCTCGCTGTATACCGGGCTCCATGAGGGGTTTTTCCCCTTTCTCCCAGAAATGGGGTATCAAGGTAACTGTCTAAATTGTAGTGTCTGGATCTCAGCAACTGAGGCAGCCAAGCAGCCAAATCCCTTTTCGAAAGCCCCCTGACATGGCTGGCACTGATGCAACCACGGCAGTGACTCCTGGCTCTGTGCAGCTCCCAAAGATGTGCAGGAGTAATCAACTTGGCTGGTGAGCTACAGGCCACACAGGGACCGAAATGTGGTGGGCAGTTACCACCTGTGGCCCAGGGAGCCCTTCTCCACCTCCTTGAGGAAGTCTCATAATTTCCTCTTCCCTCTCTCACCTGCATGGAAACCAGGACCTGCACTGGTGCTCAGCGCCGATGAAACCCCACCCTGGGCAGTACACCAGCAGCTAGGTGGGGATTCACTCTAAATAGGCTTTGCTACAGCACAGGCTGCCTTCTAGCCTCTAAAAAAGTCCATCTTACCTAACTGTATGAATCCACATCGCTGTCCTTCCTTTAGAAAACCATTCCCCTCGCAGCCCCAGGGAAGGGTAGGGCTAGGCAATCAAACAATACCTCCCTGAATAATCCGAGTCACACAAAGTATCCCAGGCTATGCCTCAAAACCACTACATATATATATGTAAACAGTCAAATTAAGAGTCATGACAAGCTATTTCCAGGACAAACGCTTTCCAAATGAAGTAACCTAGAACACAGTCCCACCTGATCAGCATAAACCTTCTCATTGCATGTGTCCCATATGTCCCAGGACCATCAAGTCCTTAAAAACAGACACATCATAATAACTTACTAATCACAAGCTGTTTCAAACCAACCAACCACCTTCCCAAATCCTCCCATGAATTTATAGCACATTTTTGTACTGCAAAATAAATTTTTACTCTGCCTAACCTCACCTGAAAGAAACAGGCATATAATCAAAAGTCCTGTCTTCTTGACCATGAAGCTCCTGATGCTTTGTGTGGAAAAGCTTGGGGTGACCTGCCACTGCAACTCATTGTTTCCCTGCAAGAAGCTTATGATTGTAAAAACTTGGATTTTTTAAGACTCGTTGGAGTTAGCTACATTTGGGTTTGCAAGGCCAGAGTCATTTAGGCTTTTGAAATCTTATATGCTATCAACATTCAATGAGATTTTTAAGTGTTAAGCTGCTCCTGAAAACGGGATTTAACAATCAAAGTCACATAGGCTCTTCCAACACCGAGCAGAACAAGATCTGAATTCCTGCAAAATCATGGCTTTTGAGTCATTTATTCCAGTTGGGATTTTGCCAGAAGACTTTAGGAATTTTGCATTCCATTCATCAAGTTAATTTCTTGGGAAAAATGACAAAAAAAATTTTCAAATATGGATGATAAATCAAGTATAGGAGAAAAATACACAAGACTCTGATCAGTTCTAATTACATAACTAAACCCAGTCTCCAATGCCCATTCCCTGAATGTGGGAGTGATACATGATTCCCAAGTGGAAAGTCTGAATCAGAAGTCCACCCTTCAATTCCTACCTGCTAAGAGCAGGGGGATATTAGACGGCTCTAACAGCCCCTGGCCTGAAAAAGGTGCTGCTCCTTACTTATCCCTAGGGAAGCATAAAAGTTGAGGTTTTCATTGAGCATCCACAGAAAAAGAAAATGAAAATAAACAATGAAGTCAGATAGCTTTAACTGCACTTTTTTGCACTTTTTTTTTTTCTTTCCAATTAAGAAACTGGACAATTTTGCTCCAGGGATGCAAAACGTTTTGATGCACTCTGGAGCCAAAGTTAAGCATTAGATTCAGAAAAACAGAGAGGCACCATGTGGCAAGGTATGCCATGCTACTCAAATTCCCAAGCCCTGGTTATAAAACCTCTATTGGCAAAAGGTGTCAAATTCTCTTACATAAGTGATATATGGCTTGGGCAATCTTCCAGATGCACCTGTGTCAATGCAAGGGGTCACAGCTTCCACTCTGCTTGGCATCACTCCCCTCTGACCCTCTGGCAGATAGGTTTACAGGAGCAAGTCCAACTCACTCCATGCAAAATCAGCTGGATTAAATCAAACCCTTAATTTGAAAGGTTTCTGCTAACCAGCTGGATGTGAATTGAGACTGATCATGTTAACTTGTCTGCCTGTGGATCCAAAGGGGCAGTAAGTACTGGAAAAAAAGACATAATGAATAGCCAGGACCTAAATTTTCTTCCAGGTGTACAGCTGGAACCAAAAGAGGGCACGTGTCTTTGGCTTTCATGCCCTATCAGCATCCTGCCCCTACCAGCCTTGAAGACTCTTAGAAAGTATGAGCAGTATGGGAAACCACTGTAAGAGAATTTCCAATCTGGAAAAAGTTAAATTCTGCCTATGTCTGCAGCTCTTCTGGGCAATCCTAGTCAAGAGATGCTGGCAAGCCCTCTGGGAGTGAGGAAGAAAGAGCTCACATCCAAACTGTGTGACCTCCCTGCTAACCCAGAAAGAGACGGTACCTCATTACTCATCAGAAGAGAAGCCCCAGACCCTGTAAGCAGCATGACTCTGGTTATCAGCAATATTCCTACTCAACACCAAAGTGTCAGGTATACACTCATGAAGGATTCACAGGAAATTACTGTGCCTGAAGAAACCATAACCTCACTGAAAACCATCCACCCAGCCCCGCTAACTTCACTCAGCTGCTGCTTGCGAAAGCTACTGTAAGAAGCAGCAGGAACGTCGCACACAGCTGGCCTCGGATGCTGGGAGCCTGTCTGAAACTTAGGAACAACCCCCAGCTGGAAATGATGGTCAGCAATGGGATTTCCTGACCTACTCTCTCTGTAACCAGTGCTGATAGATTCCCACCAGCCCTTACAGAGCAGTGAGGGATTAATGCTGTTGTTTTTATTATATGCTATTTTTATACAACTGCTATAAAATCTCATGCCATGCCCGAGCTGATTTAGTACAGATATGGCCCAGCCCTACCACATTTAATGCCACTGCCAGCTTACAGCACCTTCTCTGCAATTGTACTGAAAATAGCCCTCAGTGCTGACCAGCAGCTAACGAATGGTTACCAAAGTGCCTACCACTGACAAGCATCTTCAGCAGAACAGCACAAGCCAGTAGGCAATTCCGGCAGATGGAAAACAGTGTAGAAATTAGTAGTGATAGCTTTTTATTCTTTTTCCAGACTCCGTAGCACACAAGCAGCACTCTGCATTTTTCTGTAGGAAAGTGGTATCGCCTCTGTTAAGTGGATTTTTCAGGCTCTGAAATAGGATGCTTTCCTGAAGTTGACTTAAGATTATAGGACAACAAACTTTAAGATTAAAAATAAAATAAAACAATCTATTCTATACAGAAAAGGGGACCAAGATTCCTTTGTCACCATAGAAAAGAAAATCTTTCTAAGTGACCACGTGAGGTGTCTTTCTCCCTCCCTCTATTTTATTTTCTTCTTTATTTTCTGTTTTAAAAGGAACATGATTAAATCTCTTCATACTTCAAAAGGAAAATTTTTCTTAGTGGACACATAAAATTCACTGCAGACCAGTACTCCCATGCACCTGTAAAACAACTCGCCCCTTCAATGGGGTGCAGTGACAAGAGAGTTAAAAGTGCTAGAGGGAGCACAGGCAGGAATGAGAAATCAGCCCATTCCACATATTGTGCATCTCAAGAGAAAGACTGTCTGTCAGGAGCTATGGAAAGAAAATGTTGGGATTCATCCATGAAGCCAGGGAGGACTGGCTGCAGCGCATCAGGAAAGTAAGACAGTGGAATATGTGGAATCCCTTAAATATCAGTCGGAAAATGCTTTTTGACCTTGTATAGAAGTGACAAAGCTCTTCCAGGTAGTCTATCCACCACATCTCATGAAATCTCAGTCTCCAGAAAGGAAAGAGTGGTTAGCTCCACTAATGCTCTTCATCATCATTCCTGAGCTAAGCCATTCGTTTCTTTTCAAACACAAGCTGTGGCATTTTGTTGTTGAAGAAAAACAGCATTAAACTTTTGCGCTGTCAGGTCTCATTGTAACCAAACCATAGAAAGAAACAAAACCACATTGAATCTGCTAGAAATGTCCCCACTGGGGACACATGGAAAACAAACAGGGGATTCACAGTATCCTGAAAGGGCTCCAGAGATAGGTTACAAAAGCCCACCCCATGGTCATCGTTCTCAGACTCACCTTGCCAAAAAGGAGCAAGCAACCACATGGAAGAGATCGTTCTCTTCCACTTCAGCGTTATTCATTAAAAGGCAGTTGCTGCTGAAAGTTTCCTACCAGAAGCTCTTTTGACTCCAAAATTGCTCCACTAAGGGAAATTTTCAGAGTCATTCTTTTTACTCTGGCTTTATGCTCTGGACTTTTGCCTAGGCAATGTTCAACCAGGAACAAAATCTACTTAAAGAATATGCACAGTACATATTATGCATAGATGTCAAGGGATGGGAGTGGGTTATGAAACATGGAATCCATGATATTTTACAAAAAAAATAAACATTGTTCAAAGAGCTTAAGAAAAACAAAGCACTGTAATTGAGGCTATGAGGTTGTAATCCATTTTTCCAACTGGACAAATGGTGAGGCCAGCAGTGCATTAGTTTGTCCTGAAGCAAAAGCTGACTGAGAGCAAACAGTAAAAAGTAAAATAGCCCAACACAACATTGCAACTCATTTTTTCAAAACTGTTACTAAACCAATTATCAGGAGAAAAACCCAAATGAATCAATCACAAGAACAGCGGAAGAGCAGGAATAATAGCGGACTATATCCTGATCCTGTTGGCAAGACCTGAGGAAGAAGGAGGCCTACATGCTTCCTTGATGTATGCTGCATTTTATTTATTTTAAAGAAATGTTAGTTTCTATTAGCAGAAGACAGACTGAGTAGTGAGATAACCCTGCAATAATGTCATCTGCTTCCAGAAACTGCTCCTTCTAGGCAGCTTTCAGCACAGATATTTAAAGTCTACTATAGACCTAGGCTCAAGGTAAAATAGCAAGGGAGACAGCATGTTTTCTTCAGCTTGTTCCCTCACAGCATTGGCCAAGAAGAACAATGAAGGCCACTGGTGTTCCAATTCACACAATTAATTTGTGTGTGTAAAATATTCAACATGGAAGCACAGAAGGCAAAAAAACCCACAACCAAACCAAACAAAAAAACACAACAAGCTTTAAAAAGAACATGTATCAGGCTTTGTTTCTTTTCCAGCGCAAAGGAATGAAAATCCTCCCAGTGACTTCAATGGGAGCTGGGCCAGACCCTGAAAGTCTTCACATAAACTTTCATTAAGAAGTCGTGTACTGGCATTAGGGCATTTCCATTCTATCCCCTGCTTTTCTCCTCCTGATAAACTGCACACTTGCACCACATAATGTCTGAAAATGAAGCTTATAATACAAAGACAACTTTCTGAGGCCTGCAACTGTATTAAACATAGTAGAACTAAGTACCAAGAGAATTAACATGTATAAGAAATTATCATATTTTGGCTTATTACATAATGAGTTAAGAGGTTTATAATAACCAAAATCTATAATAAAACTTGACAAATAATGGCAAAATGTCATTGGTTCAGTGGACTGAGTTAATCCCATACTTAGCAACAGTTGCACTATGGCTTTTAAATTGCCCTTATGGATTGCAAAGAAAAGCAAAGCTCCAGCAGAGACACAAATGACTGTGAAAAGCAGGAACAGACAGACAATGTTGTTACGATTGTCAGCTCCCATTTTGCACAATTATTTTCACGTTATTCAGACAGCTTTCATGGCCATCAGTTTGTAAAAAGCTCATTTCGGTGTTTGCATTTCAACATTACCTCTAAATGAATTTCTGCTATTGAAAACATCCAAGTATTTAAATCAAAATGTGAAGAGACTAAAGCTCAAAATATTCACCTAATTGCACGCAGGTGAAACCAGAAGCACTTTTGAGATCTTGGATCTAGTGATATGCCCTGGCCACTACCCAAACTTGCACCAGGACGTGAGCAAAGAATGGCCTTGTAACTTGGTTTCAAGGAGGACAAAACCTGGAAAGCCAGGTAGAAGTTAACCAGGACTGCTGAGTGCAGTGTGGCACCACTCAAACTAGAGACACCCTTTGTATTTCAGTGTCATTTGGTATCCTACCAGTCTGCCTCTAACCCTTAATACTTCAACTAAACGGTCTTTCTTTTTCATTAGTGCACCCCAAATAACAGTGCTGTATTCTACAGAAACACAAAGAGTGTAATTCCCACAGATCAAACTCACAAAAGAAAAAAAAAAACACACCTCAGTAAGGAGCCTGGAAGGAATTGATGCTCAGCATAACCAGAAATAACTTCCAAGTGCCTCAGCAGTGAGGACCAGGCCAACCCCTGTCCCTGTGCTTTGCAACTAAATTGATTTGAAGTTAAAAGACTTGCTGACGGCAAGATGGGCCTTTCTTACCTTTTGCCACATTTTGATGAAGAAGAGCTCCCCAGAAAAATTGAAGAACACATTGGTGTCATAGGCATCATCCCCAACGTTAGAGATGGAAATGTTAAGTGAGATGTTCCTCACCGCTCCCAGCGCCAGGTAAGCAGTTCTGTCATCGACACTGTAGGCAGAAACAATTACATCAGTTTAACTCTGAGGAACTTTCACACTCTGGTCCTTCTGTATTCCTGCCATGGAATAAAGCAGGCAGGAGCTTTACTGCTGAAAAGGTCAGCTCTCGGTAATTCAGGATTCCGCTAAATGGCCAATGCAGTGCTGGGGGGGCCATCCTGGGAATGAGCAGCTCCTGAGCCCTGGCTCTAACACTGCTTTTTGTAACTGTAAGGAAACCCCACGATCCTCATGTGAAACTGTTTCACGCAACTTATTGTTAATATGATTTTATTGAGAAAAAAATAGTTGAAGATTGTAAAGTGATTGGACAGGGGAATGCAACAAACGCAAGCTATTGCGCCCACATTCAAATACACAGGCTGTCTCCTAATAATTCAAACTTATTCTAACACTCTAGCAACTTTCTGAAAATCTTGTTAGAGTTATGCTACAAATAGAAAAAACAGAAGAGTGTCAAATAAAATCCAGAAACAGGTGTAAGTGGAAAAATGTATGAAAATTATAAACACCATCCGCTGAATGTGACAAATCTTTCCTTGGGTGTTTATGCTGGACCTAACACAGTGGAGTCATCCTCTAGAAATGGAATACCAAGGGAACAGTTGAATTAAAAAAATAGCTATGCATCATGAATTAATACACTATTGTAATAAGGCATCACAGACTATGAACACATAAACACAGACATGCACACATAGAGGCCAATATAAATATTTATACACATACATTTATTATTTGATATTTGGTATACATTTAATCATACTAGTCCATCCAGAAAGTACGCTAATAAGGAAGAATGAGGGCTAAAGATATATCACAGAAAAACATAATATCAATGCACAGATCTGCAGGGCTAGGAAGTAAAACCACAGTAAAAGATGGTCTGAAATATACTAGATATAAATGTAAAAATAAGCAAAAATAGCCAAAATATCACCAAACTGGCTACAGTTATGGTAACTGGAATCTAAGACGATTCACAGATCCCCAAGAAACGGAAACAGTGTCACAGGGAAAAACAGAGTAGCTGATCAGAAAAGGGCAGAGACCTCCAGCCACACAGCAAAGAGATGCTCCAAATTATTTCCTCTGGGGCACAGACAGCCTGCCAGTCAGAAGGATGCTCTGAGGACACATACCCTCACACCACCCCCCCTGCCAGACACTGCTGCACAAGGCGTGCGCACACAGCAGCATGCAGTAGTATGGAGAAATCAGTAGCCAACCAAGCCACCTTTCCTTTGACCAGTTTCTGTGAAGGAATGGCTGTGCTGGGGACATGCTGCTCCTCTGCATATCAGCAGCTCCCTGGAAATGGCAGGGGTGCAGGGTGAGAGCTGTCTTTAAAGGCAGCCTGTCCCTCTACTGCTGCCAGCCCTCCTCTATCAGCCTTGCTCAGGGCACTGCAGCCAGAACATCTGTGTAAAAGTGGGGTTTCTGAGAACACAGTGCTCATAAACCCTTCAGCATCTTCTGCCAACCACGGCCATTTGAGACCTCCAAAGGCAGAGCTCGCTGGGCTCTGTCTCCCTGCCTTTGCCAAGGAGTTTCCAGCCCTGGGCACGTAGTGAAGCAGCCGGGGGCTTTGGCGGGGGAAGTGCAGAGCAAGATGGTCTGGCCTCAGGCTTTAAAGCTGATGGCTGTGGATTGTGAGTTTAACTTTTCCATGTAACAGAGATGATATTTATAGCATATTTATTTCCTGTACTTACTTCATTTATGATGATCTTCATTTATTAAGCCCAAAATTATGGCTTACAGCTCAATGACAGCTTCTTATGAGGCAAATACAAGCCTCCAGAAAATGTGCCTGCTTTTTCACACTTACAATCAACTGCAGACACCAAGAAATTCTACCAATAATTGGATGCCTTGCTTTCTAAACATCAGGATTTATTGTTATAGTCAACGATCAGTGCAAATAAACATTTGCAAAAGCGTACACAGTGCAGGATCCACTTCAAAACTAGTTCGAGAGGTCCAAATAATTTGAGTTGCTGCTCCTTATGTACCAAATTAATGGCAAAACTATAGGAGAGTACTTGGAAGCATTTAGCCTTTTGGCCCCAACTTCAGTGTTTACTCTTGAAAAGATACAAAACAATCTGCTGGGATTTTCTAATAATCAGAAGTGCATATTTGGAAGTATAGAAATAAAACAACCATTTATTACTATGAACTATTTCTCATGAACTTTTAACTTCACTTCTTGCAATCAATTCAAAACTTAATCAGCATCTATCAAACCCATTAGCAAAATCTGGAAGAATCACTTCAGTAAGCAAAGGAACATTACAAGATATTTATCTTACACAGGGTTGATACTAAATGCAATACACAGTACAAAATCCTCTCTGAATTGGTAGTAGCAACACTTTGAGATTTAACATAAAGTCAAGACAACTGAAAATACTCTCATTCCTATAGAATAATAAAAAATACACAAAATGAAATCCTATTTAAAACTGACCCCCCCAAAAAGAAGTCAAAATAAACACCATTGAGTTGTGTAACTAATTTTTAAAGCTATCACTCCTCTGCTGAAAGTGCATCCTACTAAAATGATGTTTATAACATCTCAGCAGAGAAAGAAAACCAACTTTCTGTGTGCACACTGTAGTTGCTCCTACACAAAATTCACACACTAATAAACTCTGAAAAACCTCTCTGGTTTTCGCCCGACAGATGAGTTCAGGTCTTCCCCTGAAAGGTTATATGAGATTGTGCCGTAAATCCCGTTTTAAGAGAGCAGCCTTCGGAGTCATTAAGTCTGCGCACATCTGGAATCAATCAGGT
Organism: Calidris pugnax; assembly: GCF_001431845.1. Taxonomy (NCBI): domain Eukaryota; kingdom Metazoa; phylum Chordata; class Aves; order Charadriiformes; family Scolopacidae; genus Calidris; species Calidris pugnax. Next base: position 348,012 of record NW_015090914.1, on the reverse strand, counting down.
CCACTTGCAGTGAGGAAAGAAGGGGGAATCTCCCCGCTCACAGGGGAGCTCCCAGGCCCCGTGTGCTGCTGGAGCGTGTAACTCCGTGGGGTGCGGGCAGCCCGCTGTGGGGCTGGCACAGCCCGGCTGCCACCCCGCGCCATCCCCCTCCAGCCCCTGCTGCACGCTGAGCAGCCCGGCCACCAAGTGGAAATACCTAACTGAGGAACTGTTGTCACCCACCAGAAACAAGAAAACAAAGCCAAGCCACCCCTTCAAAACTCAATCAGGTTCATCAAACAGTCCAAGAAATGTAATCGGGCAATGGCTCTCGGTTTACATTCTGGGGAATGAGAACTATAAAGTGGCCAACATCCTCAGCACCTTGAAACTGTGCTCACAGCAAGGAAGATAGGCTAAAAATAAACACATACACTCAAAAAATATAAAAAAATTTTAGAAGGAGAAAAAAAGGTCAAGATATAATCACTTAATTGGACAGAAGAACACAATCCCATTACATCAGGTAGTACACATAAATAATGAACTGGGTAAAAGTTCCATGTATATATAGATAGATATAAAATCTATATAGGCAACCACATTTGCACACGCATACATACAGGAACATGAAATATGTCAAACTATCAATATCAGCCTGAAAGGGAAAGAAATTTGACATTCAGAAGTACTAAATACCTGCAGCTTTCATTCACATGACCCGGACCTGCAGGTAATAGCAAATTCTGAACTTCAGGCACCAAATTTCTGCCATGGTTTTGCATTCACTGGCTGTAGTACTACACATCAAAAGTAGACAGAAATATATAACATTTTCCTTTTCAGTAATTAAGAAAAGGAAATTAAATACCAGGATAGAACAAGTATAATCTTTTTTGCATGCTTTAACATTCTTTGTTAATGCCTGTACCACATCATTTCACTATGGTCAGTGAGGGAAGAAAGACCAGCTGGGAAAGGCAAACTGAAAAGATCTGCAATTTTCATTCCTCCACCCCTCAAGATGCTGGTGTTTTTATTAACACGGGTCAAGGGAGACATAATCCACATTCCAAAAGGTATGCAGGGACATATTTCTCCATTTCCTACACTAGAGAGAATTAAAAAAAATAATTTGAAAAAGCATTTAGCACTTCCTCTCAGCCTTTGCAGATCACAGATAGGGCAAGGAATGTGACAGGGTCACACTTACCCTGTTAGTCAGGGTCACTGACTTTCCCTTTTATATTAGGAGCATTTCTTTACTTACAGCAAATCGGCACCTACATGGATAAATCACTGCTACTGCTCCATGGACAGTGGAATTACAGCTGGGGTCAGTTAGACTGCATGTGGGTAAAAATGCTCAAACAACTGAAGGCCAATCTGTCCTCCATCTCCATCAGATGAAAGTCAATAGGAGTTTCATCTTTTTTTTTCTCTTCTAAATCAGTAAAAGGTGTGAGTAAACAACATTGGTCCTGTGACAGGTCCATACAGTTGCTTACCTTTACCAATCAGCACTGCAGTTGGTCTTTGTAGGTACTATGATACTTGAATATTACTTTTGTCTCCACAAACTGTGTACATCAACTCTGAAAACCTTTCTCCTGTTGGGGTTTTATCACAGGCTCCAGAGTCAGCTGAACTTTGGGGGGAGTTTTGCAAACACTTAAACTTGAAGGGCTAATGAAAAGCGGAAACCCTCAGCTGATCTCGGAATTCACTTGATGTCTCAGTGCAAAACTAATCACTAATTTCAATTCAAAATCCTTTAGAAACAAAATTGAAGAGTCAATGGGGAAAGAGTGATGCTGTTTTCACACAATGTTTACTCCAGGGAGAAGCTTTTGGTTTGAATGGAGTTGCCATTTTGAGGCAACTCAACAAGTTGAGGAAGAAAAAGACCAGTGCCCTACCCAGCAATCACTTTCAGTGGTCAATAAAAAACACTTTATCAGAGATGAAACGTTCATGAAACAGCTACACGAAAGCAAGATGAGGCACAACACCTACAGAAGTTCTAAACTTATCTTTCTCTCTTGCAGACACAGATACAAACAAAAACCTTATATAATCACACAGCATCCTTGAAATCAATGGTGCTATCCCCCTGGGACAAAGTTATACCTGCATACATGTGTAAAACAGCATCCCAAGGTTGGAGCACAAACAAAAATGAGTTACCAGTGGCAGAAAGAAATACAGATGATAAATGCTACCAGGCACATAGGTGGAAGTTGCATGTACCAGCCTGTGAAAGAAAATAAAACATTAACACTACAAACTTTCCCCGTTTCTTAAAATATTTCAAGAGCTCTGTTGAAATAGTAGACTGTTGACCTGAAATAAAATAGTTTATGTGGCCCTGAAAATTGATGATCAATTCAGTAGCACTTCCTAACATACTGTTTCTAGGAATTAGAACATTAACAAAGTCATTACACAAACCATGCATTAACTATATAAATTATGCCTTCAGAAACAGATCTGCTATTATTATGCAGCTTCAATTGCTTGTCCTATTCCTGGGATGTCAGGGTGCAATATGTAACTTAAAAAACATACTCAGCCGAGCATTGATGAGGAAGAAAAAGACCAGTGCCCTACCCAGCAATCACTTTCAGTGGTCAATAAAAAATAGTTTCTCAGAGATGAAACGTTAGAAACAGTACAGGTTTGTTACTTTAGGAAATCTGTTTTGCAGTAGCAGGTGTTATACATCAGGATCAAGTTATGTCTAAATGTCAAACTTAAGTAACATATACCCATATCAGCACATTTTCTCTACAGCTGATGCAGTACTGGCAAGATTATTCACCTGATGACCTATGAAGATCCGCAGCCTTATCTGATTTTGTAATAGCAGGACATACTACAGAAAAAGTTCACATAGCTGCATCACAAAAGGTTATGTGTATATGTGTGTACATATACAAACATACACATGCATGTATGCATCAGTCAAGATGTATTCTGCAAATCCAAAACAGCAGTGCATCTGCTTTTCATTGTGGTCTATACAGTATTGAGAACTTCCACCTCTGGAGGTAGCTAATGTATGACAGTCCTGCCTGAGGTTAAGCTTTTGTTTTGTTAGTTTAATACTTCAGTTGCTGAAGCAAGAAACAAAATGGTGATTTAATTTATCCTGGGTCCATAAAATATTCATGTTGGGATCTTCACAGGAGGGCCAGCTTATATGTTAGTTCAGCAATGCATTGAAATTACATGAAATAAACTCTCCTTAGGGTCTAGCCTAAAAAACAAACAGTAAAGTTCTTCTCCAGTAGATACAGTCAAGCTATTCTTACAAAACAAACCAGTATATACGAAGTGACAAGAGTGGCTTGTACAGTATCCCTGACTGATCATCAGTGGTCTCTTATTGGAAAATAAAGATTTTGACTCTTGAGGGACCTCCTTGGCAGGGTAACATGGGAAAAAGTACTGGACGGGAGAGGGGCCTAAGACAGCTGGTTGGTATTCAAGGATCACCTCCTCCAAGCTCAGGAGTGGTGCATCCCTAGAAAGGACTCAGGCAGAAAAGCCAGGAGGCCTGCATGGATGAACAAGGAGCATTTTGACAAACTCAAAAGCAAAAAAGGGACCAACAGAGGTGGAAGCAAGGATGGGTAGGCTGCGTAGAATATATAGAAAAAGTGTCTGAGTGGCCAGGAACCAGATCAGGCAAGCTAAAGCCCAGACAGAATTAAATCTGGCCAGGGACATCAAGGACAACAAGAAAAACTTCCGTAGATAACGTCACGGATAAAGGCAAGACTAGGGAAGATGTGAGCCTTCCTGGAAGGAAAGAGGAGACCTGGTCACCCAGGATATGGAGGAGGTTGAGGTACTGAATGACTTTTTTGCCTCGGTCTTCACCAGCAAGGGCTCTAACCACAGCACCCAAGTTGCAGAAAGCAAAAACAGGGTCTATGAGAAGGAAGAATTGCCCACTGTAGGAGAAGATCAGGTTCGAGACCATCTAAGGAACCTGAAGTTGCATAAGTCCGTGGGACCTGATGAAATCCATCCAAGTGTCCTGAAGGACCTGGCAGATGAAGTTCCTAAGCCACTTCCCATTATATTTGAGAAGTTGTGGCAGCCTGGTGAAGTTTGCACTGACTGGAAAAGGGGAAACAAGCCCCATTTTCAAAAAGGGAAAAAAGGAAGACCTGGGGAACTACAGGCCGGTCAGTCTCACCTCTGTGCCTGGCAAGATCATGGAGCAGATCCTCCTGGAATCTCTGCTAAGGTATGTGGAAAATAAGGAGGTGATTGGTGACAGCCAACAGGGCTCAACCAAGGGCAAATCATGCCTGACAAATCTGGTGGCCTTTTACGATGGTGCCACAGCCTTGGTAGACAAGGGCAGAGCAACAGATGTCATCTACTTGGACTTATGCAAAGCATTCGACAGTGTACCACAAGACATCCTGGTCTCAAAATTGGAAAGGCATGGATTTCGTGGATGGACCAACTTGGTGGATCAGGAACTGGCTGGATGGCTGCACTCAAAGGGCAATGGCTCAATGTCCAAGTGGAAGCCAGTGTCGAGTGGTGTTCCTCAGGAGTCGGTACTGGGACCAGTGCTGTTCAACATCTTTGTTGGAGACATGGACAGTGGGATAGAGTGCACCCTCAGCAAGTTTGCTGATGACACCAAGCTCAGTGGCATGGTCAACACACTGGAGGGAAAGCTTGCCATCCAGAGGGACCTGGACAAGCTGGAGACGTGGGCCTGTGCAAACCTCATGAAGTTCAACCAGGCCAAGTCCAAGGTCCTGCACCTGGGTCACAGCAATCCCAGGCACAAATACAGGTTGGGTGGAGAATGGCTGGAGAGCAGCCCTGAGGAGAAGGACTTGGGGGTGTTGGTGGATGAGAAGCTCAGAGCCAGCAATGTGCTCTGGCAGCCCAGAAAGCCAACTGCATCCTGGGCTGCATCAAGAGAAGTGTGGCCAGCAGGGCGAGGGAGGTGATTCTGCCCCCTGTACTCTGCTGTGGTGAGATCCCACCTGGAGCACTGTGTCCAGCTCCCGAGTTCTCAGCACAGGAAGGACATGGACCTCTTGGAACAGGTCCAGAGGAGGCTGTGAAGATGATCAGAGGGCTGGAGCACCTCCTCTATGAGGACAGGTTGAGAGAGTTGGGGTTGTTCAGCCTGGAGAAGAGAAGGTTCTGTGGGAGAGCCTTATAGCAGCCTTCCAGTACCTAAATGGGGCATATGTGAGAGATGGGGAGGGACTCTTTATGAGGGAGTGTAGTGATAGGACAAGGGGTAATGGCTTTAAACTGAAAGATGGTAGACTTAGATTAGATATTTAGAAGAAGTTCTTTACTGTGGGGCTGGTGAGGCACTGGAACAGGTTGCCAGAAGCTGTTGATACTCCATCCCTGGATGGCCAGGCTGGATGGGGCTTTGATCAACCTGGTCTACTGGGAGGTGTCCCTGCCCACTGCAGGGGGCACTTGGAACTCAATGATCTTTAAGGTCCCTTCCAAGTCTAACCATTCTGTGATTCTACGATTCTTGTATGAGATGTGGACTGATGAGGTTTGTTACCACTCATCACTTGATGACTCTATTACCATCTGTAAGGGTTCAATCACCATATGTTCAAAAGGAACAGTACTGCTCTCTGCTATCAAACTGGAGTTATTTATTTTAGGAGAGATTTATGAAGCTCTAAGTTCAACTAACCAAACGGAAACCAAGAAAGCATTCCTTCATCTCCATTCACCCTGAACAAGTGAAAACATTCACTCATTCCTGAGACACTGCTCCCACTGCACCTTGTACTGCATTCTGAATAATTCTGCTGGGTAGCCCTTTCAGAAAACTGCAAATCAGATCCTGGATGAGCTACAACAAAGTTTTCCATGTACCTTACAAATGCAGCATTCAATACACTAGCAATGGTCTGTAGGTAAAAGATAAATAAAAGTAAACATGAATTAGAAATCAGAACTCTACTTCCTGGATTTGTCTAAAAGACTTAATTTCAAACAGAATTATAAATATACAAAAATGCAAATTGGTGGACTAAAATACATGCAATGGTATAAGCATTTTCACGGCACCCTTTACAGTGCACAAAATTACTTTAAATTAACATTAAACTATGCTCTAATTTATGAAATCACTTAAATCACAGTGTGAAACTCGGCATGGTTTTCTGAGAAAACTGAAAGTAATCTACTAATTCATTTTTCCAATGTTTTGCCATCCTTTTCTCTCTGGAAACACCTCTTCTAGTACTTCAAAAGATCTGGAGTTAGGACAGCACTGAGGTATGACCAAGTAACCAGAGGACAGCGCGTGACGGCAGTGGGATCAGTCACGGCTCCAGAGCTGTGTCCCAGAAGCTGGAAATACCCATGTTGGTACACCCAGCTTTATACACACAAGGTCCCGACTAAAAGCGTAAAACCACTTTCCTAGCACTGAAAATGCCAATCCATAGCATTTGCTCATTTTTCTTTTGTTGTTTTTCATAAAGCAGAAAATTAGCTCCATCTGATCAGCTCAGCTATATAGGTTCTAGGGCAAACAGAATGTCCAAAATATTTTTGAAAGAAGTATTTGTTCAGTGAAAGATAAAATACGTGAAAACAAATTCTTCATCTGCTATGAGTGAAGAGGAAGGGGAAAACAGATCTTATCAGAGCATGTAATTAAGCTCCAAATGAAAGGATATTGTTTTTCCTCATCACAACTGTTTTGTTAAGATGCACTTCAGGGGCATAAAACTGCAATGGGCATGCCATGAAATGCGAGGCCTCTCTGGAAACAAATTCCTATTGTGTGATCAAAGGAAGATAAGTGCTGAAGCGTAAGCCTGGTCAAATTTATGAAACAGCTTTGCTTCCCACACTAAACCACAGGCTTGCAACCTTTCTTCATGGGTTTACGAAAGCCGGTAACTGAAAACCTTTATTAATACTTTGTTATTTCTTAAAAACACTACTATATTCGTGAGATAGATACACTCAAAAAGTTTGGATTTTTCTAATCAAAATTTTATGTTGTTGCTCCTTTCTTCAGAAGATACTGACTTTCTGCACTGTCACTGCACTGGCCTATATTCTGTGCCATTACAACTTATGCTGGTGAAAAGCAAATTGGACAAAGCTGTCATAACACATATTTTTATATACTATTTCTGGATTCCTTCAGCTCAAGTTTTGTAGTAATTCGACATGCCAGTATGAAACTGATGAAGCTCATTTTTCAAATCTAGGTGCCTACTGTCTGATGATGTGCCCAGTGAATCAGGAGTCCCTCCACTAATTTCAGTACTTCTATGAGCATATTCTCCATTGCATTAACACACAGTACTTGCAAAACAATCCATTTTGCAGTTGCATAGCTAGTCACCTATGTTATATTATTCTTTCTTCATTAATACAAATACTATGCTTACAAACTTTGCAAGCTCAAGGACTTGGGGACCATGGAGTGGTAGTGCACACTCTCCTTTGTCTTTTCAGTGAGATCTGGGGTAGGTACTTTGAGATTACATCCTAAAAGATCCCATCAAATCATTTGCCTGCCTATCAAACGAGGTGTTTAGATATCAATTTAGCTGCATATCAAGAGAACCACACATAAGACAACAGAGATCCCAGAAGCAAAAGGAGTACTGGCAAAAAACACATTAATCCTTTAGTAAGTCACAGAAGGAATTTATTTGGAAAAAAACCCACAAATCTTCTTTGGAGATGATGAGAAAATATCTGAAAAATACTTTTTCTTCATAAATTACCATTCCACTAAAATGGAAACATTTCAAACTCCATTAAATTCTTGACAGACTGGTGTTTTGTCCATTCCCTAGCTAATTTCAGACAAAACGATGCAGAGATGGCTCAAGTCACAAACTTGACCTCTCAACTGGAAAAAATCCCATTTGACATGAGAATTTTTGAAAGCATTGACTCCAACTCAAAAAAACCCCACAATCTGAAAAACTTCTAAGATCTCTGCAAAATGCACCTGTCACCCCTTTGGCTTTCTATGACTTTTGCTTTCAATTTCACACTTCCAAAATAAACAATTTTTAGCAGTATATAAGGGAACCCCAGCCAGTCTGTAGGGGAAGAACATAAATTTGAGTCTAACAAATAGTGGCTGTTAAGGATGCTCTAAACCAATACGTAAAAGCAAGCTGCTTATTCCAAATAGCCAAACACACTCAGAAGCCCTCCAATGGGTGAGTAATTCTGTTTCTAATGATGGATGAAGGGTAACCTCATGCCACATAAATACATGGAAGACAGATTTCCTCCTGGAACCTTCTCAGGAATAGCAATATTTATTACAGCATTTTCTGTTGCTATAGTATTTATGCTAGCAGTATTTATTACATCATTTTCTATCCAAGGGTGCTCATATTCCAGTGCTTACAACCTGATTTACATACCATGCACACAACTCACACTGGAACACAGCAGCTACATGACATGCCATAACATCATCTTTCTTCTTGTACTGTTTGTTTTTGGTAAAGCTGCTCTATTCAGTGCAGCACACAGGCTGTCAGTATATTTACACAGCCCTACAGGATTTCCTTCCTAGCTGCATCTCGCAGGGAAGCCATCACCCATTCTGCTCTGGTTGTTTTATCTGGTTTGTTTGTTATAGCTGGAATAAAGTCTGTTTTTTCAAACACCTTCACTGTTACTCAAATGTCTTTTCCCCTGTTTTCACTTGGTTCCCACTACAGCCTAAACAGGGCTTGAGGAGTACCATTCCTTTTGCAGAGTGACAATCGGATGGGAAGACATCTCCTCAGGACCTGCCTTGGTATGTCAGAGAAGATGTGTGTTCCTGTCAACCTGCTCCCTCAGCACTTTCAGGTTCTTCTTAAAAGACAAGGGTGCTTCTTGCCCATATGAAGTACCAGAGGAATAGATTAGCAGATGTTTAAAGGCTAGGGAGGTTTACCCTTCTACAGAACAGCTAGAGAATTTCCCCCAGCACATCTTGAGGAAACAGATGCAGTTCAGCCTCTAAACAAGTAGCTACAGAGCGGCTCAATAAAAATGTGCTATTTTCTACAGAAACCTGATAGAAAAGACATTTTCTGTGCTGACGAAATAGAGAAATAGGCACTGAAGTGAAGCATGATATAATAAATATATTTTTAATATTAAACAATATTTGAAAATAATAGCTTACAGAACACTCTTTGATTGCATTTTTCTTTTCAGTACTGGATTGCTGGAAAGGAAAACGGTTTCCAATTGCTGTCCCAAAGCTGTGGCCATAAAAATAAAGTTTATTGTAAAATATTCTATTTCTATTTCTCTTATTGTTTCAGGTTGTGTCATTACAGTTACTTATATGCAATACATAAATACCTTCTTTACACTAAGATACTTTTAATTCTCTTCCTTCAGAAATCTCTTTCCCCCTCCTTTCTCCCCTGAACACAGGGCATTACTGCATGAAGAGGGGCAGATTTTGGTATCTCCTATGACAGCTGCAGGTTTTAACACTGGAGACTCTTTGAGGGGGAGGCGGTGAGCAGTCTTTCTGCTCTGTGCTGCCAAAACCTCACATGTTTATTATTAAAGAAAAATGGATTTGAAAACAGTCATGACTAGAAAGATGAAACGCCTCTCTTGCTCCTTCCGCTTCTCCCAGCACTACCTCCACCAAGTCCCCAGCACACTCTATGGCTCCCTTTTCCCTCCTCTTAAGTTGCCACCTGTAGTTTTAAGCTAAAAACATTCATACTCCTATGAATAAGTCCAGGCCAACCACTAAAAGGACCATTTGCCCACACACCATTGCAGTTACCTCCTAATGTCTGCCCTAGAAAGTTTGATCTGCACGGTTTGCTTTGCTAGGTCCAGCCTTCAATATCACTGGAATGGAGAGGGCATAAGCAAGAGGTGAAGAGTCCCACAGGCAGGTTTCCAGCCACAGCACTGGAAGACATTGATAACCATCATAGGTAGGTGTTTCCATGTTGGCAAGGAGCTAGTTTTTCTTGAGGCAATTTTGCTCAGGTTACATAGAGGATTCCCCTCAAGATGAGTCAGAAAACTGCAGAAAAGTTTGTTGGAAGGGACCTCTAGAAGTCATACATCCTCATCCTCCTTGATGTAGGACTATTGCCAACAACAGGTAAGGTCAGCTGGGATCTTATCTAGCCAAGTCCCGAAACCCAAGATGGCAGAGCACGCCATCTCTGCACACCTCATTCCCATGTAGCATGAACTGCCTAGAAAGCTTTTACAAATCTCTGGTCTGAACCTGCCAAGCCACACTCCATGACTCTTGCCCCACATGCCATCTGCCACAAGCAGGAAGAGTTTGGCTCCTTCATCCCACAGTCCCTACAAAAAGTCGGGGTGGGTTTACATGCAAACTGATGCTATTAAAGGTGGATGAGCCTTAAAGAGATTAATCTGTTAACTGAAAACAAACCTTTTTATTTCCAGAATAAATGAATTCTAACTCTTCTTCAGCCCAAGTCTTCAAGGACACCTTTCACTATAACAGAAGTATTCATAAAAACAGAATACAGGAATCTCCACTACATCCCACCCTTCCAAATCTTTGCAAAACCTTACAGATAGAGTTAGAAGACTTTACAGTGTTTTCGTCATCACCCACGTTCAAACAGTCCTACTCTACCCTCTTCCCCAGCTCCACAGTGGAGGGTTTCAACTTTCCCAGCAGCATCATTTCCACATGCAGCAGCACCTCAACAACAGGAAATAACGAGGCAAACCCAATCATATCTGGTCAGAACAACAGTGAAGCAGATTTGCTTGGTTTGAGCACTTCGCATAAATGGCTATATATTACACTGTTTCCTAGACTGCATGTTAACATCCTGGGCTATTTGTTATTTATCAAAGTGCAGTGCTCCCAATTTGAGGGCACACGAGTAAGTTTTCGGAAGAGAAGGAGGATCCCAAGAAAAGCAAAATCAGAGCACACCTGGTTAGCTCTGGCCAGCACGGGCTGATTCTCCTGTTAGCCATTTGGTATGCAGGTTTGTTAACCTCAAAGCTGGGTGCAATCTTTTAATTTTAGTGATTCAAACACATCCCAAGGGAACTCTAAATTGGAGTAGCTTGTGGTTCCTGAGCTCACAAGATTGACCTCGGCAAGCAATTCTCTTGATGATATGTAATCTGAGCTAACTTCCTATGCACACAAATGGCTCTAACCAGCACACGTTTGAAAGCATATTATATATAGTGGACAAAACTATACTTTACAATATATAGTTCTCTGCACAGCTTTTGGCTCTTAAAACACTACAAATTCATGACAGCAGGTAAAAACAGCCAGACCAAGTTGCTCCATCTGGCAGAGAGCCTTGTATGCGACCATGTCTAAAAGGAAGAGGCCTATGGAAGAACAGGCAAGCACAGTGTTATTATGCTGATATATTTCTGCAGCTTCCAGCATTCATATTTGCCATTTCTGTACCATGTAAACTCTCGGCATTTATCCCCAAGAGTAAAAGCCACGTATTAATCACATGCTTCATGAAAACAAACTTCCTTGTTTGTTCTTTTCATTGCTCTGAATAATTTAGTATGATTCGCAAAAATCACCTTGCTATTCATTTCTAGCAGATTATTTCCCTGATCATTTATGAATATGCTGAATACCACTGGCCCCAGCACAAGCACTTGTGGAGTTTTCTACATCTGGAAAACAAACTATTCACTCCTCTCTGTTGACTACTTTTAATTAGGTAGCAATGCTCAGGCACCAATCCTTTCAAACCTGGGCGACTTACTTTCTTTGTGAACCTTTGGTAAGAAATCTTAATAAAAGTCTTTTGCAAGCCCAGGTAGATGATTTTAACCGGATCACCCTATCCACATGTCCAGTGACATCTTCAAAGACCTGCAGTAGGTCTGAGAGACAGCACTTACTGCTGCCATCCCACAAACAGCCTATGTATTTCAATCCAATGCATCTGTGTGTCATTCATTGCATTCTTTCCAGTGAGTCCACCAAATGTAGTCAGACATGATTATTTAGACAAAGACGTTGCCATAATCTTGGTAACAATGAAGTCAATTGTTTAGTGCAGAGAATAATGAGTCACCTTTTTTCTCTTTCTACAAAAAAAAAACCAAACCAAAACAAAAAACCCACTGCTTTATACACAGACTTAGCAGAAACAGGAATGATGTGGAAGTGGAAAATACTGACAGGATTCTTTAGCACAAAACACACAGGGCTGGAAAAATTAACATATTCTTCAAGACAGGCACTTCCCTAACATCAGAGTCCATAGCATGTTCTTGTAGTTTTACATGCAATAATGAAAAAAGAAAATATCTGTTTTCTTTAGAGATATCCACTGTGTTGTTTCTTAATAACTGAAGCTTACACAGCCCTTTAGCTGACGAAAACCCATTTTGTGCAGACTTGATGGATTTGGCGACATCCTGTTTATTTCAAAGAGGACTTCAGAGTGTCACTGGAGAAAGATTTGAGACCATTTGTTCAACATTTTGCTATACAAACGTAGAAACTGTATTTGAATATTCTAAGCTTTTTTGACAGTTGCGGCCTTTAAATTGCCAAGATAACATAAGTAACAGCCATAAAAATAAACAGTCTACTGCTCCAATCGTGAATACAGCTCTTACTGCTGTGATTGTTATACACTGACTGTCAACTTTTTAGGACTTGTCCCTTGCTTTTTAATGGTTATTCCTCAACTGCAGGACAAAATCCCTCACCGGCTTCCCTAGTTCGCACAGATACATCTCCAGCTCCCAACAGATTTTGCTCACCATGAAGATGGAGCAAAAGGTCAAAAATCCAGACTAATCGCAGTCAAAGCTTGGACTCCGCAACCTGAGACCTAACCTTCCTCCCAGCCAACCCCCCAGAACATTCCTGTGGACTTCAGTCGTGTCTGGAGAAGCCCGTAACTTCTCAGACTTGACTCTGGTTCAATTTCATCTCCAAGTACAGTTACAGCATGCTGTAGATGTGTGTCTAAAATAGTGTATAAAATGTGTATATAACTCCTGAGTATTAGTATGCTTTTTTTCTTTTTTTTTCTTTTAAAGCAGGGGAGTCTCTTCCCCTCTCTTTCCTGACCTGAAAGCAAAGCATTTCACAGAAAGCATCTCCATCAAACAACAAAACATCTGGCACACAATTAAATGACTTGCATCAGCACTTCTATCTCTAAAAATGTGCTAAAAATGCTAAAGAAAAGGAAATACAAATGATGTGAAAAGTTAACCTTTAGCCTGATTTATCTCAAACTTCAATAACTATATCCTGGCAAAACAATAGGCATTTTCCTAGGATCATCTCCTTATGGGACAGAACATGAACTTCACTTCTGGTCTATTTGATGGGGTTTATTATCCCAGAAGAAAGTGAAATCAGGATCCCTCCCCAAGTTACTAACAAAAAGTATCTGACAATGGAGAGCAAGTATTTCAAGACAGCTAGTAAAACTACGCAAGTTCAGAAACAGAAAAACATAATTTGAAGATAATTTTCCCTGTTCTGAGGGGGTATTTTAACCTTCCATATGACATATTTTCTGAACAAAACTACTTTTCTGTGTGCAGTTTTAGTCCTACCATGTCATAAACAGTACTTTATTGTCTTTGAAAAATGACATGGTCCACATTGTACTTGATTTGGGCATGCAGCTTTACTTTCCCCTCTCCGACCATGCTATTTTTTTTCCTCCAGTTTTGTCTACTGTGATTGGAAAGGTGGAGGTGTCTTGCCCTGTATGTGCATAGAGCCCACCACCACTGGAATTCACATTCTGTGTACATCTCAAGACCTTTTTGCACTAAAGCTGATATCATTGTCATCATCCTTCTAGTCTGGATACAAAACATCTGTGTTTGTATTTTGATTTTTCAATGCCATCTTACATCAAATGAACGGCATAGCAGAGTGTAAGAAAGGTAAAGGAAAAACAAGTTCACTTACTCACCTGGACAGCAATAATTTACCCTGAAGTTTCAAGTCAGCAGCACAGTCATCAGATTGACAGTTCCTCTCAAAAACAGTCTGTGAAAAAGAGAGAAAAAGAACTGTTATAGCATGAAAAGAGTAAAATCAAAATTCAAAGGAAGAACATACTCGGATAAAAAAAAACAAACCAAACCACACCACCAAAATCTGTGACACAGGAAGATGCAGTGTGTTAAGGAAATTCAAGGGCAGGCACATCTCATCTTTATCAGCACTGTTTTTATTCTCGTCTAACTGAACAAGAAGTTTCACCAAAACCAGACTCTCAGAGGTTTTCCTCAATCCATTCTCTCTTCTCATCTGTCAAGAATTACTGCTCACACAATACTTCTGGTGCTCTTATTTCTCTTCCCAACACATGTGCATGAAAGTGAAACAGAAAAGAAAGTATTTATGAAACTATTTTCAGTCCTAAGAATTGCAAGTAAGAAAATTGTGCATCAAACATATTCACTAGCCTATATATTAAAGATAAGGTACTAAACAATTAATTTGTTTGTTTGTTTGTTTGTTTTGTTAAATGTTTTGTGTAAGGTAGGAAACACTTCCTGCAAGCAACAGAAAATTACAAAGGCTGTTATGTACCAGTGATAACCACAATTAATGGAACCACTGTCCATCTTTGTGAACTCTGGTAAAGACTGTCATTTGGGAAATTGAATAGATTCATAAAACTAGGAACTGTGAAAGGACAACATACCACTAGAGACACAGGCATGCTATTTTAGCAGCAAAAAGAAGGGAAACACATGAGAAATCTAGGAGCCTATGCAAATCTCGCTCGTGGCTTGCCATAGCTAAATGAGGCAGCCACCAGTGAGTGAAAGAAGAGGACAGGAACATGTTCCTGGCCTCCAAGAAACCTAAATGGTATCAAGATCACGGTTACTTTCCCCTGCTGTTGAGAACAGAGACCAATGCCTTTCTGAACAGATGACTAGACTTCTCAGGCTTGAGGATTCAGTCTTTCAGAGTTTTAATGCCCTTCAGCTTCCCAACTTTTCAAAGGACAAATACCCAAAATAAGGGTTGCCAACACTGTTCAGTCAGGAAACCTGACACTTCACTGGTCTCTTTCTTTAATATGAATATTCCTTTCTACATGCTTGGCTCCATGACTTTTATCACCAAAGTAAATATATTTTAATCTTAAATGCAAAGATAGGGCAAGGGACTGTGCAGGACACAGATAGGGTTAGATAGGGTTGGAGAGACTTAGGGGGTGGAAGAGTTTACAAATTTTTAGAGCTCTGCTCAACTACATCAGCATTGGAGAAAGACTTTGACTCTTAAGCCCAGAGGGCATAGAGATTTCTCGTCCTTGTCTCTCCAGGAAGACCCTTGGTTTAGGAGGCAGCTTGCTCTCCTTTTTCTCTATTGTCAGAGCTCTCCAAAAAGGAGTGGACCTTTATGAATTTAATTGGTGCTGGACTGGCAGGTATCAAACTATGCTGTCAGTTGTACTAAGTCGCAAACTCAAGAAAAAAGGGAGGCAGTGAGTCCACTGGGGATTATTTACTTTGCCCTTTCATTTTCCTTTCACAGAATCTCAGAAGTGGAAATTGTTGAGGATTTAAATGAACTTACCCTTCCTCCTTAATAAAGGCTACCAAACCAAAGAACAAGAATAGCCCTGAGACAGGAGCCAGCACAAGGCATCCCGCTCAAAACATGGCATGTTTTAGAGCTATAGTCTCAAAAGTCCTCAGAATTAATCCTCAACCACAGTAGTAGCTATATATAGGAAAGATTGTTTGACCTCCAGGGGAGAAAGAAAAATAAACTGTAAAAAGATTATTGTCTGACAGTTTCCCTATTTGCATTGCAGAAATCTTGGCAAAGTGAACAGAGTGATCAAAGATATGACCTGCATGATTCAAAGAATAAAGTACTGTAAGTACATTTAAGTAGCTACCTAATATTCCTGGAATTTTCTCACTAAATCTACAGTTGCCACTCTTCAGAAAGAATGAACAAATACCTTGTTTTCTAAAACTACTGAGTGTGTATCTCTTCCAACATATCATGCACTAGCAGCAAGCTACATTGGGAGTATTTCGTTATGCCATAGAAACCCAAGGTCCTACAGGACTGGGATGGGAGAAAGAAATATGGACCCGAGCCTCCAGATCCACAACTGTGTAGGAGCAAACCTGTTACTTCTGTGGAGGATCTTGAACCCATTCAGGTTTGGGGGGAAAAAGATTTCCAGTCCAGCCAGCTGCTACAATCCATTGATGCAGCCACATCTGGTTCAGCAGCCCACTTCTATCACATCTGTGTATTATTTTGCTATTTTCTGCTATTTCCCTGGTCTGATAGATGTTGCCATGACTCTACTCCACCTCCCCTTTTTGTGTGCCTGCTAGAGACTCAATCCCGTAGCTTCTAACAGTCAATCTACTTCCTCCATTTTATTCTCTGCTATCTTGGGCCTCCCCTTCCCCAGCCTGTTGCTTCTTCTACCTTTCCACTTGACTAATCCCTGCCTGTTCAAATCCCTGTTAAAGAATTCAACACACTGTAAGTCGTCATAACACTTGTGAACACTGCTTATATATTCTATTACTGTGCCCTTGGTCTACTTGGGCTGTGATTTCTTTGGGCCAGAAACTGTACCCAACTCAACGCTGCATGCTGTTAGAGCAGGAGCCTATTCCTGGAACATGGACCGGTTCTACTACAACATAATGACTAATTTTAACTCTAAGCAGTCTTTAAAGTGGTTTCAGCTTTACAATCCCAGTTTTAGGAATTTATAGAGCTCTTTACATATTGGAAATGTTGAAGAAGATAACCAATGGGCTCTATGTATTATCCAGAGCTGGAAAAGGGGAAGTAGGACAAAATAAATTCATTGCACTGTGGAAACACCTCATAATTTTGGCAGTTACTGTTACCCAAAGTGAAGAGGAGCAATTCTGAGCAGTGGTTTTACTGAAGTTCAATTGATCCTTACTGGATTCCACTTATATTGTACCAAGTACCTCACAGCATTGAGTATGTGTATCAGAGATGGTCAGGAAATTTCTTTACATAAGAAATATATAGAAGAAAAATTACAAGTTGGGGAGAAGGAGCAAAAGTGGTCCTCAACGAGAAACACAGCTGCATCTTCTATCTCAAGGGCACGACACTTTTGCCTGGCATTTCCAGGAGAGAAATAAATGTTTGTGTGCTCAGCAGCACACAGGATAACCTCAATGTTTCAAGGACACATCTTTACTGTGGCAAACACACAGCTAATGTAAAGTGCATGCACAGTGAGTCTCTCAGACTTCCTGCAATCACCAGATCTACAGCAAAGCCCAGAGAAAATTTAGTGTTTCCAGGGTCCACAGTTCCTCTCTGTGCTCCCCCTCCTGCACAGACCTATGGCTCCATAGCAGCTCCCACCAGGCCATCCTGGGAAAGCACAGTTTTCACAAATTCTGCAATCTTTCTGGGTAGAAAAGATGATGTTTCTTAGGAAGCCAAGGAATTAAAGGTTAGTGGAGATGGATGTTGCCCATCTCCTCCAGAGGTTAACTCAAAAAGCCTGCATTAAGACATACTCCTCATAAAGAGTGGACACATCTGTATGCAACTAACATGCACAGTCAGGAGAGACCAGAGCCAGCTGATAAGGAAGAGAATGTGGCCAACAGGCACTCAGATCAGGGCTTAAAAGCAAGTACTTTTGCATCCACTTTGCCTCTTCAAGAGAGGTAGTGGATTAAATTCCATATTGCAGGATAAAGGCCAGGGGCAAATGTACAGTCCTCTTTTGCAGGAAGGAGGATGAATGCCTAGTTCCTCTGTCCTAAGGCATGCTAAACACAAAGCTGCCTCATACTGAGGGTGAAGATATTCTCCTTTTCCTTACTGCTGATGGTAGTTTGCTAAGGAATGCTTCTAGGATATAAAACAAGCAAGAAGGAGCCTGGTTTCAGCCTAATGGTCACAGCTCAGAGGAAGGCTACCTGTGATTTCAAACCTGTCTCGCTAAATGGCTTCACCTTCTTTCAAGGGCCATCTAAAATTAATCACATTTATGTTTCTGGGAGCAGGAAAGGTAACAGGAAACAGAGAAAACAAAAAAACCTTTGTGTTTATGGGACTCCTGCCCACAGAAAATACTGGAAATCATCCAAGAAACAAATTAAAAAAAAAAGTATTTCAAGACATTAAAACTCCCAAAATTCAGGGAAGCACACAAATTTCAGGTTGTAGCCAAAATGTGCAATCAAGACTTTGTGAGGTTGCCAGTACTGTGTTCCAGTAAGAGTTGTCCATTCTTTCACAGAAAAGAAAAAGTGACAGCTAAAGGACAATGTCTGAAGAGAAGGCGGAGAAACAGGATTCTCAAAAGAAGCCTTGAAAGCATTTCATTTTATGCTCTGGATAAGAGAACAGTGATTCACTCTGGATCAGGTGTTTAACTACTTCCTCACACATCAGACCACAAACAGTTAACAGTGCACCCCTTAAAAAGTGGCAGAGCTGGCCTCCAGGAATCAAGGATCCATTCCTTTAACTTCATAAACTGTGCTATGTACTTCAGCAGGATAACTTGGGTTATGCAAAATAATCTGGGTTCAGAATACAGTATTCCAATCTCTACACTGACTTCCTGTAAATTGTCACCATACCCTATGTTATGTGCAGGGATGACTTAGCAATTAGATCACGCTAGTAACACAAAAAGCACTTCTATTTAAAGGATGTAGGATAACGTGGTTTGTTAGTATAGTAATTCTTTACTTCTTAGATCTTGACGCTATGTGGCTATTACCATGTTATCTGTCCTTACTTAGGGACTAGGATATACGATCCAATTTTCAAAAGTACTGAGTTATAAGCAAATCTCACCACCTTTTCTAGGAACCATTGCCTGGTTTATAGCTTTACAAATCAATCACTTAGACATTAATGTGCCTAAACAGAGAATCATAGAATCATTTAAAGATGGAAAAGACCCATATAGATACAGGAGTTTGATTTTAGACCTCTATTTATTTTGTCTTTAAATTTTTTATTTGCCTGCAAAATAAAGCTATTACCTACAGATCTATTGACCACAGAGAAAGAAGTAGGGTCTGACTCTCCCCAGACATCCTGTGCTTCACTATACTACTTATGGAAACTCATTTAATATCCTGCTGAGCTAAGTGCAAAATGGCTGAACTAAATTCCCACTAGAAAAGCAATTAACATTGTGAAAAGCCTTCCAGGATTTCATCAGATGTGCTGGCTAAAACGAGAATACATGATTTCCACAATACCCTTAGTGAGTGGTGGAGCGAACACACAACAATGGCAGGAATACCAGGGGAGCTATCGAGAGAGTCCTGTGATGAAACCAGAGCCATGCCAGTACTGCACGGTGCTAACGAGCTCCCCCAGCACAACGTAGACTTCATCAGAGCATATCTTCATGCAAAGAAAACAGATGCTCATTTACAGTGATTAATATAAGAAAACAGAACCTGGCCAGTAATAATTCTTTTACTACACTAGCAAGGGTGCAACCACATAAGTAGAACTTCTTCAGCTGGAGAAGGCTACAAGGGAATTCATCTACTTTATTGAGTGGAAGACTCTGGGCCTATGGCTCACGGCACCAGTCAAGCCATCTAAGGCCAAATGCAAACATTTCTCCCCTATTTCAGCTGCATCCTGCTTTCAGAAATTGTTAAACAATGACATCTTGGGCTGCAGCACCAAGCTAAAAAGGAGAGAGGACACTCATATATATGGAACAGGAACTCCCAGATGAAATCAACTGTTCAGAAAAGATCAGACATGAAACCCGTTAGCTACTGAAGGCAAACATAAACTAATAAGCATATCTCTTAGTTATTATTCTTCACAGCAGTGAGTGGATTTAACAATGCAATCTTTTGTCCTCATATTCTCCTGGGGTGAAGAATTACAATTGGTGGCAACAGAAATATGCCACTAGCCTTTCAGAGCTTTACTAGGTTTCTAGTCTGACTCACTTATATTTCAGGCTGACACAATTTTTTCTTTTTAAAAATCATTAACAGTTTAAATCATCCAAATAGTATTCTCATTTTACAGGACTTCAGACCTTACAAATTCATAGAACAATAGATGGGAAAGACTTATTGGGTTAATTGTCCCACCTCCCAATCCCATTATAGGATGGATTTCTGTACCACATTTCTGAATATATTTCCTGTCTTGTCTTAAATAGTCTTTGGACGAATACAGAATAATTCAATTATATCATCTTAGGAGGGTTTTTTAATGATATTTGAGAACATTTTCTACTCTAATCCTCCTTACTTCTACTACCAAAAGTGGAACCATATAGGATTAATCTTTCTCATGGGATGCTTTCATACTTAAACATTTTCACTCAAGAGTTAAAACCTTTGTTACTCATCACACGATTGTGTAATTAAAAATATAAAAGTGTAATAACAATGACAAATGAAAAACAGATGTGGCAGCTGTTTTGTCAGCTGGAAACACAAAAAAGTCTTCAAATCATCAGATAAGGAATCTATGTCTACCTTTAGCTCATCTAGGTCCCCAAGGATATGTGGAAGCCCCCTTCCATAATGTACCTGCACTTCAGTGACTTTCTATTTAGGAATGCTACTTGAGAACTGACAAGGATTTTGTGGCACTGAGGTATTCTGAACTGAATGAACTAATATTATCATATTATCTGCTCTCAAGGTTAGGTATTCCAATTAAGCTCTACTGATCCCTCACATAACTGCTGAAATACATGAACAGAGCTAACGGAGCCTGGCTTCCTGAAGACTGCGGAAATTACTCAACAAGATTTTAAGTCAGGGTTCAGCTTGCAAATGCTTACATGATCATCTCTCATTTCTCTACCTATTTATTTGAAGAACCTGTAAATAAATCACATAATTCACATCCTACCACCTAACATAGTCTGAAACTCCCCAAGACATGAAGGTCTATGTGTCTGTGTGCGTGTTTGTGTGTATATTAGCATATGATATTGGCTATTGTTCTTTAGGAAGCCCATGAGATCTAAACCTATGTCTTATACATTCTCAGTTAGGTTGTTTTTCCTCTACTGTTAAATGGGGATATGAACAGGTGGGACAATTACTGGCCAAGCCTGTCATTGCTTAAGAATGTACATTTAGAAACATCTATACCATCAGAGGCACTGATTTCCCCTCATTCTTACTTCAGTGAGTTTGCTAATTATAAAAATTTCCGAGGCACAATATATCCGAACACCTGCTGCTCTTGTTTAGTTCTGAATCTCTTCCAGACTTGTAAATCCTTCCTCTTTATTGCCGTTCAATAACAAAAAAGCAGGCAAATGCAATACTCAGACTAATCCAGTACATGCCCAGGGTGGGTCCTTTCCAGATTTCCTGGCCTGAACAGCACTCAGTCCCTGCCAGCTGAGCACTGACTCTGACCAAACTCATCTAGAGCAAAAGACAGACACCACCAAAGGGATGGCAGAGGGAGGAGCGGAAATAATTACGTTCAGCAATTGCACCCCAACCAAAGGTAAACCAATAGTAATCAGAAGGTACTACTGACAAACCTGGACCATGCAGTGTGTCTCGTGCCTGGCAACTAAATTAATTTATGTGCAAATATTTAACCAGCTTTTCAAACACAAGTATTTTGAAAAAAAATAGTCCTCTGCTTTAAAAAGTTGAAATTTGTTGGAGACGTGCAGTCTCAGTCACCTGGAGGTACAGAACTATACCCGAATTCTCACCACAAGTCAGTTGCACAGCTGGGAACAGAACGTTCTAAACGTTTTTCTGTCTCTTCTTATAACTTACAAGCAATTTTATGGCCAAAAGTCCTGAAGACACTAACGCAATTAAATCTACTGGGAATATTTTCCTATAACAAAAATGGTGTCACCATCCACATAACAGCAGGTGATTTTATTACAGTATTTAGAACAGGCAGAATTCTAGCATACCACATTTGGAACTCCAAGATAAGTTAACTAGATACTACTAGGAACGAATCCCCACTGACATGTATTTATACAATGGGTATACAAAAAGAAATGTTATAGTACAAACCACTTAAGATGAACTAAGCCAAACCAAGTTCTAAATACACATGAATTTCCCTGAAATAAGAAGACTTATTAGTTTTTTCCAGTGGATGGAGTTAGCAACTGGATTTGGAAGGCAACAAATAAACTAATGGAAAGTCATCTCAGGCTGGGAAGTTTTAAAGTTCATAATATGCACTCGAAAAGTAGAATTTCTTTTTCCCCCACCCAATCTTGACCCATTTTCTGTTTGAGCAAAACTGAGCTAGCTAGCCACTTAAAACTTGGAAAGCTGTCATCTTCTCCACACGAGTCCCCACCCAACAATTGTACAAGTTGCTGAGGCATCTATCAATACACGTGTACACTGACCCTTAGGTATTTGCTTTTGCTACCACAAATAATGATACCAAGCTATAGCAACTGTAATTTCTAGTAAGCATATACAAGAACAACAACAAAAAATAATTAAGTCCATGATAAATTGACTGTTATTCTGTCTTGGGCTAAAGAGTCCCTCAGGCCAATTTAACTACATTATTACTTCATTTTGAAGTATCAGAGCCTCTTTCCTTAGAGAAATGTCCAATACTTGAAGTCTCACAATTGCATGCTTTTTCATTAGGAAATTTGAGTTAAGATCCATTTCTTTAAATAAATCAGACATTCAAATTATTTACCGTATTTAATTGATTCAAGCACAGCTCACTTAGAAATGCAAGCAGTCTCCTTCACTGACAGTCAAGGTTTAGTTTTGTTGGGTTTTTTTGTTTTGTTCAAATACAAGCATTTTGCACTGTCTTACAGTAAAACTTGCATTCTTTTATAATAAAGGCGATGAATAAATAAAAGCATTTTGATTTAAAAGTCCTTTTCTGTGATTATGTCATCAGGGAGGGATACACCTCCCTTCTGGTGTGTGTCCTTGAACACTGTTTCCAAGCTGACTCCTTAACGCATGGAGCAAAGCACCATGAAGAACTTTGTATGCTCAATATAATCTTTAATTCTCATATCAAGAGGCCACTTGACGGCTTTCCTACCTCTTGTTTGTGAGCCGTAGGGCTGTACACTCTTGTTGGGAAGTCATGCATGAATTCAGGGAACATCTGGATCACGAAAAACAAACTGAAATCCTAGTGAAAGGGATCACTGCAGCTTTAACATTGCTTTATTTTAAATTAAATTGTATCTAGGTGACTATAAAGCCCACGTTTGGAACATGTGTGGCTTTTCAAATAGGTCCAGCAGACCTGCAGTAGGATCTTGAAAGATGGAAAACTCCCTCTTTCCTGCCCAGCCATGGCTCCTCCTCGTTTCTTCAGCTATTTGCTACTTTGGTTTCTTCTCCTGCCCTCATTCATAAAAAACCAGACACCTGTGCTTTTTAGCAAAGTATCAACCTCTTCCACTGTCTTAATGGTTCCCCAAAGCAAGAAATGCAACATCCAATTTCAACATGCTACTTGTTACTGGATTAATAGCATCTAGGGCTTTTGAAAACCACACACCACTAGATGTATTTAAGGACCTCAGTACTAGAACTAACACTAAGCTTGTCCACGTGCCCTCACCTGTGCTGTATCTTCTGAAAACAGAGCCCACTCAGAGCCAAATCTGTCTTGAACTGGACTTCCAAAATGTAAGGTCCCTCCAGAATCATTAGGCTCTTTGAAGATGCAAATCCTTTATTACATAAACATTGGTTCCTACTATCCTTTTTGGCCTTTAAAAACAATTCCACTTGTGACATGACAAGAATCCTGAAAGACAATGCTACGCCCTGATATTCCCATGAAATTGGTTTTTGAGGACCCCACCACTGTCCCTTGAGGCTACTCTGTCAGGGCTGTGACACCATGACTGCCACACTAACTCTGAAGCTCTGCACCCTTCCTGAGCTGAAAGCAGGCACATCCCATGTCAAAATCCTTTTCTTACTAAGCTAAGCAAATGACATCTAGAAAGCAAATGGAAACTAGCTTCCTCTCATCCAAATTACACAAGAAAACAAGTCAAGGAAATTCCCAACATATTTTTGTTTCTTCTCTATAATCTCAGCATTTAAGTATTTAAATATTGATCCAAAATTATGCCTGCAGGGCAAGATGAGACCTTCTGAGTCTAAACTCAATAGTAAAACATCCAAGCAGTTTTGGTCATGCAGCACTCAGGTTTCCAGCACACTGTTCCAAAGTTCTCTGTGAATTCCCATCATAATGCTTGCAACAATACAGCATTTAGATACTTAACAGCCCTCTTCATAAAAATAAGTAATTCTCAGCTGCATTTTAAAAAAATAAAGGATACTTAAAAAATACTCATTTATCTAAGTACAAGGATTATAGTCAAATACATTTCAAAACACTTGGGATGTGACAAAGCATATTTTTTTAAGCATTTTAGTTATTTTTTGGAGTAGCATTCAGGGATCAGCAATTTCAGCACAATAAAATAACCTTATGAGTAACATCGGAAAGTAATGTTACAGATGATGATGCAAACTTAATAGATATTAACTTCCCAGGGTTAAAAACCAGATGTAACAATCCACTGCTAAAAGCCTCAGACTCCAGACAGACTTGTCATATTTTTTTTAAAAAAGAATTCCTATTCCCACGCAACGCACGCTCATAACTCTGTAAGCATGCTTTAGAAAACAAACTGGACTGGATGCAACCCTGAGCAACTTGATCTAATTTTTAAATTGGCTCTGATTTGAGCAAGGAACTGGATCTACAAAGGTCCTTCCAGACTAAATTATCCTGCAATTCTGACACACAAGAAGTTTTGCAAGCTACAGAAGTCTGTTTTCCCTGTGGAGCCTCCAGCTCTACAGCTGGATGCTCCAGTGCCGGCATGGTGGGACGCTAAATTGTTCTGGAGGTTCCTTCCCTGACAGTGTGCTGCACCTGTAAGGACTGTGCTCAAACTAGAGTCTTTCAAAAAGTAACTAATGGGATCTCTCTCCTTGACATGATTGCCTGCTTTCACGAATCCTGAAGGTGTTTAATACCTTCACAGGCACTGTCTTGATCATTCCTGTCAAAACTGAACAAAATTGGCCAACATTTTCCAAAGATACTAGAGAGACAGACAAACAAGAAAGGCAGCATAATCACATACACATCATTTCATTAGGGGGTGGGGAGGGAAAGACCTCTACACTATGACAAGTGCTTCAAAATTATCTTGCTCTCACTGAAATTAAAGGGAAAAGGTTTTCTGCACTACAGGGGAGAAAAATATAAATATATGGCTACACTTACACTTCCCTTTCTCTGAAACAAAACCATCCTATTTTACCACAGCATGTCCTGGGATAATAACAGCAGGAGTGGGTTTCCCCTGTCACGTGACTGTATGAGGAGCCCTCAAGAACAGTGGGCCAGGAGAAGTTTTCTTTATTCTGTCCACTGTTACTCCCTTATGGAGAGGGGCAAGCTCCTGTGTCCTCTCCTGGAGCCAGCCCTGTTCCTCTGGCACTAACAAAGCCTGGAAAGGAAGCCAGCGCCAAGGCTTTCATGAGAACCTCCTCCAGGAAGGGAAGAATCAGAAGGAGCAGGAGCTTTCTCATCCTTTCCCTTATTCAGTCTCCTTCCTAACTAACAGCACAAGCAAGCACTTGAAACAAGCAAATGACCTCACCTTGTGCTGCCCAACCTTGTCAGCACAAGTCTTTACTATGTCATGGAGGAGCACTGACATCAGCAACAGCAGGGACTGTACAAATGAACCAGAGCTCGGCAACCACTTTTTATGTCCACTTCTGCTGACAGTTCAGGATCAGACAGAGCCACAGACCTTCTAGGGAAATAACATAGTCCAAACTTGACCTGATTCCTTTGTGCTATCTTCTGTCCTTTCTTCCAGCGGAGAATGGGCTTGAGAGTTGGCAGGTCCTTGTCCTCTTTTCCTCTTTCTATCACATGTTCCCCAAGGCTGTATGCAGCTTCAAATACAATGGGAGATATGACATCTTTGACTCTTTTCTGTAAAAGAAAACAGAGATTTTACCTATGCATACAGGCAAGTAATTTTTTATGTACAAGCATAGAATAATTAATTTGTTTTTGTAGTCAATGTTGCTGACAGTAAGCAGGCTTCTTTACACCTGTGTTAAACAGGAATAAGGACATTATACCAAAATAAATCAGAAAATAAAAACTAAAAAAAAAGTCAACAAAAATTAGTTAGTCTTTTGGGACCTACTTGTGGTTCCATTGAATCACTGGCATGCTCCCCACACCTATAAACCAATTATTTTTTCAATAAAATCAAGACATTCGCTTAAAAAATAAAAGAAATTATGATGTGTTTCCATTAGTCCTTTGGAAGCAAAGAGTAAATCTTATTCAATTCTAGGGTTTCTAAATCCTTGATTGAGGTCACCTCTAGTGTGCACCATGTGTTAAAACTCCGTCTTGCCATATCGATGAAATGAATGAATGGCTAAAGATACCAATTTGGCTATAAAACAAGGCTACAGACACGAAGGGGCAAGAAAAGCCATCTTCCAGCATGGTTCTGAAACCAAAACTCTCAGCTCTCCCAACTCTCAGCACAGAAAAACTTTCACTAGATAAAGGAAGAAATTTTCTCAGTCTCTAGGCTTCATACCAGATGAATTATGAGGCAGGCTGAACAGGAGCCAGCAGTGTGGCCAAGAAGGCCAACAGCATCCTGGCCCGTAGCAGGAACAATGTGGTAAGCAGGAGAAGGGAAGTGATTATCACACTGTACTCGGCACTAGGTGAGGCCACACCTTGAATACTTTGGGCACCTTGCTACAAGAAAGACATTGAGGTGCTGGAACGCGTCCAAAGAAGGTCAACGAAGCTGGTGAAGGGTCTAGAGGACAGGTCTTACAAGGAGCGGTTGAGGGAGCTGGGGTTGTTTAACCTGAAGACAAGGAGGCCCAACTACCTGAAAGGAGGCTGTAGTAGCACAGCAGGGGTCAGTCTCTTCTCCCAAAACATGAGAGATAGGACAAGAGGAAACAGCCTCAAGTTGTGCCAGGGGAGGTTTAGATGGGATATTAGGAAAACTTTCTTCACTGAAGGGTCTGTCAAGCCTGGGAACCGGCTGCCCAGGGAAATGGCTCAGTCGCCATCCCTGGAGGGATTTCAGAGACCTGTAGATGTGGCACTTAGGGCCAGGGTTTAGTGGTGGGCTTGGCAGTGCTACGTTAATGGTTGGACTTGATGTCCTTACGCGTCTTTTCCAACCTAAATGATTCTGTGATTTCAATTACATGGTGCCACATTATTCATCTGATGGGATGAATCCTTATTATTAATTGTCTTGTTGTTGGAGGCCAAGCCACAAAACTCATACCATTTGTCCCAACATGCAATGCCTAAAGCCAGTTTGCTCTGTGAGCAAAATGCTCATTGTGCTCTGTTCAGTCTTCACTTCCAAAAGCCAATCTACCAGAAAATAGAGGTAGCAAATGCCCTACCTTTTCATAGGCAAACATTCCCCTTAAATTTTAGCTACTTAAAAACTCAGCGTGAATTCAGTGCAGACAAAACTGATGCAATAAATAAATAACATAAGTTAGCACAAGTTTTCCAATGGGCCAACTCTCAATTTTGCCTTGTATCAGTTGCAGGCTTCTCTGAACACAGCCTGCCAACCGCAACAGGGAATTGAGATGCAATGTAATTTAAACCGCATCTTCCAGATGTGGGAAATCTGGGCACTAATTGGCTTTCTGAACACCCTGTTTGATCTCAATGTTCTCAATGACTTCTTTGCCTCGGTCTTCACTGGTAACCCCCTTCCTCCTAGTTCTTGTGTTGATGACAAAAAAGTTGGAGACCAGGGTGACAAAGTCCCTCCCACTGTAAGTGAAGACAAGGTACGAGATCAACTCAGGAGCCTGAAGATATACAAGTCCATGGGACCTGATGAGATACATCCCAGAGTCCTGAAGGAACTAGCTGATGTAGTTGCCAAGCCACTTTCCATGACATTTGAAAAATCATGGCAGTCAGGTGAAGTCCCTGCAGACTGGAAGAAGGGGAACATCACACCCATTTTTAAAAAGGGTAGAAAGGAGGACCCTGGGAACTACCGACCTGTCAGTCTCACCTCTGTGCCTGGGAAGATCATGGAACAAATCCTCCTAGATGCCATGCTTGGGCACATGAAGGACAGGGAGGTGATCCAGGACACCCAACATGGCTTTACTAGGGGCAGGTCCTGCCTGACTAACCTAGTGGCCTTCTATGATAAAGTGACTTGGTCAGTAGACAAGGGGCAACCTATGGATGTGATCTATCTGGATTTCTGTAAGGCCTTTGACACGGTCCCCCACAACATCCTGATTGCCAACTTGGAGGGGTATGGATTTGATGGGTGGACTGTTCAGTGGATAAGGAACTGGCTAGATGGTCGCATCCAGAGGGTGGTACTCAATGGCTCAAAGTCCAGATGGAAACCAGTCACAAGTGGTGTTCCTCAAGGGTCCATGCTGGGGCCGGTGCTGTTTAACATTTTTATCAATGATATAGACAGGGAGATTAAAGGCACCATCAGCAAGTTTGCGGACGATACCAAGCTGTGTGGTGTTGTCGATACACCAGAGGGATGGGATGTCATCCAAAAGGACCTGGACAGGCTGGAGAGGTGGGCCCAGGTGAACCTCATGAGGTTCAACAAGAGCAAATGCAAGGTTCTGCACCTGGGCCGGAACAATCCTCGCCACCAATACAAACTAGGGGGTGAGGTGTTGGAAAGCAGCCCTGAGGAAAGGGACTTGGGGGTGCTGGTGGACGAGAAGCTGGACATGAGCAGGCAGTGTGCAGCTGCAGCCCAGAAGGCCAATCGCATCCTGGGCTGCATCAAAAGAAGCGTTGCCAGCAGGTCCAGAGAGGTGATTCTGCCACTTTACTCTGCTCTGGTGAGACCTCACCTGGAGTATTGTGTGCAGGTCTGGAGCCCTCAATATAAGAAGGACATGGACCTGATGGAGCGGGTCCAGAGGAGGGCCACAAGGATGATCAGGGGGATGGAGCACCTCTGCTACAAGGACAGGCTGAGGGAGCTGGGGTTGTTCAGCCTGGAGAAGAGGAGGCTCCGGGGAGACCTAATAGCAGCCTTCCAGTACCTGAAGGGAGCCTACAGGAAGGCTCGGGAGAACCTGTTTAGAAAGGCCTGCAGTGACAGGACGAGGGGCAATGGCTTCAAGCTGGAGGGGAACAGATTTAGACTGGAGATTAGAAGGGGGTTCTTTACTGTGAGGGTGGTGGAGCACTGGAACAGGTTGCCCAGGGAGGTGGTTGAGGCCCCATCCCTGGAGATATTCAAGGAGAGGCTCGACGAGGCCCTGGGCAACCTGGTCTAGTTGGGGGTGTCCCTGCTGACTGCGGGGGGGTCGGACTAGATGGCCTTTGGAGGTCCCTTCCGGCCTGGGCAATTCTATGACTCTATGATTCTATGATCTGTTTCAAGGCAACCATTTGCTTTCTCTAATACAAAGCCTGGCCACAGATCTTTGAAATCAGACAAAGATTAGTGGCTAATCAAATTCCCAAATCATCGGTCAGCTGTGTGAATAACAGCAGAAACCAAGTTGGGTGACATTTTTCTTCCTGCACCCTGATGCCTCCAGCCAGCCTCTGAATTCCCTTCCCTGTTACCAATGTCTGCCAGTGCCCGTGCCCAGTAGCAGCCCAGAGCACCCAAAGTTTAGACTGTGGCTCTGCTTGGAGCAATTTGTGCTTCCTCAGTAACAGACATAGAGGCAGTGGTGATGGCAGCAGGCAGCTCTGTGATACTTTCCCCATCCCACAGAAAGAATCATGCACCCTCTAGGGTGCTGCTAATACCCTTGGGGGAAGAGATGCTGACATCTTCAGCCCCTTCTACAATCCCACCCTCGGGGTATGAGGTGTAATATACTAAGATTGCTAAATAACAATATTACAACTCACAGAAGCTACTAGCTTTGCGCTCACAGAAAATCGTGCAGTTACTTAGGTGAGGATTGTAATAGCATGCATGTACACAGAAACAAGGCTATAAAAAATCCATACCATGCAGCAACAGTGAAACACAATAAACCATCAGGCAAATCACCACCTAATCCAATTTTATGCAACCAAATGTGTAAACATAGAACAATTAAAAGTGTAGAGAGTGAAATTAAAATCCACCTATAGTTTTTCTAGCTTTTTACTGCAGTAATACAATAATAAGCGCTTAATTACTTCTAAGTGTTTTAATATGATCTTGCAGGGTTCAGCCCAATGCCCTTTGAAGTAAAAAGACAAGTTTCCCATTGACTTCAATGAATGCTGGAGTGTGCGCCTATTGTTGGCTGGTGTCTCTTTCTGCTTTGTTTTAGTGGTGAAACTGTGACTTCCAGCAGCTAGATTAATTACATGTGTGGATATTCCCTCCCCACAGTCCTGGGGAAATATATTTCACATACCCACTTGGCTTTAATTAAGGATGAAAGTATGAATGCTACCCAGTTATTAATTTTGCCACATGTTCAGTCCCTTCTGCTCAGAATCCTACAAACATGAAGGTGAGAGTCTGTGGGATTTGTCCTCAGTAAGACAGAGAGAGACAAGATAGTTCTGCCTCGCAGGTACACCACAGACTGTCTGGGATGTGAGCACATAGAGAGAATAATGAATATTTGCTTGTATGCAATCTGGAAAATTACTATTTTAGCTTCAAAATACACCCAGTTTCTTTCTCTTTCAGTCTACCCAAATGTACTGTTTCCAGTGGTTGAATCATATACTGATGACACAGCCCATGGTTTACTTTTAATTATTAAGTATTTAAGTATTAAGTATTTTAAGCATTCCTGCTTTCTAAAAGGAAATCAAAAGATGCAATGACAATCAGGTTTGAGGCAGACTGAAAAATCCTTCAAGTCAAAGAAACTGTATGTGTTCCTTTTCCTACCTGTTACATGGCCCTAATGAAGTGGGTTTGCCAAGGGAAATAATTTCCACTAGCAGCTTTTACAAGTATTCACCATTTTTCATCATTATGTTGCTATGCTGAGAAAGTGTCAAAGGTTAAAGACACTTCTGCAT
Source organism: Calidris pugnax (assembly GCF_001431845.1). Lineage (NCBI taxonomy): Eukaryota > Metazoa > Chordata > Aves > Charadriiformes > Scolopacidae > Calidris > Calidris pugnax. The sequence goes on along the minus strand of NW_015090914.1, from coordinate 316,937 downwards.
CATAAAAAAGCATCCCTGGCAAATCACAGCAAATGGACATCACAGCTTCATTAATGGAAAAAAAGTCTGGCAGACATTTAAAAAGCGTAATATCCAAAGAGTTCACATTATCAACAGAACAATTGCGTAACAAAGGTTCAGTGAGTAATAGCAATAAATATCAAGTCTGTACAGAATGGATGCTGCTAAACTGCTGCAAGTTTTCCCTATGCCTGAATTAACTTGGGGACCTGAAGCTGGGTTTCCCATAAGCCATCAGGTATCTCATAGTAGTTTTCATCTTCTCACAAGCAGTGGTGGGTTTTCTCCCCTCTCTCTCTCTTTCAGGCCAGATTTCATTCTGGACATAAGAAATTTTGCAGTAACGCTTTTGCAGAAATTAATACACTTCAGTACTTGTAAATTAACCTTCTGCAAGTATCTTTTCCTGCAACGTAAACAGTTCTAGCCAGCTGTATCCCCTATCAGGAGCTTCTATCTTTTCCTGCAAGGCACGTTGCATGATAATGAGTTTGAAGAAAAATGTGTTTTGGTATGTCAAGGGTATTACAGGATGATCCCTCACTAGTATCTAGCAAAGACAAAGAACTCTGAGTCCAAAAGCGAACACAATTTTAAGAGCATCTAAGAAAGCAATAAGGCATACCAAGACATTTCAAAAGACACCATGGCCTTGAAAGCTCACCCTAACAAAGAGCAGGCTTGCCATCTCTTCACTGAGAAGAATCACCTCAAAGAAATACGCCTTTTTTTAAATGCTGTGGTAGAAGCTGGGCATGGCTACACATTTCTTCATTTTTGTTTTCTGGCTTAGTAGGGGAGAAGAAAGCAAACCAGATTTATGACTGCATTTTTGTTTGCCTTTAATACCAAAAGGTCCTTGAAATCTGAAAAGTAATCACAGAGCATTGATCAAACATTAGAGCTGTGATTTTGAACACCATTTCCAATTCCGTCTCAAAGATGGAGTGTGATGACTGTAAGAAATAATTTTCTGTGCTTTTCATAGTCACAGCCTAAGGCTCATCATGACAACACAAACACAGGCACAGATTCCAATATCCTAAAGGCACAGTGCCTTGGCAGGCAGCCAGTGCCTTCTCCAGCCTTAACTTTGGACTACCAAGAGCCCACACACATCAGGAAATCAGGCAAATTTGGATGGAACAAGACAGGGTTTTAGTCAAGGGATAGGATTTACTCTGCTCACGGTGCAAGTGCTTGCCAGAGAGGACTGGCAGTCCTCTTGCTTGCTTTCGGCTCGGTGCCACAGTACAGTCAGGGGACTGTACATGAGCCCAATAAATCATCACATCTAATCCCCTTTCTTCTACAAGGTGGAAGTCTCCAGCAGGGGCTCTGGAGAGTGCCAAATTCCATTTCTAATTACGGCCAATGGGCTGAGAAGTAAATTGAGATGTAAATAATCCCCACAATCTACAGCAAGAGTCCTGCAGGAATAGAGGATGAAATGTGGTCCTTTAAAGCAATGAATATGAAGCAATTTCAACAGCATCAGGTGAGGAAATCTACATAACCATCAGGGGCGACTTGTATGGTTGCCCCTTGCTTTCATCCTTGTTCATGTCCTTCTGGAACTTCTCTCCTCTTTCTCTGATATGTTGGGCCTTTTTTCTGCCCCCTCTGACTTGATCCTGAGGACATCAACCCATGCATAGATTCCAGAGCTTTTACTGTATTCAGCACAGCTTTTCAGTACTTCCTAGAATCAAGCCCTGTTTAGTTTGATGACTAAGAATGAATGCAAGAATCTGGCTTTTAAAACACTCAACTTGAAACTTTTAGTCTAAACACATTTATTTCGAGTTTTAGACAAGCACTAATAATAGACTATAGGAATTTTTACAGTCTTAAAACACAAAAAAGATATTTGACAATCCAGATATAATAGGTAACATACTAATGATGTAAAATATATAAAGCCATTATGCTCATGCTAATCCAGCATAACACTTCAATCAGCTTGCAGGCCACTATCACACAAGTCCTCAACTCAGCGCCAAGAGATAAATAGTTCCCTGTTCAGTGACATCAGAAATTGCTCAAATGTCCACCAGCTTTCAGAGCCAAAGGCCACTACTTCCACAATTTATCAAATGAAAGTATCAGCTGTAGGTCTTAATAAACATACATTATGGCTTATGAATCAATAAGATGTCAGTGCTTGACTTTTAAATTAATTATCTTCTATTATCTCAGCCTCCCTCTCTGAACTGTGAGTCATTCAGGACACATAGCTGAAGTCCCATGCAATTCAATGAAAATATCAATTAGACAAATTTGCTTTAAACCGTAAGTTAGATTTCCATTCATTTCAGATGAATAAATGTGCACATCTCATTCTTGCACCGATCCTTGGAACACTTACTGAGTCCAAGTTCGGATCCCTTGGTGTGAATTCCCAGTGCAAGTTAATATTTTTCAACATTCTACTAATCTTTTGCAAAAGAATAACCACCTCTGTCCTCAGAAGAGCTTTCCACGGCCGTGTGTTTACTTTCTAGGCCGTTACTATTCTAAGGCTTGTAATAATTTATTTCATATTGGTGAAATTTTAGCATTGCTGTCACCCCACTGCAAAGGCAGACAGAACACGGCAATGCCAAAATCATCTAGAAAAGATCTAGTTTCCATCCCATACAGAAGCTGTCTTTTAAATATATATATATATATATATATATTACTTTTAATTCTTAATGTTACTTTAGTCAAAAGGGGAAAAAACCCAACTGCAAATTCTTTTCCAGAGAAGAGGCTGCATTAGTTTACTTGGTTGGAAAAAGCTCATTTACAAATTATTGGTGAATTTTTTGTCAAATTAATAGCATATGAAGGCAATCAGAGGCCTGATGTTTCAGTAATACAAGCTTCTGTTTTCTTTTAAGATCTTGTGACAGCTACAATTGAAAAAGTAGGCAAATAGACTTTGTTGTTAAACTTCAAACATTACAAGGCTTCTGAAAAATACCAAAGTTTAGAGCAGGAAAAGAAAGAGCAAAGGATTTGCAGGGTGTCAGTGTTATTTATGGTTAGCGTTTAAAAGAATGGAAGTACTTCCTTTGTCCTCTTTCTAAACACCATTACTCCACCACACAACTGCTTCCACCAGGTCAGCAACCCCTCCAGTACTGATAACAGGAAAGATGTTGAGAGAGACAAAAAAGCAAACCCTGGAGGAATGTGGTGCTACATAACCCGGGCGCCCAGAAGCCTGTGTGCGTTTAGAAGACGCCCTGCACATCTGGCTTCCCGCTATCAGCTGGGGAGTGATAAAGGTATTACTGATGTTAGCATGGGAGGGCTTTTAAGCAATAGCATAAATACTCTGTGTCAAAGGTTACAAAGGCTTAGCAACGATAGATTACTGATAATCCTTTCATGGTAATCGGTAAGTGACTACATGCCACCCAAATACGATAGTAGCACTACTGAGCACTAGCGAGCTCAGACCTCGATTTTCCAGCTCAGTACTAAAATGCGTTATGACAATACAGTTTCACACCCTACATACATTCAAAACGTACAGGGCAACGAAGCTGGTGAAGGGTCTAGAGGACAGGTCTTACAAGGAGCGGCTGAGGGAGCTGGGGTTGTTTAGCCTGAAGACAAGGAGGCCCAACTACCTGAAAGGAGGCTGTAGTAGCACAGCAGGGGTCAGTCTCTTCTCCCAAAACATGAGAGATAGGACAAGAGGAAACAGCCTCAAGTTGTGCCAGGGGAGGTTTAGATGGGATATTAGGAAAACTTTCTTCACTGAAGGGTCTGTCAAGCCTGGGAACCGGCTGCCCAGGGAAATGGCTCAGTCGCCATCCCTGGAGGGATTTCAGAGACCTGTAGATGTGGCACTTATGGCCAGGGTTTAGTGGTGGACTTGGCAGTGCTACGTTAATGGTTGGACTTGATGTCCTTACACGTCTTTTCCAACCTAAATGATTCTATGAAATGTCGGGTCTTTATTGGACCTAATGTTTTCAGTTATGTTTTTATCCTACATTCCCTTTTTCTATTTTACTGTTCACTTTTAGTCTTTCACTGGGGTTTTTTATATGAAAAATAAAGAAAATTCCTTAGCTATCTAAAATAATGTTATTTTCCTTTGAAGAAAATACTGCTTCGATGCCCAGCTTTTCCCTGGTACCAGACCAGACACAATGAATCTTGGGAACGTATGACTGGCTACCTGCAGTACTGGCAGGACGGAAATACAAACAATTAGGAAGTCTGTGAGCTGACGGGTATTTGTGAAATAATAAAAGACCTGACTTTAGGTGAGCAAAGAGAACCAAAGAAGGAAGAAGAGGAGTAACAATTCAAACATTTATTTATTTTAGTCTCTTTCTGAAAATACGATATATTTCAGCAGGGAATTACACACAGAATTGAGACCATAATTAAATCCAGACTCTCCCTGCACATATGTAACCCTATCATGTACTTGTCTTTTCTGCTGGAGTTACCCCATTTCATATTCTGCTGATACAAGATTTTATCAAAACTAAGCTTTGAAGATACTTCCATTAATAGTGTCTTAAAATGCATCGAGTCCAGAACATGAGTTAATTCAACTACTTGTTTTCCTTTATGCAGCATCTCCCCCCAACTCTGATGCATAAGCTGAACACAGAGATCTCTGTGTATGAAGCTGGTAGAGGAGAAGGAGTTTAAGATCCTTGGCTCCTAGGTTATCATATACGACAACAGGTCTGCCAAAAGTTCGGGACATCCATGGACACAGGGGAGCAGTAATGGTCAAAACATCGTGGTTAACTTTAGCATTCATATACTGTAATTGCTTGCTCACTTTCTCACTGTATGCATCTAGCTAGGGATAAAAACAGCTGTGTGTATGTGTCATCCAACAAATTTTCAGTGCAAGATCTCACACACATGCTGTCCTTGGAGCCACAGACTGGGGTTGAGGACTGACCCTCCCAGCCAATTCCTGAAACCACAGCCCACAGGGGTGGTCAGGAGCCCTTCTTGCTGGTCCTACACCCTTTTGCTGTGTGTAGTAGCTCAGACAGGAGGCACAGAGCAGCCCCATAGGTCATGGCTGCTGGTTGGGGCACGCTCCAAGGCACTGTGCCCCTCAGGCTTTGTCTGAGCTCAACCTGCTTCTACACAGCTGTAAGAAAATTCCTGAGCTGCTCTATAAGAGATAGCAGCCATTTCCTCCACATTCCCTCACTCCCCAGATGAATTGTCTTCCTCTATTCTTGAAAAGAAGAAGATAAAAAATCAAAGGGAAAAGAAAAAAAAAAGAAGGAAAAAGAAGGAAAAAAAGAAAAAAAAAAAAAAAGAGAAGGAAAAAGAGAAGGAAAAAGAGAAGGAAAAAGCACCTGAGAACATCCCAAGAGGCAATGGCTAAGTAACCAAAAGGCTCATCCCAAAAGTTCTGTGGAGGACAAGTGAGCCACAGGGGAGAGCTAGGATATAGGACATGGTCCTCTTCTGTTTCCCACTCACCATCCCACGGAGTGACTGACTCTAAATCACTGCTCCCATTCAGAGGTGCCTGTCACTTCTCAAGGGGAGCAAGGTTTATGTGAATTGAGACAGGATCCACACCCCTTCTTGCATCTGGGTCCTAAGTCACATGTTATCTCACACTGTTGTAAAGTGTGTCTACCTTGTATCTATCAGCTCATCTTATTATCAGCAGGTCAAACATCTATGGGCTGAATGAGATTATCCTGCTGCATTCCCTAGATTTGCAGTGGATTTCTTTGAGAAAAGCATTGGCCTGTACCAACTGGCAAGTGTCCCCTCAGCTCCAACCCCGGCATCTCAAATGGTCGAGGTGGTTATATATCTGCTAAAAGAGCCAGGGTGGAAGACAGAAAGCCTGGATGGCTATGAAACATTACAATAGCAGTGGAATAAAAAAAACATTTTGATGGATATTTCATTTTCAGGTGACTAGAACTGAAGGCTGACAATACGCTCTCATGATCCTTTCAACACCATCATGACAAAAAGCGTTTCATCAATACAGCTTTATAAGAAACACATGTATGGAACAAAGAAATGTTCTACTTAAGCCCAGTATCCTACATGAAAGCAGCTAAAGGAAGAAAAAAAAACCCGAGTAGCATTGTGTCAGAATTGAAAGCAAGCAGAATCACTCACAGTAGAAGAGGACAGATAGAGATGAAAAATTTAACATCGACGATTTTACTGACAGTATTTCAAATCAGTTGAGTAGAGCTGATAAAAATGCTCCTTGGAAGTCTTGAAAAGAAAGCAGCACACTACTCAGCCTGCCTTCAAGCATGCATCAGAGAGAAAGGGTAAGTGCATGAGAAGAATGGTGTTCATTTATCTTCATTGACATATTATTGAGATGGGAACAGTTTACTTAAGAAATCCAGAGGCATTTACATACAAAAATATAAATCCTTCTTTCAGTCACAGGAGAATGGATAGCTCCTCAATGGGGGACTGGGAAGAGCGTTGCAATAATGTGACCCAAATCTGTTTTTCCACTATTAAATGGAGGTAGTTATCAGTCTAATCCTCTTGAGAGCAGGATTTAAAATCAATATGGGTAAAAGTAAAAATTATTACTGTCTCCTTTGCCACATGAATTTAAAAAATGTGAACAGAGCTCCTCTGTGATGTCTACTTGTATATTTAATATAAATTCATATTTCACGTGCTAGTTACCTGCTAGAAAACTTCTGAAAGCAGGACCCACAGTCTGAGCTCTTCACTTCCCTGTGCTACAGCTTCTGTCCACAGGAGCTGCAGCATCTGAAGAGGGTAAGGGAACCATATTGTTTTGGAAACAATGAAGCCTCTAAGGATGACAAATTCCCATTCACTATTCTACTACAACCTCATTAACCCTAATTTATTGGTTAATAGGAATTAATATTATTAAGCAGTACTGTTGAGGAGAAGAGTTGAAGGAAACTTATCCATTACATGCACAAGCATTATGGAAGACTCCAAGGACATTTCATTAGCCTCTGTCTCCCATCCTGCACATACCTACACATCAGCACACTGACAACCCCATCAGTAACACCTTGCCTCCATGTCATCTCCCTCCCCATCACCTTCCTCCTCTTCTCCCATTCTTCTCCGACCATCCAGAGACACCCTCCTCTCTTCAGGTTCCCAGCCTCTGCTCAGAACCAACACAAAACCAAAAGAAAGAAGAGGAAGGAACTGGGGCATATGTCAGGAACCTCACGGTCATTTCAGTGCATTTACATCTGAAATCACGAACGGAATGGAAAGCTCACATTTTAGCAAGGATAAGGTTTTTCCCCTTGTTTCACTGGTCATTCACAAAGATGCAGACCCTCCCCCTCAGCAGCCACGCCAGCGGATCCAGCTGCCCGGCTCCCAGGGCTGGAGGATGTGGTGCGGCGACAAAGGGCGATCGTTCAAACCCGTGGACGGGAGCGGGATGAACGAGGGTTTCTCAGGGGAACCAAGGAAAACCACAACTTTCCCTTTGAGTTCTGCTGGCTTTAAAAATAAACACAGCAAATGTTTCTGCAAATAAGTTGTAAACCATGTAGTTCCCCAGATCAAAGCCAAGCGCTCTGCTCTGAAGCTGGAGGTATGTTCATGGGAAATGGAAAAAATGGCCCTTTTTATCTGCAATACTGCGTTTACCGTAACAAGGTTTGAGCTGAAAATATTATTAAGTGCAGGTATTGCTACTTTATGCATTTGCAGCCTGCATTTGATTACTTTTGATTATTTTATACATTATCCACTAGGACAAGAGTGCTCATCCTAACATGAACACTTCCTCAAAGCCCGGTCTCTCACTTCCACAACATGTAACACTTCGGTGGCAACAGAAATTTAAGGCCTAGGCAGAAGACTACTCTGGACAACACACATTGACGCTGAATGGATAACTGGAATAGGTCGTGGTTTGGGCAGGGAAGGGATGCCAGAAGAGCCAGGTAAGGGCAGAGTTAGCTCCTACCCAACTGGAGGCTGTGCCAGATAAATACACACAAATCCTTGGGGAGAGGTCTGAAGGAGATTATAACCAGTGAGAGTAATAAGGAAGAAAGTATCAGGAGGAGGAGATTGGCTTCTGTGGGTTTTTTTTATATTCTGTTTTTAGGAAGGCATAAAATAACAAAAATTCATAAAAGGTCTAGTTTAACTGCACTAGATATTATATTTTATTGTAGAACTGTAGGATAATTTTGATCTGTCCAGATTATTTGTTTAAGTGGAAGCATCTTCCTCTCATCTAATGGAGGCAAATCCAACCAGACTCACCCCAAGATCTGATTTTCTATTTTGTGCCTGTGTTCAGCACACCAGGCTGAGATACAAAACTACACAAATGCCAGAACGCAAAGAGGCTGAAGTGCTGTCTATATCAGGCAACAAAAAACCACTTTCATTTCCAAAAACAGCAATATTGTCTGACTTCCCAACCACTTTGTTTGTGAACAGCTCACAGTACACCTGAAAGTGTGTGCAGGTAATAGCCATCGACACCCAAAGGGCAGAAATAGCTTGTGCTGTATTTCAGCAACATTCAGTGGTTTCCATCTGCTAATTCTATTTTTTCACTGTATAAAGTAATTCACATTAATCTCAACAAGACATGACAGCACACTGACCACTGTGTAACATTATCAGGAAACTCATCTTTTCCGCAGTTCCTCTTTTTGCCCAGCTGCTCCTTGCTGTGTCCCAGAAATAACCACTGCTTTCCTCGCTATCATAATCAGAATCATTTGCGTGGCACCCCGAGCACACTGCACACTTTCTGTAAGGTGTTGTGATACAAAATTACCTTCTCCACAAACGGCCACCCATTAAAAACCAAGAGCCAACACTGTGGAGAAAGGCCTCTTTCCTGGTCTCTGGCCCAAGCCAACTGGAGCTGGTTGCCTGGCGGGAGCCTCTGTCACTGACCATGGCAGACCCCTGCCGGGAGGCAGTTTCCAACATCACCAGCCAAAGAGGTACCTCTTGTTTCCAGCTCCAAAGGGAACAAGAGCACTTCACTGCCCTCCAGTTTGGAAGCGCGTAGCACGGCATCCCTGCCAGGGGGTAACTCGCCTTTCAAAGGTTGTGTGCTCAGCAGCACCGGGCTTGGGAGCAGCTTTCTTACAGCCCACAGCACCAAGAGCAATAAATATCCTAGATATGAAACCAGGTCAAAGCTGAGGTTGTTTCATTTTAAGGGATGAAGCCTTTCTTTAGTTTTCTTACTGCATGAACTTTTGGAACCTATTTTTCTGGGGTCTGTTCGTTTCCAAATTGGCTGGGATGCAGCGCTGAACTAGGAGCAGATCAGAAAACAGTAAGCACGTCGGAGGGAAAACATCAGACAGCGCAAGGAGCAACTGCAGAGGCCAGGGAGTAGTTGGAGAGAGCCGCGTGAGAAGCATGGCGCTCAGAGCTTGGAAAGACAAAGGGAAGGGAAGATGGAGAAGAGAAGGAAACCACAGACCAGGATGGCTAAGCTCTGACCCTACAAGGACCACATACCAAAGTCTGAAAATCACCACCAGCCACCTCTGAATGCCTAGTGATAGCTAAAGAAAACAAATGAAAAATAGATTCAAGATGCAAAGAGAGTCTTTCATGACATGGTCACCGGTTAGAAGCGTGTGTCAGACTCCCAGCACAGCCTGCTCCAGCACCAACTCGCGTTGCATGGGTTTGTCTAGACTTGGACATTTACCAACAGCATGTTATATATTGACAGAACTATGCTGCGTTAAATACGTTTCCACTGGCACTAGAAAGTTGTAATATTTTTACCTTTATCTTAATTTCTGTATTAGTTGTTCAGAAATTGTATCTTCAACCCCAGACACAAACCATATCCTGCTCTTTTTTATCCCATTGGCTAGGGATTTTATCCTCTCCCTCTGCTTTGGTACTGCTTCCAAAATCCGGTACAGAGACACTGATATTGCTCTGTTACAGTTTGTCCCTATTTTATCAACAGGAAACTCTTAGAAGCAAACACTAGGATACTAATGATGCTCCTTAAAATTCTCATTTTTATAAAAATAAATGACCCTAAGAGGCAATAGACTGTATCATTTACTCTGTCTACTTGTATATCCTAGAGATCACGTTTCATTTGTTAATCCTCCACTATATGAAATCATTTGTTTAGTTATGGCATATTTTCCAGAAATGCATGCAGTTAGGTCCTACAGTAATCCCTCTTGAACTTAAAAAGGTCCGGGTCTGGCTTTTTTAAGTGCATGTGGCATCACCTTTCAGTCACAGATTTTTGCCTTGCCTTTCTCTGCCAGATTACAAATACCTTTTCTCAGGTGCCTCTTGGCCTTCATTAAAATTAATGCTATGACTAGTTCAGATTTCTAAGTGAGGCCTTCCCTTGGACACGCTAACAGGTTTTATAGTCGTTTACAACATCACCTAAACAGAAAGCATCTCATCAGTGAACACACAACTCTATCCCCAGCCAGAGCAACGATCTGTATGGAAAAGGAATCACTCCAAGGTACCATTCTCTCTGTTTTATGTCCAGAGAACTCATTACTCCTTTCTGCCACCCAACATTCTGGGAAGTTATGTTAAATTGTTGGTCTGCTAAGACCCTGAAATTCTTCTCAAGGCCCCCACCTTCCAGGAGACAAGCCCCTTCCCTCTTTGTAGGTGGGACCCATAGTCTTTGTTCCTGGATGTATGAACTCATTTAGCTGGATTAAAATAAACTTTGCTTGAGTGGCTCAACTTAGTAGCTGATCCAAAGCACTTTATAAAAAAAATCCCTATTCTCCCCTTTTAACCAAGTATTTTTGTGTTATCTGCAAAATATAGAATTAATTTTGTATTTATTTTCAGATCTTTAATGACTATATTAATTTTAAGCTTTCTATTGATCCCTGAAGAATGTCATTAGAAGTAATCCCACTTAACCCTACAATGACATCTCCTTTTTAGATCAGTCTGCTGTCCCAGTATTAAATTTTACATATACAGATTTTGTACAATCCTCATTTTTTCTTTTTCTTTTTCTTTTTCTTTTTCTTTTTCTTTTTCTTTTTCTTTTTCTTTTTCTTTTTCTTTTTCTTTTTCTTTTTCTTTTAAGTCATAGTGCCTAAAACGCTAAGTAAAATTGCAAGGCCCTAAACTTCTATCAGATCTTCACAGTAACCTTCACTTAGTATTTCATTAGTCAGGGTTGGGTTTTTGGGGGGGGGGGTTGTTTGGTTTTTTGGGTTTTTTTGTTTGTTGCTCTTTGCAGTGTTTGGCTTTTTTTAAATCATACTGTATTTGTTCCATTTATTTCTTGAGCAATCATGGGACATATTTGCATTTCCATTATATTGCTTGTACAACGATGTCAATCTACAGCCCTTCAGATCAGCTTTCCTACCCCTTTTTGGTGAACTGACACTCTAAAACTCTCTACGCTTGCTGGAATTTCCCTTGCATTGCAAGAATTAGGAGCCAGAAAGCCCTTCAGCCAGTCTTTGGGACTCTTATGTTTCTAGACTATTTTAGTATGTTTATTTCTGGTAAACACTGTTTGACATTGTCCATATTTACAAATGCATTAAAAGTGCAGCATAAACTTCATGAAATAGGAGTGCATTCTCCTCCTCCTCTACAAAATGCATAAGTATTTAATGAAGCACTTTTACCTTTGTATATGAACAGTTTTATTACCATCATCAAATGATGGGCCAGTATTATCGCTAGGATTTATTTCATTAATGCATCACAATTTTATTCTGAAGAGGCTATAATCACAGAGGAAAGGACTCCCACATAAATTTTAGGAGGACAAAGTACAGCTGCTGTAGCACAAGAACTGATGGCATCCATAGCAGGGCCATGGAGTAGCCAGGCAATTTGTCAGAAATGTTTTATCATCTTAGAGAACAACACAGGAAGGGACATGAGTTGAGAAACCTCTCTGAAAATTCACTGCACCTCTTTCTTTTCTTTGTAAAGATAAATGCATGTGTCCAAACAGCTCCTCTCCGCTTCCTCACCATCCAGACCAATTTCAAGTGTGACAGCTTGAAATCTCTGTAACCTGGAATCATGAAAACACCCACGCAACAAAGCATAAAGGCAAATCTATACTCTAAACTTACTTCTATAGTGCAGCTCAATAGACCAAAAGCTTTTACTAAAAATGGAAAAGTGTCCCGTAAAAACTCCATGCAACACAGTAGGTGTTTAAACCTAGATGGCAGAAGTGATTTACGGACGCCCACAGGTGATCTGATTCCTTTTAAAGAAATCTGAGTCAGGCAAGGAAGAATAAAATGAGACATCACAAGTGACAGAATGAGTAGAAAAGGCTTACTTAGCTCTATTTTGTTAAAAATACAGAATGATTTTTAGGTTTTCTTTTTATTTAAAGTGGGTGGAATTATCTTTCCATAGAAACCTGTTTTTACCACTACTCATCAGTAAAGAACAGGCTTCTCTCAGCATATGACATTTTAAAAAGGAAACAGAAAGGGAAAAATAAGGATTGTGTTACGGTAGTAGGTATCGACCTCCAGCAAGTTTTTCCAAGGCCTCCGAGAGGAAAACCCTTTCCGTTATGTAGAAATAGCCTCAATTGACTTTTCCACTCCTCTAACTGCCGGTCTGCAGCACATATAATCTCAAAGGTCTACCTTTAGAACTGACCAAATTAACAACCACATCTTTTCCTTGGAAATGGCATTTAAAAAAATAAACAAAAACCCCAAACCAACATAAAAATATATTACAAATCCTCCTGAAGATCCTAAAGTAACAAATGCTCACTGCCAGAAATTTCCCAGCTTCTTGTACACGGATAAAACAGTTTACTGAAATTTCAAATCCTTGGGCAAGACAGATACACATTGTACTGTTAAACTTTAACACTTCAGGAAATAATAATTGAGCTACTTGTTGTATTCTCTATATTCTACATAAACCACAGTAACATTATCTGCTTTGCAAAGATGAAATTATATAAAGACTGAACATTTGCCAGTTTACTTTCTTGGCTAACGCAAGTGGAATTTAAAATGAAAATTGGCTACCCATGAGGGGCCATGATTACCCTAGGATTCAGAATAACAGTTACGAAGGTTTATTAATCTCTTTCCCTGGGAACCCAATGAGGGGAAAAAAAGCCTGAAATTTTTGCCCGACGCAAAAAGGCCAGAAATCATTTATACTGGAAAAAGAGATAAAGAAAGAAGTGAAAACCCGGGCACCTAATTGATGAAACCATTGTCTCAAAGGTGATGTGCAGGTGAACACCACTCTCCTACTGCAGCTGTGCAGTCCTGAAACATATTTATGACATGTCAAAACCAAAAACTTACACACTTTGAAAGAGGTATTTTACACAACCTCCGTGCCCATTCACCTTTGATACCTATTTTTAAAGTATTTGGTCAAAGAAAACATCTTTATACTTTCTAAATTAATGGGTAGAATTTTAATAAACTCCTTAAATAATGACTTCTGAGACCAATAGCTTACATACTGACATCTCAGATGACAACTTTCAAAGGAGTACTGTCACACTCAAACTTTGAGCCAAAGCACTAGCCAAAATTAGCTTTCTCTGGAAATCCCTGCCTAAATGGCAGCTGCTTATTTGCATTCTCTTTGGACCTCTGGGTACATGAATGTGCAGCCTGACACATAAATCAAGTGCTTACCCTTCCAACTGTCCGTGCTTACAGCTATTCTTTTGTTCCTACGTTGATACATATGCAATTCAAGCCCATATTTTTCAAAATCTGCCCTTGGTCCAATCATTTCTCCACTCTGAAAAATCCTGGGTAGTATCATGAGCTGCTACCCAGCCTTGAGTCAACAGCACAAGCTACAAAGAGGATAAAATAGTTCAAAATAGGCCCCTGTTTTTCCTTTCACTTTCTAAAACTTAAACATATTCTGCTTCTCGTCCCGTGTTTTACACTGTACTGTAACATACAAACCATTTACTACACAAACAAAACACCTGAAAGTTTCTGGAAGACCTGTACTCGATTATCAATCACGTTCAAACTTCAAGCTTAGCCCCATTAGCTGGCTTTAGGACTGTTTCTTAAACACACACACAAATCCCACATACAATTAAAAATGGCTTTCTATGAAGAGAAATACAATGTATGGTTTGAATACAAGGTACTCCTTAAAAATTGCTTTGGGCAATGCCCACAGAGAATGAACATTACCTTAACAAGCAAACCCCAAAAAGCAGGATAAGCTAAGAATAAAGACCATTTGAAAAGGATGGAACGGGAGAATACCTTAGTCAGCAACAGTGAAGACTGGACATATTGCCAACTAATACTCTTACTCTGTTCCACAATTGTTAGAAGCAGTCTTGTTTTCATATGACGAGTGTATGTAAAGTCTCACTTCTCTGAATACAGCAGTAACATAGAGCAAGAAACTATTTTCAAGCTCCTCTCCACAGCTTGCCCACAAGCTCTTTCAGCCTACTCGTAAAGTCAGCTTCTGTCCTTCCACCGGTCTCCACTTCTTCTCTGCCATCAGTGCTACTGCCACCTGCTACGAACACATCACCAGACTCTTGGATAACACTGCTCAGGGTTATGTATGTAACAGAGACTCATCTTTATGTCCACCACTGCCACTTGAATAAAATGCAGTCACAATATCCAAAGATTTTAAGAAGGCAAAATGATATCCCTACCCTTATATACTTTTGGGGGATAAGAATCATAGAGTGGTTACAGTTGGGAGGGGCCTTAAAGATCATCTTGTTCCAACCTCCCTGCCATAGGTGTCCCACAGGCAGGGACACCTTCCACTAGACCAGACTGCTCAAAGCCCCATCCAGCCTGGCCTCCGCAACTTCTCCGGGCAACCTGTTCCAGTGTCTCACCACTCTCATAGTAAAGAAATTCTTCTTAATATCTAATCTTAATCTACCCGGTTTCAGTTTAATATATGTATACTTTCAAGAGCAGAGTGAGGGCTAGAACTGGTCAATCCCACAGTTCCTCAACCCACTCTTTATTCATTAGCTCAGATCTTGCAAACCTCACCAGAGGGAACTAAGTGTCAGGAGGCTTTGACAAGGTGTGCCATGGAAGGGAAAGGGGCACAGAGACAGCTGTGGGAAAGGCAGACTTTATAAAACTTCTGTGGCACTTCCTGCTTAAGGCAAGCTCTTGGGCTTTGGTCTGCCTAAGGAACACCTCCACAGCCATTTACAACAACGCTGTCAGGACTTGTTTATATATGAAGCACTCAGACATGCACTGTATAGCTTTTCAACCAAAAAAAAAGGGAGATGCTATACATTCTCACTTTGGAAGTTATTCTTAAAAACTCCTGGTGCTGTTTTTAACTCTCTTTACTATCTACCCATCTGCTTGCTGGAAAATTCATATATTCAGTGAGCAGTAAAGCAATCTAAAACTAGATCACCAGTCTCTGAACTGATGAAGTAAGTGTAAAGTATACCCTTGCCTTCCCCAAACCACCTCTTTCTATTAATACAATACAAATATCTGGCTAGCCAGATGGCAAACAAGAACAAAGTGCAGCAGAGGAAGGAAATGGTTTTGGAGAGAGGATGAGTGGAGGCAGCCCGTGTGAAAAACTCAGCAGGAAATACAAAACCACTTTTTACAGCAAACGTGAAGTGTAGCCCCAGAGTCCCCCTCATGGAACCCTGCTGCAGACCATCCAGCACCGTGCCGATAGAGAATACCCCTCCAATCACGGCACCTGTATTTCCACACTACACAACATCTGGCTGCAACATCAGGCTACCTTTTACATGGTTAGGGCCACTCTCCCATCTGCACTGGCACGACTCTCTCTAAAGAGCCAGGGTCAGAGCAGGCTCAGCTGCCTTCTCATTAAAAGGTCTGTTCAGAGCCAGTCCATTTCAACAATCTAGTTCAGTCCTGCATAACGGAAGGCACAGCATGAGATGTTGCAGGGGCAGAAATAGGGCTACAGCCCATGTACCTGGTCTGCCAATCAAACACAGATTATGCCAACTAATTCCAGCTGTATGAAAAATGAATCAAATCCTTTCTACCTAGCCATAGGTTTTTCTGAATCTTTCACCTCACTTCCACATCATGGGTAAGTGCATGTGGGGGAAAAAGCAAATACACCAGTGGGATTCTGCTCCTAAGAAAAAGCACTCTTGATAATTGCCTTGTTCTGCTTTCGTTGTAGTGATAAAGTATATCTCCTCCACCATCCTCCCCCTAGTAGTACCTGAAGACTCCAACTCAGGCAAAAAAAAAGCTCAGATTAATATTTTGGTATGCTTTCCAAGTTGTAAACAGTTGGAAAGAATAGGCTCACCAGGTAACGCTTGTAGGAAACCAGCATCTTCACATTCAGTCTGTGTGCAATACAGCATGCACTGGGAGTCTTCACATTGTCAAGCCAGTCTAGAGGAGACAGGTTTGCATCTCCAGATTCATCTTTTAGTCCAAGATAGATGTGTACCCCTTTTCACTAATCTCACCATCAATTCCCAAAGAGCACATTCTGCTGCTGTGCAAAGCTGCAGGGCAGTGGGCTTCCCCACAGGAGCTCTATCTGCCAGGGTTAATCCCTGTTCTGAGGATAACTTGCCAACAAGGGCAGAGAGACAGCTTAACTGGGAATTAAGCATTGAGATGTCAATTCTTGCTTTCTTTTCAGGTACTTTTCCTTTCAAAATACATACTTCACCACCTACAGGGCTCACCACCTTCCCCCTGCCCCCGACAGGATGGATATTTACTGCGGCCGCTATTCAAAGACTGGAGGATTTTATCCCACTGTGGTATCTTTATCTCTCTCATAGATATTCCCCAAATCTCAACAGGATGGCAGTTCTCTGACACTGTCCCTTCCCACCAGACTGTCCCTGGGGCATTCTCATTACGTGGTGTCAGACCCTAACTACAGTAGGTCACAAAAAGGGTACTTTTCAGGCTTTGATTGTAAAAGCCCTTCCCTTGAAAGCACCCAAAGATCTTTTAGACCTTTATTTTATTATTATGAGCTTACTAGTAAGCATTTTTATTTTTCAAACTTTTAAAATATACTCTGAAAAGGTATGATAGTGTGAAAAAAGGGTGCTAAAATTGAAATCCTTCTGCAGCTGTAATTATAGCAGTTGCTATGAAGACAAAGCTGTAATTTTTTGCAAGCCAAACTAAAGCAAAAGGAACAAAAGTACTGCAATTGTTTTGGAAAGCTACGAGGGAGGTTTTCTTTCCTTTCCTGCTGTTTAATCAAAGAAGTGAAGGGTGGGGTCATGAAGACACATAAAAGTTGTATTAATGTTCTCCGCTTGGATCCAGGCTTCTCAGTATTTTTGAAATATAATGCAATTAGAGGAGACTTGTAAATCATCTGGAACATTACCCTAATTGAATAATAAATTAAAAAAAAGTCCCAGTCCTGCAATAGGCTCCATAATGGCTTACAGAACATCAGAAGAGTGTTGCAAGCTAATGGAAGAGAGAAAAAGCAGGCACAGGAACTCCACCCAAGTCAGGCCAACCACAGTTGTAAGGGGATGTCCTCATTGAAAAATGCAGGCTGAAGTATGCACACAACAACCTGACCTCCCAGATCTTCACCACAGCCTAGAGAAACCCAGCAACCAAGCTAAAAAAATCAATTCTTCGGAAAGGAAAAGAGTTTTTGCTTTGTTTGGCTATGAATTTACACTGATCTGCTTTCTAAGATTTCATTGTTGATTTTCAGCACAATAAATGGAGCCCAAAGAAAATTCCTGAGAATAACTTCACATAATTCCAGTCCTTCTTAGGGTGAGAAGACACACTAGCAATCCAAAAATTTCCACTTTAAACATTTTATCCATGTCTTCCCTCAAGCACTTCCCAGCTTGAAAAAGGACGTTTCAGCTCCCATACCATACGCTGAGAGAGATCAGAGGGTATGGGATGTGCTCAGCTCAAGCAGAAGCTGACAATTCAGGGAAAGGCTTGGTATCGTGTTGCTGCTTGCAGTTAAAGTGAGCAGGCTCGACTATTTGCCCAGAATTCAGCACTACTGCAAGATCAGGTAGCATTGGCTCAGCTTATGTATCTTCCGCAGCTGATTAGGAGGTCAAACTATAACAATTCCAATTAGTTAGCTAACAATTTAGCTAAC
Organism: Calidris pugnax; assembly: GCF_001431845.1. Classification (NCBI taxonomy): domain Eukaryota; kingdom Metazoa; phylum Chordata; class Aves; order Charadriiformes; family Scolopacidae; genus Calidris; species Calidris pugnax. The sequence continues at coordinate 298,817 of NW_015090914.1, read as the reverse complement.
AAACAAATCTTTCTAAAAACATCCATATATCACTTTGTACCATGGCCAAGCATCCATTTTGAAAAGGCAGCAAAGTAGAAGCTATCATTTTGTCCACATTTACAAGAGAATAAACAGTGCTATTTTTGGTCACTTGAGCTTTAAAATATTACTGCAAAGAACTGGTTGACCTCTTCCAAACCACTTAATTATCAGCCAGCTACTCAAATACAAAGTCTATATTCCTTGCTTCCATAGCATTTCCCTTTTTAAACCAATTTTCTTTGAGATAAACAGTTACTGCAGATTATAGCTATAATTACAGATAAACAGGACTCTGAAGACTGCTTCTCCTTCCTTTGTGATAGACAGATTAAAGTTATTATATGCAAGGTTCAGAAAATCTGCTAAACTGAAGGAGAAAAATCTTGAGTTCTTTTGGTGACTAAAAAAAAAAAAATATTCTCAAAACTCTTTGTGACTCTAAGGAAAAGTTTGAAAGGACTTACAAAATTTTAAAAAAGAACCAACTCTAGTTAGAAATAATTAATTCTGAATTTGAGGGGGGGAAAGTGGTAATAAAAAGGAGGGGAAGATTCACCACCATTTCCCATGGAAATTACTGTCCCAAACAGAAAAATACTTTGAGCATAAGGTGATGAAAAAACCCATCAACCACAGTTGGAGGACTCAAACCCAACCCTTTTGTTCTACACTCTTCCCACATGAGCGTACAAACAGAAAAAATATGCCTTCTAATGTTGTAGCATAAAACGTTCAAAGGTTGAAAAACTGAATTTTTCTGATCTTCAAACTTTTGGGTATTTAACTTTATAAAAAGCCTATCTTTTCCACTTCTACGTAATGTCTTTTCTCAAGGCCACACCAATGTCTGCATATAACTTGTTCTTTCCTGGAAGCTGCAGTCAGTCCTTATTCCCTGCAACTTTTAGGCATAACATCTCAACTTTCCTACATTACAATTTTCCTCTCACTTGCAAACACCGTTCACTGCACAGAGTATGACTTGACTCAGCTTCCACTTCTGATAAACCCGAGCTAAATGTTATGATGGTCAAACATTTTTAAAGTGTGTTTCAGGAGCTGTAGAAACTCATAGCAGAATTTCATATGGAAAAGCATTAGTCATCATTGGCAGTACAACTAACTGCTTACTTGCAGTCATTCAGAGTTTAGACAGCTTTGCTAGACAATGAAATTGCTCCTGCCAGGGGTCTGAAAGATGAGAAAATGTATATCTCAATTACAGCAACTTGTTCTCATATCAAACCAAGCCTATTTTTACCCAAAGTGTCTGTAGTGAAAAGCTCTCTTTACAAAAAGCAGCATTAGAGCTTCTTTACATCTCTTCCTCATGTAAATCCATTTACATGAATTATCCCATTATTACCAGGAAGTTCCTGCTACTTTAAGCCATACAAGTGTCTGCGTCACACATTTGACTATTCTTGTCCCAAAAGCAACAGCTGCCATTTAATGCATCTTACACTGCAGAGTAAGAAAAAACACATTTGCTTTTTTCTTTGTGCCAAGCTGACCATGAAGGGACACTAGCTTCATTTTTTGTAAACCACCATAGCTTGTGTTTAAAGCATAATGTTATCCCATCAAAAAGTCACTTAACCACCTAATGCTAATCAATCTAAATGACATAAAGACTGCTTCCAACATCATCAGACAGCCAGGACACACAAAGAGCTTAGGTTTGGGATAGTTTCTGGATTCCTCTAGGGTTGGCACAGAGAGATTGCTTTATTTCTGAGTACCAAGGGTATAAGGTATAACAGGACAGGGTCAGATGTTGCTCTTGTATGTATGTGTGTGTGTGTGTGTGTGTGTGTGTGTATACATCACCGTGTTAGAGAAAATCTCCTGTGACAAAGTACCACCCATCTTGTTCCCTTCAACCTGATATGAAACCCTCAAGAACAACATAATAATGAAGAAACATTTCCCTCCTTGGCATGATATTCATAAGACGTGATCCCTTCTTTATACTTTAAAGACAACACAGTCTTTTAAACTGTTCAGGTAATGCCTTTCAGAAGAGTCACATTTCGTATGAGGAAAAAGCACAGGAGAGGGAAACAAGACAAAAAGAGATTTAAACCTCTTGATCTGTTCATTTTCTTAAACTACCTTAAAAAAACCCCTAGTTTACTTGCAGATCGAAGGTATAGACAACATAGTAAAAACTGTGAACACAAAAAGACACATTTTTTAGATAAGGTAGTAGAGTTCCCTAAATGTACAGATAAAGCAAAGAACATTCAGAATAAAATGTACGGAAATAATCAGCAGGATTTGGAAAAGATATTTTACACCCTAAGAGTGTAAATCTGTAGCCGTAGTTAAATTAGCTTTAAACTGAGTTACTGATAACTATGTAGCTGCAGTTTTGCAATTTGAGGGACTTCTGGATGTTTGCAAGTGGAAACAAACTGCCTGAAAAGCTGGCAAAGGAATTCATATGTTCACATTTCTCCAATTTACTTCTTTTTCATTCTCCAAGCACATTCCTGGGTACAGGCTACTGGCTACTGCCAGCTTCTATAAGGGATGCAGAACACTTGATTTATTGACTGAAGGAATCATACATTCTCTTATTAAACCCATCCCATCAAAGAAGGATATGCTGCGCTGCAGGGATGCCCTTCTATCAGCACTCTCTGCTACTGTCCTCTAAAATTATCAAAGGGTCATTGAACTCTTCCACTCTGAAAGCCTCAAAACAGACCCAAAACTTCCCAAGGACTCACTTCCTGCCCAAGGATAAATGGTGGTATCTGTACTTTATTAATCCCTAATCTCTGCCAGGTCTCTGGGGTCTGGCCACTACCTATATGTCCCCTGAGAATTATTAAACCAGCTGGAGGTTTAAATCAACTCCTAGTGCAGCCCAACAGACAGGAGTGGCTTTCAGAAGCCGTGCCGCAGAGGGGTTTCACATGCCACACCAAGACATGGAGGGGATCCCCTCCTCTGATGCCATCAGCGCTCTGACAGGGACAACGCGGTGCCTCCCTCCTGGGCGCAGCCCTGCGCCAGTAGGAGGGACTGAGGTGAAATGGGTTCACTAAAATGGAAAAAAGCCTTTCACATGTGATCTGGAGTAGCTCCAGAGAGCATCCCCTGAACGGAAAAAACACACCTCGGGAAAACACAGCTGCTTTAATGACCAGCCTCACCTACGGTGTTATAAATAAAGAACCCAGACTCAGCTGGACACGGGAAACTAGTTCCCCTCCAAGGGGCAGAGGGTTTCCCTGTACTAGAGTAAGAGGGGAAAGAGGGAAAATCAGCGTGGGACGCCATGGGCCTTCAGGTCCCCACATGTGAGTGTCCTCACAGACCACCCTGGTGACGTTACCCACCTTCGCAGACCTGCAAAATCCAACTCAACTGCACCTCTGTGAATCCTCCCTGCCCGAGGCCACAGGCACCATGGCAGTGTCTCCTTTGGGGCCAGGTGGGACAAGCTTCAGTGTCAACGTGGTGTTATGGTTTGGCTGCAGGGAGCACACACAATTTCTGCTTTCCTCTTGTCTTCTAACTGCAAGAGCACACTAACAAAATTGGTCCCATGGAGCTCCCATAGCTGTCTGAGTTGCTGCTGGGGAATCATGGTATGGTTTGGGGGGAGTTTGGCAGAGAAAAGGAGATGATAGAGTGCCTGCTAATGCTGTTCCCAGTGTGAAATGGCCCACAGGCTGACACAGCGGCTCCTCTGGGGCTAAAGTCACCAGCAGAGATAGTATAATGACTTGTTTTTAACTTGATGCCTAATTTAAAAAAAAAAAAAGTCATTTCAGAATGAGCACAGATCTCTGAAAGAGCTATTTTTAAGAAAAATCAGTAACAGAAGACCTCTTAATCCCTTTAAAAATCCTTAATAGGCTAAAGTCATGCCTCGTCTAACTCTGGAGGCTGAGCAGCCCCCCTGGGAGGAGTCGGCTAAGACCACAAGCAGACACATCTGGCAACTCTCTTCCCTCCAAGCCTCACACACACAACCCAACGGGAGCCACGCACAGTGCCATCTCCCAAAGCCTGCCCGGGAATCAGTGGAGAAGGCCAGTTTGGTCCAAAAGCTCACCAGGAGCTATGCTACAATATGGCACCACAGGTGACTGAAGCACAGCAGCGAGGGGAGCTGCCCAGTGACATTTAATTCAGTTTTTTAGGGCTGTGACAGTACTACTAAGTCCTGTGCTTAAATTCATAAATATTTATACACCAATCTCCAGCTATGCAAACTGCCTCAAGGCTGGGAACCTTGAGTCGCCGATGATGAGAAGAGACACTTTGTAGTCGCCATCTCCCTCCAGCGAGACTTCCTATTTTCATTCCAAACTGTAACAAAACCAAGTTTCAAAATATCAAAGGTATCATGCATGAAGTAAAAATACCTTTCTCTACACCAAATCCTACCAAAATCTACTGACTGGAGGCAGCCTACATCAAGGAGAAATGCTGCCATGGTAAACTTTCGAGTCTGGGCAAAATATTACACTGCGTTCTCTCCTTGCCTGGTTTTGCTTTCAAACCTAGACTACGATTACTTCAGCACTCTAGTAAAGAACAAGAAAACTGAGAAAAAAGGACAAAAATTACTTCCCTCATAAGATCTGTACGGTTCTGGAGGTTACGTAGCTGCTTGGCCACGTCTATACAGCTCAGGTGAATGCTAAACAGAACCTCCTGCAACAGAGAAATTCCACTACATCCACATAACAAACATTTCAAGCAAATAAATATAACTGATTATCATACCAATTACCCCTGATGAACCCACCACTGGAGACCTCAGTACTCAGGTGCAGCTTGCACAAGGTGTGATGTGGCCAGGGTCCCACCCTTCACTGTCTGACCAGGCCCTACTGCTCCTGTTGGACCTTACCTGAAATAGAATCAAAGCTACAGAGTTTTAAGCCTATGATTTTGACACTTAGTTTCCTTGGAGGTTTTGAGCAAATTACTTTATCTCACTATCTCCCTTTCCCACTTGTGAAATAGAGATAATGCTATTCACCTATCATAAAGGAACTTTATTGAGACTGAATAATTAACGTCTGCAAGGCACCCTGAAGAAAAACACTTTACAAATGCGAAGCAAAACATTTTGTCAACCTGAATTCCTATAGGCATCCTGTTTATTAATAAGAGGAAAACATCTGAGCCAAAAACAAGGCACGGGGCTATTGTTTCCTGTGAGGCTCACAAAAATACTAAATTGTCTCCAGGGTAATGCTCATCACTTAACTCACATCACAAAAAAACCCTACTCTCAGAGCAAACTGCACAAATACAAACATGGCATTCAGGTGAGTAACACCGAGCCCTGCTGTGTATTAAGTGCCACACACTTCAGAGGCAACATCTGACCAGCAGAAAAATGGCCTTGCTCTTGGGCTGGACCCAAGCTGCTGTGTCCCAACAGCAGAGTCACTGGTGCAGCTGACTTACTGAAACCCAGGTGCAGGTTGCTTCAGGAGGTGGGAAAAAGGATACGGGGTATTTTATATATTTTTTTTTTTAACCCTGTGCAGTGTGTTGTCATTTCACAGCAACTCCATTGAGGAGGGAAGGAGGTTAATTAGGACTTACTCCTGATTTACAGCTGTTGGGGTTCAAGGTGCAAATCTTAAATGTATTACCACAGTAGCTGCAGGCAGGGTGTGCAACGATGAGACAAAGCAGCAGGGCTCTGAAGGAGACCTTGCACATCCAGAGTTTATGCTGTACTGGACGATTCAATCTTGCACGATTTCCCACATCTAGAGTTTTCAGAACCACTGCTGTTCCCACTAAAAAAACCCCAAAAGGTCTGATGATGCTACTTTGAGATTGATCTGCAGAATGGATGATGCAACATTGGCACAAGAGAGTTGCTACAGAGAGCAGGAAAATCACCAAGATAAAAAGCAGCAAGAAAACTAGAACAGTTACTAAATAAGGCAAACAATTTCAAAATTAAAGTTGCAACAGGACATTAAATCACAAAGACATACAGGATTTTCACCAGATGATCAACCGTGTTGCTAACATGAGTGGAATCACTGCATCGACAGGATGCGTTGTGTTTGTTGTTTTTCTTTACTACAAAAAACCAGGAAACTTTTCAACTGAAAAAGACCCAGGAAAGATTACTGATTTTATGAGAAACTCATCTCTGATATTTTCACCTTTAAGACTAAGTTCTGTCACCACAATCTAGTCAACGGCAAGGTTTAAGAAATATGATTTGACTAGCTACAAATATCCTCTTTTTTTCTTTTGTCAAAAAAAAACCTGAAAGATTTAAGAAGTTTTCAATATTTGCCATTTTACAAGTCGTCTGTCTCCCACTAACTTCTCCAGTTTATTTCCTCTAAACAAGAAAGAAACTGAAAAGTTAAAAGCACAGTAGAAGCACTTAGATTTGTCCCAGTACAACCTGAAGTAATATGAAAATCAGACAATGAGCTCCAGTATATTCTGTGGACTCTTTACAGTCAAACACAGAAATGACTGCATGTAGCAAACTCTGGTTGACATCACTGGGGACTGTTCAGTTTTGTAATGTTCAAGTCTTGCTACAGTGACTTAATTTGCTAATTCAGAGCATCTTGCATGTTATAGAACCTGTGCTTGAACTGAACCTCAGGTGAGAAAGGGGCTTGATGTTGCACCTGCATCCTGCAGAATTGCATCTGACCCTAGTCTCAAGGAAAAGAAGTGTACAAGCATATCATTTCAGTGACTGAATGCTGTGATAGGACTGTGTAACCTTTGTAGTACTGTTTAAATTAAAAAAGAAAAAAAAAATGAAAAAGAGTGGGGGAGGGAAGTAGATTAACTCCAGAATTAGCAGATGAAAAAACACAGGTTTCATTTTCAAACATATCCAGAAGCCTGTTTCATCACCCCTCACCTTAAGACTTCATCTTTTATTCAAAATTTTGATATCTTTAAATTCTGAGCAGAAAGATAACACTACCTCCCCATCATCTCCAACTTCCAATAAATCAAATTATTATGACTTTGATGTTACTCACTTTGGACTACAAGCAGCAATGTAGGGGTAGCAATAGGGAAGTGATTGCTCTTTTTGCTTAGTACCCTTTCAGTTTCCCAGCATCACCTTGTTTGGTAACTGGCCAAATCAGAACTGAGCACCAGACTAATGGACCTTCCTCTAAAAAACATATTGCTACTTCATTTATCAAAGCAAATGAATACAGACGCGTCACATAACACAGCAGATAGAATCTGGGGCTAGTAGCAAGGAGAGGAGATTGGCCATATATAAGGTCAGTTTACATGCAAAATTGAATTTAATGCAGCACATTTTCTTAACTACATTTACAGTATCTTTCTTTCCCAGCAGACTTACTGTATTTCAGCAGCAGCAGTGAATGTTAACCAGTAGCAGCCTAAAACCAACCCAGTGCATCCTCACATCAGATTGGGGCTTTTTTTAGTAGCAAAGTCATTAAGGGAGTATGTCTTCATCCCTTTTTTGTTTGTTTTCACTAAAAAGAACCGAAGTATCAAGACTACCACAGGACTTTGTTAGCAAATCAAAATATACAGGAGTGAACCTTGGAGGCATGATGCATTTCAATTATAAAGTCTTCCCACTTGAAAGTTTTTGGAAGACTGTAACCAACCATGTTCTTTGTGTAAAAGAGGGGCTGAGTCATCCCATGTAGGAATAACTATAAATACCTAATGCCAAGACTCCTGCGCAAAAGCTGCAGCACTTGATATCCAGTATTTTGGAGACACCAGAACGCTGGAGAAAGAATACAGCATGTCCTTTTAAGGAAGGAACATCTGTTGCACTCGCTGAAGAGCAGCTGGCGTGACCTCCTATCCCCTAAATAATGTCAAGTCAATGGTGTTACTTTTTAGAAGCAGCCTCAGAAGATTTCCTCACAGTTTGAAGGGGGAAAAAAGTGTTTGGAATGGAAAAAGAAGCTGCTGCCAAAGGATTTGTTCAGCCACTAAAACTTTGTTCCTTTGAGTAAAACATAGTCATTACGTTATATCATAATGATGCAAATATCTGGTTCTCTTTACCCTGACATTATATTCTGCAGTTCATCTTGATACAGAACTGAAATACGCAAAGTCTCTTTGCAACCCAGCTGTCAAAGTGCTGCACTCCCATTCTCCCATAGTATTTCCCAAATTCAATGCCTCTAGAGGTTAGTAAATGTGAAAGCAACTATTTTGATACACAGCATTAAAACCCCACATATGTGAATTTAACTCAATGCTGAGATTATTTTTCCTGTCGTGATCAGATGTAGGAGTGCAACCTAACCAGACAGGCCTGAATCAAAGCACGAGACCAAAACAGTACCCAGCCCTGGAAGCCTCATTTGCTTTGCAATCAATACTATGGATAAGTAACGAAGCCTTCAGGCTCCATCTTTTCCCTTTCTTCTGTAGACAACTCTGCCAGTTCCCAAATATATTTGTACCAATGACTTCCACTGTCTGGCTCTACAGGTTTCTGTAGACTTGCAACACTGGTTTTATAAAGTTAATATTTATAACTACCGCAAGCGAGGGCCTGAGCACTTCCTACGCCCTGCAGATAAAAGCAAAGAATCTACTCTGAAATCCCCTGCCAAATACTATAAACAACCACATTTCATGCCTGCAATGTCAACCAACTGTGGGAATAGAGCTTGGGTCTTGACTTCTCCCTTCCACAAGCACACTGGGTTTTCTTTGTAAACAAAATATGGCTTTATGCTACTTTAGTTTGATGTTTCATTTTGAATCCATAATCAAGATCTATAAGAACATTTTATCAGGCTCTTTATTTTTTTTTTCTTTTTTTTTGGTTTTCATGTATTCTGTAAAACAAACCTGAGTTCCTTACCACGTTCTGCCAGGACCATGACAGGCATCACAAGAGAAGACTAGATGAAAAAAAGGGTGAAAGAGGTGCTTATCATCTTGCTATGAACCAACAGAAATACTTTATTTCAGCCAAAACTACTAAGGGAAATCTTGAACTGCTTCCCCATCCTCCTCTCCCACGAAGTACCTCTACTTCTGACACAGGGTGAGAGCGACTTGAGCAAGTCAAGTTTACATCCACTCAGCCTGATTCAGGGCACAGCACCAAGTTAGTGATTTAACTGGCAGGTTTTTGGTTAAAAGCTTACTTCTTTGCCCAAAGATTGGAACACTTGATATGAGGCAGAACAGCACTACTGGAGTGCAAAGCCCAGACCAGGAGAGCACAGAACCTTGTGATGGTGAGAGACGATGCTTTAACCAGGAGCAGCTGTACTATCTGTATGGGATCAAACAAACCACTAGGTATGGGATATACAAGAGTCTCTATACCTCTTCCAGCTTTTCCGAAAGCAGAGAAGATGACACAGAGATATCCTGAAAATAAACGAAATTCTACTTCTCTCCTAATAAATTCTGATCAAGAATTGACTTTTTGGCTGCCACTTGAGCTGATGTTTTCAAATAGCTATCCATAATAACTTCAATATTTCTCTATTTTTTCCCAACTTGAATACTACTGTATCATCAGCAAACTCTGTCTTCTCACCATCCAGCCCTTTGCCATATCAATTAATGAAGCACAGGCCCAAAACAGTTCTGACACCCCAGTAAGCTTCTTTAACTACAAAACCAGACTATTTATTGGCACTTTTCAATCAGTTCCTAACTCACAACAGTAGCTTTCCTCTTGAGGCTTCATTTCTACAAAGCTACCTAATATTGTAAAAGATCTTGTAAAGATCTTGTAAAACCTTTTTAGGAAATCATTTATACGATATCCAGAATAGTATCTTCACCGACTCTTTCTAGTGAATGCAAGCAGATTTGGTGAGTAACGGATATCCTCCCAAGAAAGTCACACTGTTTTTTTATCTCATTCCATCATATGATTTATGGACAAAATAATTCTATTCTTTTTATACTTTTTTTCCTGGTTTGTAAGGAAGATGAGCAGTATTTAGCCTGTTAAATTTGTATCACATTTGCTATCGTTCTGATACCAAAAAGCAAACTAAGCGGCGGCTTATGAACCAGAGTTGATAGTTTGGTATTTTCTATTTGAGTGCCCTCAGAACTTCTGGGTGAAAACCAGCTGGTCCTGGAAAGGCACAGTTACTCATTGCATCAGTTTCACACAACCTTTTTCACTGCCACTTTGGCTGGAGACAACTCTCCCATAGTGAAAGAATCCTGTAGGAAGCCTAAGCATTTCCAGAAGAAACTTACATGGGAAGAATTAACTGAGATTTTTCTGCCATGGCTTTGCTATCTGTGAATCATCATTTCAGAATCTTCTACAGATCTTTCAGTTTCTCATCAAGTCTTCTGCCTCTCTCCAGGCTGAGGAAAGCTAATATTCCTCTCATATCCGGTATGAATACTCTACTCCCTGTCTTTGTTAGCAACTGTTAAGTTTAATTCTTTGCTTCTACTACTTCCCTTTTGTAACAACTCTTTCTAAAATGGAAATAAATCTCAACCATTGCTCTCACCAGAATAAGATATTTAACTTGAAAACGTCTGAGTTTTGATTTTGTTTGGTTTGGGGTTTCCACACACCAGACAGTTTTGCCTAGAACACTTCTGTTCAATCCAACCTTTGTTCTCCCTTTTTCTTTTTCCCTTTACCTCCCATTTTTTCCAGTGTAGGGTTGAGCCAAAACTCATTTTGCATTCATGCAGCCTCTAATTAACCAATGCTCATGAGATAAGGAAATTACATAAGTATTGTTTTGCAAATGAATCTGAAAATCATTAAAGCCATAGGGCGCTTCCTCTCTGCTCCTGAAACAGTCCTAATGGGTTGTCCAAATCCCAGCCAGTCTCCATTTCTGCCTATTCATGTTGCTCCAGCACTGTTTCTGCTCCCAGCCATCACTCTTCAAGCCTGCTAAATGCTAGCTGCCTCTTCTCAAATCAGAAGTATCCTTGTTTCAGGCCCTATACTTTGTACATGGCCACAGTAAAAAAAAATTTAAAAAAAAAATCAATTTAGAATCTTTTGGGACTGTATATATACCCCATGCAGTGTATAGAAATGGTAGATATCATCACTTCTGCTGATGTTGGGTTGGACACCCTTTATTTTGGAAGATGCAATTTCTGTGACGTGGAAGGATACAACGATTCCAGGATGCAAAACTACTAAGATCTCATGACCCTAGAATCATAGAATGGTTCGAGTTGGAAGGGACCTTAGAGATCATCGAGTTCCAACCCCCCTGCCCTGGGCAGGGACACCTCCACTACAGCAGGTTGCTCCAAGCCCCATCCAGCCTGGCCTTCAACCCCTCCAGGGATGGGGCAGCCACAGCTTCTCTGGCCAACCTGTTCCAGAGCTTTACCACCCTTACAGTAATATCTAATATCCTAATATCTAATCTAAATCTCCCCTCTTCCAATTTAAAACCATTACCCCTTGTCCTGTCAATACACTTCTTGACAAGGGTCCCTCTTTGACTCTCCTGTAGGCTCCCTTCAGATACAGGCTGCTATGAGGTCTCCCCGGAGCCTTCTCTTCTCCAGGCTGAACAATCCCAACTCTCTCAGCCTGTCCTCTTAGAGGAGGTGCTCCAGCCCTCTGATCGTCTTTGTGGCCCTCTGCTGGACCTGTTCCAACAGGTCCATGTCCTTTCTATGTTGAGGACTCCAGAGCTGGACCCAGTGCTCCAGGTGGGGTCTCACAAGCACAGAGTAGAGGGGCAGAATCACCTCCCTGGACCTGCTGGCCACACTTCTCTTGATGCAGCCCAGGATGTGGGTGGCTTTCTGGGCTGCCAGAGCACACTGCTGGCTCATGTTGAGCTTCTCATCCACCAACAACCCCAAGTCCTTCTCCTCAGGGCTGCTCTCCAGCCATTCTCCACCCAACCTGTATTTGTGCCTGGGATTGCTGTGACCCAGGTGCAGGACCCTGCACTTGGCCTGGTTGAACTTCATGCGGTTTGCACAAGCCCACCTCTCCAGCCTGTCCAGGTGCCTCTGGATGGCATCTCCTCCCTCCAGCATGTCGACCATGTCACTGAGCTTGGTGTCATCAGCAAACTTGCTGAGTGTGCACTCTATCCCACTGTCCATGTCTCCAACAAAGATGTTGAACAGCACTGGCCCCAGTACTGATCCCTGAGGAACACCACTCATCATCATCCTCTCTTCTAGCACTATATTTAATTAAATAATCTCTGGAAGATTCCCCACTCCTCTTTGCTCATTCACCCAACCTCTTCAAACTGACCATGCAGAATCAAACTAGTGTTCTTCATCTGCTGTCAGGCACGCTTGTCCCCAGGTTGGGGGAAAATGCCTCCCTTGACTTATGCAAAGGCAAACCTACAACATTCCAGATGAACGGCTTGCAGGTTACATGAACCTGCACAGAAGACCTTAGGGCTCCACAGATGAAAACAATCAAAGCAGTCTGAATCTCTGAGATACTGTCATCAGTGTTTCTCTGTATATCAGAAAAGAACATTTTTAGCATTATCTGAGAAGGAGCCAAATGCTCTCACATGTTTGAGCATTGCCAACTGTCACCGTGTTTCTTCCCTTCTGAGAATTAGATGAACACTGCCATCAGCTGTGGCTGCTCTTTGCTATCCCATATAAAATCAGATTTTCTGGAGCACTTTGACCCATCACACAATGCATCTGCCAGGGCTTAATGATCTCATCTGAAATTAGATTATCTTCCCCAACCCAGTCATTCCCCTTGGAGTTCAGGTTTTCCCCCTCATTTTTAAAACGCTAAATACTAAAGCACAAAAGGCTTTCAAAGTTACTTCAACCTCTCTTAGGAGCCCTTCCCTCTGCCCCCTTCCCTCCTTTTATTAAATCAAAGGACTGCTTTTAGATCCAGAGAGAAATAAAGGAATTTGTGTGGCTTGTCAAGGAACCTGTTTGACCAGACACAAGCACAGCCACTGTTTTTAAAACTAAAAATAAATTCAGAGAACAGCTAACATATTTTTTCATTCTTCTGACAATTGCCAAGATATTCATCCTGGGCCTCTGTAACGATAACTTGGAGAAGAACAAAAATGTTAAACAAGAGGCAGCAGAGGAAGAATGGTTTTCAAGCCAACTTCATTTTCATGTCACTTGCAACGTAATGAAATACTTGCTTCCTACTGGGGTAATAAAAGCACTTCCAGCTGATTATGGAAACAGGAAGCAGTGCAAAAAGCTGATTTCTTAAAAGCAAGTACTGATAAAAAAAGTAGGATTGTTTAATAACAATATGTTCAATTTAGAACCTTTTCCTTCTCCATCTTGGTCTCTGGAAACAAATATACACGTGCAAAGAAATTGTTTGCCACAATCTTCTTTTTATTAAATGACACATTTATAGAAATCTGGGAGGGAGAACTACAGTAAGAGGAAATGCTCTCTCAAACATCTCTCTGGCTTTAACTTGTTCATCTTAAGAGTCTCACATCCTACTGACAATTCCTTCGAGCTGTAACACTTTTGTTCTTTCCTCAGGTTATGGCACAGACTCGGTCTCCATCCTTCTCCCAGGTCGGCCCCTGCTCCTTCTCATGCCAGAACTTACCCACAGAATCACAGAATCACAGAATTGTGGTGGTTGGAAGGGACCTCAGAGATCATCGAGTCCAACCACAAAAAAAAAAAAACAAAAAAAAACAAAAAAAAAAAACAAAAAAACAAACAACCTTACAAACATGGAAGTTGGTCATTTTATATGGAAATACGTATCATAGCATACTACTAAAAGC
>NW_015090914.1:202977-284922 GCF_001431845.1 Calidris pugnax | reverse complement strand
TCAAAACAACGTCAGTGAGCTAAGATTTATGCAGGTTTACCCCAAGTCAAAAAAAAAAAAACAAAAAAAAAACAAAAAAAAAACCAAAACACCACACCACCTAAACACACAACAACAACCAAACCAAAAATCCATCACCCACCCACTCAGCAGCCCACGACAAACCAATAATCTTGGGCACTAGAGCATGCCCTGAAGAACCCATTTGCAGATTATTCTGCCTGCAATGCAGGATTGCAGGCACAATACAGGCACAGCTTTTCTGTATCTTTCTACCTGTCACTGTATAATACTTTGGGTGCAAATTTGGATGAAGACAGTACTTGTGCAACCTGTTACTGTAAAGTGGCTGTCAGCAAACTGAAGCAACAGCAGATACGTTAAATGCATTAAATTCCCTGCTTAAGGATCTCCTGGTATTTCAACTATAATTAACTTAAAATATTCACAAGGATGACAACATGGGGTAGGAGTACGGGGTAAGACCAGTGGGCTGTGTCAGTCTGTGTCCATTCCCTACCACAACCAACTATCAGACAAGGATAAGCAAATGGCAAGCACACAGTGACACCCCACTGACACGCCGTCCCAGCTTCCAGCAATCTGAAAAGGCTCTCCGATTCCAGGGCTGTATCTGTGTCTGTCTTTGAAGTATTACGCCATGGATCCATGTGATCACTTTTTGAACTCAGGTAAATTTCTGGGATCCACAAGGAAGTCAATTCCAAGCAGCTGCTTTCTGCCATACCCAGTTAGGAGCTCTGATTTTCCCAAAACACATCCCTCAGGTTACTGAGAGTCATTCAAAGAAAAAGCCGTGAAATTCACTGCCTTCCAGGCTCATGTTTTAACCAAAATCTCATCTGTGCCCCCCTTGGTTGTTCTCCGGGGCCACGCTGGAGCCAGCTGCTGGATGCAAGGAAGGGCAAATGAAACATTGGCCCCACCAATACCTGTAATACTGGGATCTCCTGAAAACGAGGCCCAAGATATCCCAAGCTGAACACCTTCATTGAGACTCATGACTGGCTGCGTAGGTGTTTTGTCTGTCTTTCACACTCTCTCTGGTCACCAAAGTCACCTGCCTCCCTCCTTTAGCAATACAGCCAGACTGCAGCAATGAGGCCCTTGCTTTACAACTGCCTTAAATCAGAAGGAATAATCTAAGCCTAAAGTTTTTTGAAATAAAAGCCACCTACAACAGCAAAGCATTGTGATGCTGGGAAACTGGCTCATTGCTAAGTCAAACGAAGGAAAGCCAAAACCAAAATCCCCGCACCCTGCAGCTTTTCAGTCTTCAAGTTTTTGCACAGTTTCCCAGCTTGCTAGGACCTCTCTTCGGAGATGCAGCAAGGTCACAGCACGAGGTGTTACAGCTTGAGGTCCTCAGTGCATTTCTTTGCTATCAACAGGCCAAATAAAAGCATATTCTTATTTGTAAAAGGCCTATGAGGTTTAAGCTGTGGCTGTACGAAGGCCTAAAATAGATTTGGGTGGAACAGCCCAACAGAAGGTCCCAAATAGAGACCATGATTGAAAGTATCATTAACCAAAAAAAAGTATTTACAGAATGAGGCTGATGTAGCCCAGCTGGCAGATATGCACACACACAAAATGTGTGGAAGATGAGAAGAATTTTAAAGCAAACAATCAATGCCTTCAACTTAAAAGCATCTGTGTGATCTGTTGCCCTGGCCCCTGACCCTGGAGTGCTCCGTCTCTTACAACAACGTTGGCAGTTGCGAGGAACCCATCTGCACACTTTCACCCAAGCTCTCCGCACCACGGTGTATGGCAGCAAGATTTGGTAATGTCTGTCTTTGCCAAAACACCCAAAGAGAGGGGAAAAACAGCGTGCAATGGAAAAAGAAAAAACCAAGACGCAAATTAATTTTTCTGGCAGAACCACACTGAATTCTGAGCTGGTTTCAGAGAATTAGTGTTCCAGTAATACATAAATACATAAAACAAATGATCACCATAGGAACTGCAAGCAAGTTAGAGACTATCCTCAAAGTGCAAAAAGCATGTAGAGCTAACAGGCATGACAACCCAAGGGCAAGAGGAGGACGACACAAAGATCAGAAACTGAAATAAAAATTGTAAGTCCCTTCCGAGCTTCAAAACAGATGCCTGCTGTACAGCTGAGTGTTCAGCTCTGATTTCTGAACTCCCAGCCCAGGACTTTAAACATACAACAATATTTCCTCCTAGGGAAACAACCACAGCTCCAAACAAAGCTTTCTAGGGCACACCAAGTTTGGTGGTGGTGGCGGCGTAAGGGCCTGGGTTTTTTAAACTCTCTGGATTATTTAAACAACAAACTGGGTGGTCAGGAGTGCGTGTCATAGACCAGCTAGTTGCTGGCTGGTTCACAAAGGAGAGGGTGACTGCTAATGGTAGCAGCTAATAAAGTGATCCCTTCAGTTCAAACGGTAGGGATGTGTGCCTTGGAGATCAAACACCAGGATTTCTTTGCTGGAGGTGGTAACTACCCAGACATATTTAGTATTGTGGCTGTCAAACAGGGGACAGTTGGAAAGCTACTGTCTGTCTCATGGGGGACCCATGGAGGGACCACTGAAATCTGTGGTCTGTTCTTATGCTGAGGGAAACAAGGCAAAGAACCAGACCAGACCTGAATTCACCCAAAGCATGGAGACGAGCAGACACTTCCTATTTTTAGATGTTCAGGGATGACGTCAGCACTTCCAAAGTAATTTATAAAGCATAGAATATGTTTTAGAGGAGAAAAAGGCGATTATTTCACCATTTCCTTTTAAGAAAGTAATTTTGGGGGGAAAAAAGAAAAGAAAGAGATCCAAACAATCTTAAGCTTCTACTTGCACCTGTTGCTTTTTTATTGGCTCACTTGGGGGGAAGCAGGGAGAGGGGGGCAGTTAATGAGGGCAAATCCTTAGTGATGTAATACTGTTTCTAAAAGCCTTTATTTCTAAGGTCCTCAGGTCCACGCTTCAGGCATTGTCTGTCACATGAACATTTTCCATTCATGGATGACTCAGGTCAGAATTTTTATCACATTAACTATTAATAGAAGGGACACAGCAAGAGGTCAAGAGTGCAGTCTGGCATTCAAAGAGTGAGGATCACCGTTTAATGCCATTTTAAATGATTGGGAAAAATACGCAAGCACTGAAGAGGTAAATTATGCCAAATTATTAAGTTTAGCCAAAACTAGAAAAGGCCACAATGAAATTCAGAAACATACAGAAAATTGGGGCACTTGAAATCTAATTTTGATAAAGCTAGGGTATTAGCCACTTTAGACAAATAATTTAATTTATATGAAAAGAAAGAGGCGGGTAGTGCTATGGACAGTTCAGGCAGACCCACGACCTGCAGAACATAAGGCAGTAATCTGAAAAAAAGACACTTGAATTAAATGTGGAATTTGTATTTGATATAAAAAGCATAGATGCTTTCATCTAACAGGAACCAGTTTGCTCTGCTGTTTGCAATAAATCTCTCATTTAGTTCACATTTTTATTCTAGAGACTGGCTAATATCACCTTCTAGCTGAACAGCTCACCAAGGCTTCATCAATGAAGAGCGCATTACAGGTCTGGCTCTGCAACAGAAACAAAGTAGTCCTGCCTCAAGTCTCCATACTAAGGGAAGTTTTGATTCAGATCTAATTTCATTTCATTCTTACAAGGCTTCCAGCACTAGTTGGTAAAGTATTTTTTATATACAAGACAGCTGACAACCTTCCCAATAATCCTTAGCCTCATGATCTCTGCCACATAAGGATTAATTTTTAGGGGTGCGGATCACTTCACTTGAGGAAAGGACTGGAAACCCTAGTTAAAATAAATCCATACAACAACATGGCTACTAGGTATGAATATACTGACTCACAACTTGCAAAATGACAGTAAATATTCATTGTAGCCCAACATAATAAAAGACTTAGGAAAAGCAAGAGCAGATTCATTGGGTTAGATGAAGCTATGAATTCAAGTATTTTTTCCTCACTACACTTTGAGATACAAGTGGGAGTTATTTAGTATATCCTGGAGAGCTTTATAGTATATTTCTTATTTGGTAAGGAAACAAACAACCCAGGAGTTTGACATGTCCTAAAGCTCGCATTCCTGAAATGACAAAATTCATTTCCTTGATGAATAGGCATTTTCAGCAAAAGAATTGAGCGCCATTTTCAGAAATTATTTCAGACACGTCATCTGTGCTGTTTCTGATCAGAACTATACTAACACTGAGAAAACATCATTGCCACATTTCTTTGCACACAATCCATATCTTTGAAGTCTTTTAAGGATTACATGCCTTGAAAATAAGACAATGGATGGGTGAGCTCCTCAGCACACTCAACAGCCCAGGAAAAGTAAAGGACTATTTTGGAACACAAAAAGAAAATCATAGAATCATAGAAATGAAAGACCAAGAGTGGTTTCTAGAAACAGGAGTGCTCTAGAGTCTTCAACATATTACCTGCACATGTATTCAACCCAGATGCCTACAGAAAGATAAAAACTTTCATTTACAGACAACCACTGAGTTATAGATGTAAAAAATACTGAAACTATTCATCCACATGGTACCACTAGCATATACAAAAATTACAGTACAGTGTAGATGGACTCACTCAAGTTTGACCTGGTCACAGTAAAAACCACCCAGGGAAACCAATCCCAGAATAAATCCTTAGCAGAAACACAGCCTTGTCCATTGATTTTCATGTAGAATTCCCTGTGTATGCTCATTTTGACTCTTCTATTGTAGCCTAAGTCTGTACAAGGCTGCAGCTGGCTGGTTACTTCCCTGAATTTTTCTTGGAACTTGACTGTCTACCCAAAGCAAAGTTCAGGTTCCCACAGAAATCCTCAGGGGGAGGGATCATAACACACCACTGACTTCTGGAAGCAGGTCTCTTCTGCTGAAAACATACAGGCTTATCCACACTGAGCAATGCGCCGCTGTCTGCACTGACAGCATCTCCTGTGAACCGTTCACGCCAACGCTGCTCCGGCCTGACTGAGCAGTCCCATCAGCTTTCAGAAATTTATCCACGTCGAACCATTTTTTCAACCCATGACAGCATGACTAAAATAATTCATAACCAAGTAGGACAACTGTGTGGTCTCTTTAGAATGGATTCATCATACATTGTCTATTTCTAAATGTCAAGAAGCTGAAGTTATAACTATATGAACTATAACTGTGCTACTGCTATGTAGTTACAGCATCCTTGTGTGTCCCCTTATCCTCTGATGCAGAAAATACCCTCTTTTCAGTATGTCTAGGCTGCATCCAAATTGACATTCAAAAGTCTAAAGCCAACACTAAGCATAACAACAAGAACCTGTGTCTGCAGCTCAAAATTCTAAAAATCAGATATTTATCTCATAAAAGGAACAACCTACACTGACTTCAAAAACAAGTCAAATTTTTTGTTGAAAAAGTTATGTTAGCAAAAGATTTGCTTAAGAGGTGCCTGGCCAGGGCTCACAGTCATTTCACGTCCTGAGACATACTGTTTACACAGCACCGTGGCATATCACTCTATGTGCAGTATGCCCATGGCATCCTCAGGAAAGCACGCTGTGTAATCAAATCCCCAGAACACTTCTGACCCTGAAAAAGTGAACTCTGATGAAAGTGAAAACTTGAGAGAGCAACTGCATTCTCTGCCACTAGTGACTCAGGAGATAAACATGCAGACACACGGACAGGATTAGATCATTAAGCAAAACTTTACCTCCGCCTATCCAATTAAGATGGACAGCTTCTTCACAAAAGGCATTTTTCTTTTCCATGTACTAACACAAATAGGGAATCTTGAGACAGTTTTCAACTTTGACGGAAGCACCAACTAAAAATTATCTCTATTGCCTTTCTATAGGAATATGGCACATTGTGTAATTACTATAACTGAAATGCAAGAGCTGAGAGGAGCAGTGGAACAAAAGATCTTACATTTCTCATTATCTCTTTTGAATTCAGTACCTCTTAGAAATTTTCCTAGAAAAATTAGATTTAAAAATAATTATAATAAAAAGGCAAACATTTAACATTTCACTGTTTCCACGTATGTCAAAGCAAAGAAACTTTAATTCTTTCCTGGACAATGCAGAAACTGGGCAACACCATGGGACATAAAAATCTCATCTACGGTAGAAGACAATGATGCTGTCCAAACACAAATCAGAAAGAAAGCCCCTGTATAAAAAACAAAATTTAACTGAAGAAAAAAGGTAAACAGATGAAGGCAGTACTCGGAAGCAGCAGAACAGAAACACTGTGCTCATCCCTAAGAAAGGTGCTAAAGTAATTTGTAAAGTCTCCCAAGCTGACCTGCTAGCTAAATCTATGAAAGTGCAAGAAGACTTCACATAGCTTTATGTATCTTATTGCACAAGAGCAGTCCGTGATTTCAAGAAAGCCAACTAAAGCAAAGCTTAGACAAGGGAAAGTGTTTCTGACTACACTGATATCTTTGTTAGATAACACCATAGGCCCTGTGCTCCCAGATAACAGGGCACAAAACTATTGTTCAGCAATATTACACTTGGTGACGTGACGTAAAATGGTTAAAGAACATCAGGGAAGCCACAGGACAGAGCACAGGTTTGGTTATTAAACAGGACACCATTTCAGTCGCTGCCGAGGAGGACTGATGACAGAGCAGACCTGGCAGCCACATGCTGCAGGAAAGCAGTAAGGCCATTAAAACATCAAAGACCAGATCCACTCTGGATGTCATGAAAAAAAAAAAAAAAAAGGAAAAAAAAGAAGGGCTATGAGAAAGCAGCTAAGACAGACAGACCTGCAATAGAAAGCAGAGGAAGTCGAAGCTTGGGGGCATCTGTTTGTTGTTTTTTTTAAAAAAAAAAAAAGCAGCAAAGTTCTCTATTTATTTATTTATTTATTTCCTAGGGGAACTGTTAGAACCCACCATTCATTCACTTGGCAATATGCCATGGCCCATGAACTATTTGATTCTATCTTACTCTGAGATGCGCTGGTAAGCCTGACAAAACCACCTTCTCCAAGGTGCGAGTTCAGACCCTGGAATAAGGCCAAAGCCCAGAAGCAGGAAGGGACCTTGCTGTTGTCATCTCTAACATCCTGAAACGCTTCTCCTCACTTCTCCATATGCAGGTCTGGCATCTCCTGGATGCTATGGAAATACTTAGAAGAAGTGTTAATTCTTGCAGGTTTTCTGGGCAACCATTAGAAATAATGAGCCATCCCTGCAGATAGCAGGTGGGAAGGTCCTGCAGGCAGGAACCAGGAGATGCCAGCTAGCTCCCTGCTTTGTCAGAAGCTGCTAGTATCTAACCAGGCCTCATGTTACCTTCATTCCTCTTGGCTAGTGCATCCCTGCTTTACATTCCACACCAGCTGGCTACCTGGCAAGCGGGCAGAACAAAAAGATCTGAGTCTCAATTTTCCTCACCTGCAGAGAGAGGCCGCAAGTCCTCGCTAATGTCAGCAAGGACACAATGACAATAAACTCATCAGTAGGAATGAAGTCATCCCGGATAATGCAAAATCAGCTGTTCTAAGGTGAAGTTTAAGTCAATGCAATTCAGAAAATGTTGAATTCACTAACACTCGGATGCTGATCTGAAATTCATCCCACTAGTAACTACAAGTATTTTTTCCAGTTTAGAGAAAATAACCACTACAGCCTGAACTAACTCTCCCTCATGAAGTGCTACAGGAACAGCATCCCAAGAAGCAGCAGTGAGGGTCCCTTAAGAAATTAAACTCCTCTTTGAAATGCAGCCAAGGATCAAGATCCTACATCTTAATCGTGCTGTTGAGTTAAAATGAAGCAAGGAGATCTCAAAAAGAGAAAGTTCAAAGATTGCTTCAGTGCTAAGAAAGGAGAAGGAATTGCTCTTAGATCAAACAAAGCAGTGTTTACTATAGAAGGGAAACACAGTGAAAATAAACTCTGAAAGTTTTTGCACTACACACAAATTTTGACTTTTTAATCTAGCATACTGTGAGGCCAGCTCTGCTCCTCTTTTATTTTACTTTTTTGTACACTAACTAAAATAATAATACCTCTACCTTGCTGAGATTAACTTTTCCATTCTCAAGGTGGAAAAGTAGAGCTGTCACGTGTGGTGGTGGCCATATAAACACGGAGTACACTTTTGCTTAAATAAAAGCTGCTACTGGTAGTAATAGGCACGTTACCTTACCAACTCGGCTTCATCCTCAGGCACCATTACCTGCTCCCTGCCCTTTCACTAGCAGGAAAACTGCCTGACTTTTCCTGACTGATGACACATTCCTTGCCTGTCCACTTGTTCACTTTGAAGTTTTCCTCACTGTTCATTTAAGGCAGGAAACATGATACTAATTCAGCAAAAGCATCACCCGAAGTTATGGAGAAAGTTTTAAGTTTCATTATAGAAGAAGGGTTACAGAAATAAAAATTGAAAGTGCCATCATTTTCCACCAAAAGCAGTGCTTGACAAGCAGAAAGGTATTTATTTTTATCATGGCAGCTGGCACAGATCAAGAAATACTCCATCTCTGCCTCTCTAGAGCTTCTAAAGCTTTTAAGATGAACACTGTTGGGAAGGAAAGAAACAGAGAGCATGTTTTAACAACTTCCTTAGTGTGCCTTTAGGAAGTTAAGCAAACAGGACAGGTTGAAGTCAGCCAAAGTCAAGTGAACCTTTCCAGGAGTCATTTTCACATCTGCTACTCACTGATGGAAATGCCAGGTCTGTGATCCATGGGCACTACATGACCCTTCTGCCAGGGGCCCCCCAGGTAGGGGATATTACCTACTGGAAAGGGGAGAGGACCCTGAGAGTGCACGAACTGTGCAGCACTGCAAGTGCATGCGTCCTCAGAGATGGTGCTCGTTCGTCACTGGCAGATTGGTAACCACGAAGGCAGCAGATTGGTCCCTCTTTATATCGACGATAATCTAAAATCCAGGCTGCTGCAGCTCTGTAGTTTGGAACAGGGCACATGGGATGGCAGCTGTAGCTGTAGGAACATACTTGCCTACACCAGAAGTCACTACCGCAGCTTATTTATTGTTTTGCTGTCCAGGCCTCTCCTCCAGCTCTCTTCCCTCCTCTTCCCACAACAAAGGCAACCCAGTCCTTATTTCATGAGGCAATAAAACTTGACAAAGAGTTTGCTACAGCAAAAATGCCATTTCTCAGCAAAAGTATTGTTTGCTGTAAAGGCAATGATTTGTTATTACCATGCAATAGTGCCTTCCTCCCCACCACCAGGTACCACCACTTTGTCACAGTACCCACCGAACACCCTTTTAGATTAGTACTTCTCTTTCCACTTACTTCAGTAGACTTTGGATCAAACTCAACAGAGCAGCTTTTAAGAGACAAACCCCACATGTACTTCTGCCTTCACATGTACTACCAAATATTACTTTTGTCTTACGTAGATGTCTTACTCATTTCAGCTCAACAAAGGAGGTAAAAATGATTCAACAAGAGGATAAATAAAAACTTTCCAGGGAAAACAGTGGATTTTTGATTTTTCGCAAAAATGTTTACTTTCCATGGAAAATTGAAGATTTCCATGAACAAAACCAAAGTCTGGCTGACTGCTAAATTTTCTACAAGGAATTAATATTTTTTATGAACACAATATATTTCTTTTAATCTACACAGCAGGTCAGCTAGGTATCCTCCAAGTCCCTACTGTATGCTTTTGTACAGAGAGTCATCTCCTACCGTAGTAAATAAAGGTTGTATCACTGTTTCTCCCATTCCAGGAACCTCTCTCTGAAACTAGAGTTCACTCTGCCAGAGGGAACAATGCCGCTCTCTTTGTTCCAATCTCTTTCTTTTTAGAAGCAGATTGAAAATTAGATGACAAACTGTTCAGGGATGGATTAAGTGGGTCTAACGATTTATTTTATTATGAATCTAGTTAATTTTCAGGCAGTAAAAATAACCTAAAACAATTAGATCCAACCAGAACATTTTTTAAAAATTGAAACAAGGGGGGAGAAGAGAAGAATTTTCTTATGGCTTTACTTAACAATGCTTATTCACATGTTTTAGCTGTTTTCCCTATTTTCCCATGACTGGAGACAGATCAGAAAGATCTTAGTACTAAGTCCTATGAAGCAAGTGAGTCAGCAAAATCTTGACACAAAATCTCAACTCAATTTTTTTAACTGAAACATGAGAACAGACATTTCATCAACACTTTATTTCCTGAGGAACCAAGAAAGTGTAATGTAACTTTCTGGAGATACAGCTAATAAAACAGCAATTAAGACACAAGAATAAATCCATTCATTAGCTCTCAAAACCACATTATGTATCAGTTCTTAAAATCCCAAACACCTTGTGCATGTTTTAACCTCTTGGTTAAGCCTTACATTACACACAAACACAGAAAAACAATTTTAAAAAATCACAAAAGGTTTTATTCCTGTCTGGGAGGGAAAAGGGATTTCACAGAAGAATACTAGAAATGCATTTCTCTCCATATCAAGCCAGAAGCATCTTTGAATGCTTAGAGCAGAAGTAATGCCTGAATTTATTGTGCCTGCAATCCTACAGGTTTGTTGGCAAAAGCATTTAATACAGCTGCAGGCATTGCTTATGCCCAATCAATTTTCAAAAAATGAGGTGTAAAATGTGACTGGCTTCGGACACAAGGTAACTTTACAGGCATTTCAAACATGAAAAAGAAGTAGGCCATAACAATGCTAACACTAAGCTCTTCAGTGAGAGTAACATAAACTATTTAAAACCATTTAGCTAACATCTTTCACAGCTGTTGGGTTGTTCACCGGGGCGCTGATCCAACTACTGATACAGCTACCAACAGAAAGGCTACGACAAGCTCCCACAGGCATTGGTTGCCATTTTAAAAGCAAGGTGGGACACCCAGCTGTAATACAGGAATACAGATTTGCTGATTACGGATAGCCAACACACCAAATTTCAGTTAAACTGAAGAAAATTAGTAGGATCTAGATGTATAAAAGAATCCTATATCTTCTACCCCACAACCAGCACACAAGAAAGACAGGAACACAAGACAGCAGTTATGCTCTGCTCACTTTCATTACTTTTCACTTAACTAGACCTTGTATGATCCATGATGATTTCAGATTTATAGCTAAAAAGCCTGATTTTTTTCTTATTTGACTGTGGGGAGGGGTGGGGTGGAAAGTTGGTTTTTGACTGTGCCACTTCTCTATTCCAGTCCTTTGGCTAAAATTCAATCTGATTCCCTTAACAGGCAGACTATTGGAAACAGATCAGTGCATCGTTACCAACTGAGCATTTTTCCTTCTTAACTTGCAAATAATGTCAGACAACACTGGACTGGATTGAGTCGGATTCATTTGGATAAATGCAAACATCTGGAATACAGATGTCTACCTCCAACAAGTTGTCCTTGGCTTTCTTGTGAGCCAGTGGAGACCTAGTCAATTGGACTCTGACTTGTCTCACCCTAAAACACACATGTGGATTGGGCCAAGTGAATTGCGCCCAAAAAATGCTTATTTCTTACCATTAATTGCAAGGGCAACTAAAGATGAATAGCTACAGACATGGCAAGTGTGACGAGATGAGTATCACCCAGTAATGCATGTCAACCTCATTTACACCAGTGCTGCTATCACTTTTTCTCTCAGATGACCACTGTTGCAGACAAACTCCTCAAAAATGCCTTAAGTCATTCTACCTTCCCCTGCAGTAGAATCGTTCCTTTCTTCCACAGGGCACACAGTGCTAGGAGGTTACAAGTTGTGATGACTGAGCTGGAATGAAATATGCTTTGCATCATAGCTTATTCCCTGTGCACTTTTTTGGGAATGAGATTACATGGGGGGGCAGGAAACTGCCATGCTTTCTTGTACGCAGAAAAGGAAAATTGCACCTGTTTTCAGTGTTTCAACAAAAACCTCAAGATTGTCAACTGAAAAGATCCATTTGCAAATGCAACATTAAAACATCAATACACTTTTTTTTTTTTTTTTAAGTCAGAAATAAAAACATACAGAAGGTAACAAAGTTTCACTCAGCTATGGGTATATACTTAACTGAATAAACAAAATTCATCCACATGTATTATCTAGCTACGACAGGTTGTGTGGCAAACTCTGCAGCTGCCCTCTCCCTGAGGGGCAGCACTGACTCGCAGTGCCATGCTCACCCACCACTGCCTCCACGGAAAAGGGCCTGGTACATTATTTTTGCATGTGGTGGTAAACACTTCTTCTAAAGGGGTATGGCTTAGTGCCACAGTCCCCCAACCACTGGCTGGTAAAAACCATGGCTATTTATCCCTTTATCCCTTACAATTGCATTCATAAAACCCAGGCTTGAAAGAAATGTATCTGAAATAAGTGTGGGATGTAGCACACAGTATGCAAGAGCTGCAGCCATCCCTTATTCCCTTCAGTGACTTCTCCTTCCTTTGATTACCCAGTGGCAATTCTCAACCAAAGAGGTTAAGGGTCCTGACAGACCACCACATCCAAAGGGTAAAGGACTGTCCCTAAACATGCTTTTGTTCATGACTGGCATAGTAAAAGTTCACATTTTGTTAGGAATTTTTAGATGCTACTATAATACACCCTTACTGGTTTTCTTTTCCTAGAGAAGATGTCTTACAAGCTTCCTTCTAAGCAGGCTTTCATCTCAAACAAATTCTGATTAGGGGTAGCTTCTGTAAATAGAGTTAACATAAAAACCAGCAACACTCCCTCTCTCTTCATACGAACGAGACTGCTCCGAAGTAAGACATGCAAATGACTGGAGTTTATTCTAGCTCATTACTCAGAAATGTATGGTCTGTATAAAATGAAAGATAAGCTGAAAATACACACTAAAAAGTTGCAAATATTAGTAAATTAGTGGTAATAATAGTAAAGTAAAAACAAAGATTTGTTTGTATAGACACATTATGACCCAAAGGCCCTTCCTCAGGGAATGAAATAAACTTGCATGTTTTTAGTTAGTTTCATCCATCTGTCTAGTGAAGCAATCTCATGGGTCAAGACTTCCATCTGTGTTTACTGCATACATAAGATAATAATTTGCAGCCCACAGCTTTATGTAGTCCCGTCTTTCATACCCAGATTCAATAGTGTGCATCCACAAAAATAACTTCTTGCAACACCTCAAAAGGAAAAACTTTTCTGAGGGTGGAGCACAGATGAGGACAAAGGTGAAGAAGAATATGGCATCTGTTTGAAATTGCAAGTGGTACACCAACAAGCAAAATCTGATCATAACTCTCCTTAACTATGTTATTACCAAATAAATACCCATTAAGAAAAGTAGCACATTCATCTGACACATGGCAACCTGTAGTTTGAGGCACAGTTTTGATAGTTCCCAGCTGACAGCTGACAAACAGTGAATAAGGAATTGGCTGGATGGTCCCATCCAGAGGGTAGTACTCAATGGCTCGAAGTCCAGATGGAGAGCAGTGACAAGTGGTGTCCCTCAAGGGTCCATGCTGGGACCGATACTGTTTAACATTTTTATCAATGATATAGACAGAGGGACTAAATGCACCATCAGCAAGTTTGCTGATGATACCAAGCTGTATGCTATCATCCCAGGGGGACGGGATGTCATCCAGAAGGACCTGGACAGGCTGGAGAGGTGGGCCCAGGTGAACCTCAAGAGGTTCAACAAGAACAAGTGCAGGGTTCTGCACCTGGGCCAGAACAATCCTCGCCATCAGTACAGACTGGGGGATGAGGTGTTAGAAAGCAGCCCTGAGGAAAGGGACTTGGGGGTGCTGTCCAGAGGAGGGCCACAAGGATGATCAGGGGGATGGAGCACCTCTGCTACGAGGACAGGCTGAGGGAGCTGGGGTTGTTCAGCCTGGAGAAGAGGAGGCTCCGGGGAGACCTAATAGCAGCCTTCCAGTACCTGAAGGGAGCCTACAGGAAGGCTGGGGAGAGCCTGTTTAGAAAGGCCTGCAGTGACAGGACGAGGGGCAATGGCTTCAAGCTGGAGGGGAACAGATTTAGATTGGAGATTAGGAGAAAGTTCTTCACTGTGAGGGTGGTGGAGCACTGGAACAGGTTGCCCAGGGAGGTGGTTGAGGCCCCATCCCTGGAGATATTCAAGGAGAGGCTCGATGAAGCTCTGGGCAACCTGGTCTAGTTGGGGGTGTCCCTGCTGACTGCAGGGGGGTCGGACTAGATGGCCTTTGGAGGTCCCTTCCAGCCTGGATGATTTATGATTCTATGACAAAGAGGTTTTAAAAGAGAACTGGTTTGCGATAGAGATACGCTAAATTCCTCTGCCAAAGCTTAGAGTGAGCTGCAGGTCCAGCATGGACCAACGAGCTCCTAAGTGGAGTGTAAGTTTGGCAGTATGTTGCTTGGCAGTCTAAGCTAACCTACGTGCCATGCTCTCCAGGGATCATAAATCAAGCTCTTTTAGGATAATGCTGAGCTGTTGGCAAAGGAAAACCGCTACATGTCGCTCCTCTCATGGCCTACACCTATCATCCAGCCTGGCACCGGGAAAACGCATTCAGCACAATGAGAAGAGGTAGTAGTAGGAAGACCAAGACGCTAAACAACACACGTTTTGTTGTGTAGAAGATTCCCAGGTATTATCTATTATATTTTGTAATGAGCCCTTGAGATGAGAGAATTATAACTATTAGAAACCCATCATCATATCCTAAATTCATTTAAATAGTCCTTGCATATTGACATTAGAAGTAGATGAGATATACAAGACACATATCTAAATATATACACCACTGATGATCTTCCTTTATTCTTCACACCTTATTTCCTGCATCTCAGCCCCGAGCAGAGTACTGCACTGTTCAGATGGCAAAGACTGCAGATATATCAAAATAAAACACACATACAAAGCTTTACATGAGCCTTTCAAGCTTTGGATTATTTTTTTCTTTTTCTTAATAAGATACTAATTATTTCTGATCTTTCTTTTCTTTCTGGTTCTGACTGGAACTAGAAGGACAAGAGCACATACATTCCCCAGAAACACCTCCACAAAGCACTACAGACAAGCCAGAACTGGGAAGTGTGAAAGCAAAAAAACCTTCTTCTCATGGTATCTCCAGCCTAAACTTTGCTTTCCCAAAAGACTTATACTCTTTTGGATTATTTTGGGAATGTCTATTTTAAGAAAATGATCCCTCAAGCATCCAAACTTTAGAAGGTCTTCATTCATCACAGTGACTGTCTCCCTGACAGTTTATAGCCATGAATGCTGCTGTTGTTTATGCAAGGGTCTGTACCAAAGATGGTCCCTGATTCCAACAGCTCACAAAATAAAATCCTGGGCCGATCCAATTAGTCGCTAAAGAGACAAATAGGTCTCGGGAGGTATCACCATGAAAGGCAGATGAGTTTCTCTACTTTAATAATCCCATTGACTTTTTGGGATTAAGTCAATGAGGAATCGTGGCGGTTTCTGCACCTTTGGCACAGGTGAGATGGGAACAGAGGCTCCCAAATGGTACTGGTAGACAGAAAAGCAATAGGAAGAGATCTACAGAACCTTATTATGCAGCATTTTACCTTTATGGCCTTTGCAACACTTTCAAGGCTGACAATATAAGAAACACTATATTAAAGAGTTAGGGACAGACATAAGGTAAATGCTCACAAAAGCATTCATAGTAATAATACATAAGTATTAAGTGTCAAACTGCCTGCCCACCATGCAGCTCTCCAGATCTGCACTCTGAAAGGAGTATTCAAAATGAAAAAGATAGTGTTAACTATAAGATGCGAATAGATTATGCAGTCAAATACATTAGATTTTTTACATAGCTGTATTGGTAGGTAGGAGGGGGACACAGCAGAAGCCCTGTAAATACATTCTGCTTGTTCCCTGAAGCAAGCAACCTCATGTTGAACCCACCAGCCTTCACTCAACACAGGACATGAGATCATTTTGTTACAGAAGGGGAGAAAGGACCAATGTCAAAAAAGACCAACAGAAACAACATAGGGCAAAATTAATACTGTTCCCAAAATAGTAAGGAAAGAAAAATGAGCCATCACAAGTATTTAAGTTGCTTATATAAAGTTTAAAAAATAAATTCTGGCATTTGCCCAAGTTCTTGGAAGGGACAAACAAAAACCAGTGTTTATTGCTTGCAACGGCTGTGGTGTCACAGCACAGTTTCATGCAGTATCTCCATTTCAGGGATGCATTTTGCCACAATTGACTACATATGAAATGGCCAAGCAGAGACACAAGCAGCACAACCTGCCCCAGTGCATTTAGCAGGAATGGAAATACCAGAGATGGAAGCACCTTTCCAACTGGCTTAAACACTCACCTATTCCCCCACACCAGAAATCTTTAGTGGGTTCAGGAAAGGCTTTGAAAACACTGTATCGTGTGAACAGTGTCTTCTCTGGTCTCCAGGTGAGCTCCTCACCCTTACTGAAGCCTGGGATAGCTTTGCCATTCGTTTCTATTGCCAGGGTTGCAGTGCCTGTGATGTCTCAGCACAGACTGCGGACTGGGTCCCAAAGCTGCCTGTGCACCAGGGCTCAGCCTCTCAGAGCCAGCTCATGATTTACGCTGCGGTGAATCCAGAGCGGACAGGGGCACCTCTCATGGAAATGATCACATGGATAACACAAGAAAACGGAAACCATCTCCTCCAACTCACTTCTTGCAATCGAGCAGTGGATGGTTTGAACACTCATGTGTGCCAGGGCCCCACTGACACCTCCAAGTCACAGGGAGGTCATGCGTTGCCAATTACAGAGGAGGCTCAAGCCTCCTCTTCACCATGAACTGCAGAGCTCACTGAACAGGGGCAAACCAGAAGCCTTTCCTGGGCAAGCTGCCTTTGGGGTAGGGGGCCATGCATCACAAATGGGAACTGGACTCACTGACTTTCACATGAATAGTAGTTTTCATACAAAATTGGGTTTGTTACCACGTGAATTTGTCAGGCTTTTGTTCTTTACTAGTGCATGAAGCAATGGTTTCCCCCAGTGGCACATAACCAAAGAGTGATTCAGAACCACTCAGTGATCTGCTCAATGATTTAAAAGTAGTTTATAGCTATTACAGTTGCATGAAACCACCTGTTTTCTCTGAATAAAGAAAATCCTTGTAAGAAAACCATAACAAAGAGGTTCAGCTTTAAGATTTTTCACTCTGGTCTCAAAGACTTTGTACCTGAAAGACAGAGTAGAGCTTGAAGAGTATCTAGCACCTCTCTGGGGAGCCTGTTCCAGAGTTCCACCACCTCTCTTGTCAAAAATTTCTTCCTTTTATTTAGTCTGAATCTACTCTCTTTTAGTTTAAAACCATTACACCATGTATTATCACAACAGGCCCTGCTAAAAAGTTTGTCTTCATCTTCCTTATAAGTTCACTTTAAGTACTGAAAAACCACAACAAGATCTCCCTGGAGCCTTCTCTTCTCCATGTTGAATAACCCCAACTCTCTCAGCCTGTCCTCATAGGAGAGGTGCTCCAGCCCTCTGAACATCTCTGTGACCCTCCTCTGGTCCCACTCCAACAGGTCCATGCCCTTCCTTCCTGTGCTGAGGGCTCTAGAGCTGGACACAGTGCTCCAGGTGGGGTCTCACCAGAGCGAAGTAGAGGGACAGAGTCACCTCCTGGCCTGAACCTGCTGGCCACGCTTCTTTTGATGCAGCCAAGGATACAGTTGTGGGTCTCACCAGAGCGAAGTAGAGGGACAGAGTCACCTCCTGGCCTGAACCTGCTGGCCACGCTTCTTTTGATGCAGCCAAGGATACAGTTGTCTTTCCGGGCTGCCAGTGCACACTGCTGGCTCACATCCAGCTTTTTATCCACCAGTATCTCCAAGTCCTTCTCAGCCAGGCTGGTCTCAACCCCTTCATCCCCCAGCCTGAACCAGTACCAGGAGTTGCCCTATCCCAACGTGTAGGGCATGGAAGGGCTTTAAAAAAAAAAAGACTTTACTCTCACGTTAGATTTCCTTAGATTTACAGCTAACTCTTCACATTTCAGTCTAGAATTTAACACTAGACCTGGGTCTTCTCCCAGGACACAAAAACCTAATATAAACTATTGCAGCATTCTCTTCCTTTTCATTATTATTTGTTATTACAGTCAGGCTATCACCCAACCCTAGCCTTATGGTATTAGGCACATTGACACACCACAGAGCAAAACATAATTAGGTCCTTAAAACCTACATGTAAATGGAGATTAAACATAATTAGAACAACAAAATGGCAATAAAATACTCCAACTTGCATAAAAAGCATGCAAAAGCCATTCATTGGTAAGTATTTTTCAGTTTTTCATCGAGAAGATAAACGTGTGCAAATAATTTCAAGGAGCACTTTACAGGAAACTGTGTATAAGAAATCGTGAACACCAGTAAGTGTAACTTAGGCAGAAAAAGCAGTCAATAACTCGTGAAGGCAGACTAGAAGGTCCTCTGGTTAAATTTTCTGTTAAACACTGAAGTTGCTACATTATGTTCTTGGTGCAATCTGATCAGAGAAATTTCTCTGGTGCAGTAACACTGGGTTTTTGCTTAAGAATCTATGAGCTATTTGTGTTACACACACCCTTTACAATATTCCCTTCCGAAAATTGTTCTTTAAAAGCTGTGTAATTCACACACAGCAATACAAATTTTAACACCAAATGAAAAGAAATGCCACATTACACTGTGAGCCAGTCAGAGGACACCAACGTAAGAAAAAACCCCTCAAAATTAGATTGCACATATGCTTCACTACTCCAGTGCATTGAGGACAGCTTTCAGAAGTATGCTTATTTTAAAAGATGACCCTTTTATCAAAGCAAAAATGACCACTGAAAGCAAGCACAGTGGCCACAAACATCTGATGGGAGAAAAGGCCACTGTACAATCATGACACACCAAAGGGGAGAAGTGCAAGCTCATTTGCCTAATTTATCCAATCCATAAGAACATCTTGTATATAAAGTCAGGAAATAAGCCTAAGCACATGCCACCAGGTCAAAGACATCGTGGGCAAGTGGAAAACAATTTGAACACTCAGATAACTATCTATTTCAAATCTCCAGAGGAGCACGGTTAGTACAGGACAACACGCAGGTTCTAGCTACAGAATACTAAACGTTTCCTAAAATAACTGGGACTAAAGAAGAGGTCACAGAACTCTACAAGGGAAACCCATAATTAAAATTACGCAATAAACTGAAAGCCTATGACCAGGGATGTAACTTTTGATCACCAGCACAACCATAACCACTCGGCTGCATACGGAAATGCTGGTTGGTCCACAGGGCTGAGGGTGACAGCAGGAGGTATGCACCTTAACTCAATTGTTTCTGGACATCAGGAGTTAAAAATTAACTCAGTTCCACAACCGAAGTTATGTAATGGAGGAGAAAGGGAGAAAAGGTATTTTCTGCCAAAAAAGCTCTGTGCCTGCAACCTATTACTCCCACATCTCTTCAAACATATTGTCAGACACTTTTGGTATGAACTAGGGGACCGGATAAGCATCACGTGTTGCCACTCAAACCAAACTCAGCATCTGTAAGAGTCTCCCAGAAGTCTCAAGTCTGTTCTGACTAGGAGGAAGTTAGAGGTTTGGAACATACCTGGAAGCCACAACCAGCAAAATTAATTGTTTTCTTTTTAGCCTAGAGAGGAGTTTTCTGTTGAAAGTTGCCTCCAATAATCCCTGATAAAGTACCCTGTTCATTCCTTCCTAAGGGTAGCAAAATGAAAGGGTGATAATTTTAGGCACTCCCCAGTTTGGACAGGATAAATTGACTGTGTGCATGTGTGTGTCTGAGATTGCTGCACAGACTGATATTTCTCCATATGTTATAAACAGGAAAACCACTAAGACAAACAAGCTGTTCCCTATTGTAATTTTCTGCAGCAATCCTCTAGCATTAAGCATATTCCCCCTAAGTGTAAATTTGTCCCAAAGAAGTACTAATAAACTTTTACAACACAATTTGCCATCATGTGTTTAGTTTATATCACTCTATACAAAAAACAAGCTTAGGAAGTTTCTAAAAAGGTAGTGTTGCCTTCTTTGCTGCTTCTGTCCACCTGAGAAAACACGCTCTCTGGTTAACCAGGAGTGCCAGAGAAAGCAAAAACATTCCTATCCATTATTGCCTACCTTTTGAAATTACTCTTCCTAGCACAAAGTGCTATGACCTATTTTATCTCCGCTTGGCCACTCACTTCCTAAAAGTACCATCACTGGGAAACACAATGACTCCTCTCAGACAAAAGCCCCATGGACAGCCTCTTCAAACCACGAGCTCTGGTATCCTCCTCCCTAAAAGAGCCATACTCCATCCAGGCCTTCATCTGCTCCTCCTATGACTCTCCAAAAGGCTTAATGTGCAAATGAAATCCCTTTTTGAGGAACTACAGTACCAGACAGAAACAGCTCATTGAGCAGACAGAAAAGCCAGGCATATGCTGGCTACTGAACGTCTAAGAGCAGCAGTGAAGTGTTACACTTCATTAAGATTTTACATGCAATAAAAGTAATTCCCAACTCTGTTAAAACATAAGAAACATGTATTTTTGGGAGACTCTATGTGAAAAATTAATCATATTTCTTTCCCATTACAGAATATACCAAAAGGACAAGTTTATGAAAGGGTTCAAGATTAAAGACTTGTATCCCTTTATGGTTTAGCAGAAACACTGCAGTTTAAAAAGGCAGGTAAAAACAAATACAAGGCAGGCAAAGCAGAATTTCCGCAAGCACTGTACTGCAAGTCTACTGGCTGAGCCTCATTCAAGATTATATTTATTTCATTTGGGGTGCATAAAATCTCTCTACTTGGATTCATGAATGTGATTAACGACACCCTTTGACAGCAGCTCTGCCAGAGCAACCAAGTTTCTGCCTTGGCCATAAACAACATGCTTGACCTTTTTCATACATGCTGGCAAAAGTTGAAGAGGAACAGTGAATTAAAGTAAAATTGGTTACCTCACTAAAACTTGAAATGGGATGGGGTTTTTTTTTTGTTTGTATCATTGTTTTTATAATGGACAAGCTTCATGCAGAGCAGAAAACACTCAAGACACTCTCCAAGAAGAAAGGAGAAGCTTGCAACCCAGGTATATGATCTGTCAGTGTTTGGTGGGGCGGAAGTGATTTCTTTAAAACCCTGGGAAGATGGGCAGAGGAAGGCATCTGGACACAGCTCAGAGCTGAAAACCTCCCACTGGCCTCTGGACATAAGACCCTTTGGGCTACCAACAGCCCTACTTGCTATACCGACCAGTAAAAAGCCCCCAAACAGTAGGGCCACATCTGCTACAATTTGCTCTCCCGTGTAGCTGCACTACCAGCCCTAGCAGATCATACAGCACTTAACTACTTGCAGGGTGGGTCTCCTCTGAAAGGATGCTAGAGCCAGGCATATTCAGCAGCTTCACTTTGGCCACATTGTGCAGGGCAGTTTTGAACCTAAGTATAAGCTCAGCACTGAAAGACAGTCTTACTTGCTCTGGATGAGCCTTGCAAAAACCTTTGGAAAAGCCAAAGACAACTCCATGGTCATTAACAGTATTTAAATCTTGATACAGTTAATGCCCAGCACAAAAATGCCAGTTTTCCCACCAACTTCCAATAATCTTTCTGATATGTCTAAATCCCTGTACTTAAGAGACAATTAAAAGGAACCCAGAGTTATCCAGAGAACAACTGTTCTTTCCTTGCCCGTATGAGCTACTCAGAGAAAAAATTCAGCTTCTCTTCTCCCTGGCTTATTTATCAAGCTGAGACATCAGCTCTACACAGTGCCCACAAGAGCATATCCCAAAGGAGAGGGTTGATCACTTCACAGAGTAAGGCAACAGGAAACACTGTATTTATTTTGCTAGGATTGTATTTATTTTGCTCTGCCTCTTTTGATGAGGCAGGCTGTGCTAAAAGATTACAAGCACACTTTTTGCAGTTTTGGAAAACAGAATTGTTCCGGAAAGCATGCTTCTGTAAATAAACCCCTGTGCTTCCCTGTCACCCCACCTAGCCCACAGCCCTTTCAGGGTGAACGTATGCTCTGACTGCATCTCTCTCAGCCTGACAGTTTCCTCAGTTAGCTCAGAAAATGGAACAAAAGAAAAAAAGAAAAAAAACAAAAAAAATAACAACAACAAAAAGGAACAAACCCAAAGATATCACCTCTGCTCTTGGTCTTAGCACTGAATCTCACTGCAGTCATCATTCCTGACAAAACTTCACAGCAGCTTTCATCTCACAGCAACAATGAACTTCCTGCTGCAGGCTGGAACAGACCAGCACCCCCTTGGTCTGCCCAGTGGTCCAAACCCTGTACAATCCTAGATAATCGTGACTAAGTTTCGACAGGTGTTGCTCCTGTGAAGGCAGTCTCTGCTTCAAGTGTTATCCCCTGACTTGCTCTGACTTCTCTGCCAAGGAGAAGCGTGCAAGACCAGCTGGGTCACTACTGAGGGACCTGCACTTGCCAAGGGTCTGGTTTTCACTCCTTCCTCTGCAAAGCGGTAGTTACCATCCATGACCAATGCACAGTCCATCGTTCACAGCACCAGCATCCCAGGAAAGGCCTCGAAAGAAGTCAAGCTTTGCTGAAAACCTGTCCCCCTCTAAAAGGCTCTGTGTTGACAGAGAAATCAATCCCTCCCCCCAAAAAAACAGAGAAATAAACAAAAAAACCCTTCAAAAATAAGCTCTTGAGTATCTCTGGCTTTATGTCTCTATCCTGTCTCTATTGGCTGGTAACACCACCAGTCAAACCTTAACACAGAGATGTTAATTCACAGGCAGGCAACTGTCAGAAAAAAGTACATCTTGCAAATTATAAGGTGATACCATCTCCACATCACACGTGACTGTGAGACTGAATGCTTTGCTACCCAGACTCTAGAAAAAAGCCAGATTACTATGAATCAAGAATAAAATATTTTAATACATGCATACTTCTCAGATGGGACCAAAGAGCTATAGAAGGAGAAACAATCACAACCACAGACAGTGACTAAAACTGGTGAGCGCTAGAGATGAAGCTGTGGGAGATCAGCAGCCCAAAGTACCTTTAGAGACCTGAGGCAAGAGTGACGCATGGCCGACAAAGGCCAGAAATATGCTTATAAAAAGGCAAAATTTTGGCTACAGAATTCAGCTGCAGCATAGATGTGCAATTTCTGTTGAAAAGGCAGCATTTTCTTCCAAACCTGCCTGTACAAACACAGCACGAGCTCCCCACCTACAAGCCATTATGAAAAGTCCTTGGTATCACCACTCCTCTCTTGCTTCCCAGCCCCATCCTTCCCATAAGCTATAGCTGGATCCATTAAGAGTTAATACGATGAGCAACATGAGAGTGCTTAAAACAACCAGACAGTCACCAAGATAAAGATCTCTGGAAAATATAATGCTGTGTCCGATTTAATCATGTGCCAGAACTGCTGATGGTGTTTGAAACTACTGCAACGTTCACTCCGACAACAGTGACTGGCAGCAAGAGGCAGCCCAGCTGGCTGGCCCACGGTGGGGCAGGAAACCAGACAGTGCTTCTTTAATAAACGCAGGAATCGTACAAGGGGCTTTCACCATCATCACCATTACACCTTCGTGATAAATCAAGGAAGATGAGATTTGGCCCTGCATAAACCTGCAGGCACAATGTGCTTTGCTGTGGGCATCAAATTCTCTTGTCCTATCCACAGGTAAGTCTATCCCACATATTAGGGGAGCCCACATAAGCAGGAAACAACCAGGGTAGTTACTGGGAAGGGAAAACAGTGTTTCCTCAGAGACAATGCCCTGATCACAGCATGTCCCAAACACACAACTCATCTCTTCTGAGTAGCATCAAATCAGTGCAGATCCCAAGAGAAAACTCTATATTTAAGCTGCAGGCCCAGGTATTAAGATTAAGGAGACACTTGTAATGCCTTCAAATCCATTTATTTCCTTCATCTTATCTGTTTCTATCCCCTTCTGCAACCCTGCTGCTTCTCCTCTTAGTACCATGTTCCATTTTCTCATGTTTGCCATTCCTTTTACCAAAAAAAAAAAAAAATCCCTTAAAAAAAAAAAAAAATCCTTTAAAAAAAAAAAAAAATCCTTTAAAAAAAAAAAAAAATCCTTTAAAAAAAAAAAAAAATCCTTTAAAAAAAAAAAAAAATCCTTTAAAAAAAAAAAAAAATCCTTTAAAAAAAAAAAAAAATCCTTTAAAAAAAAAAAAAAATCCTTTAAAAAAAAAAAAAAATCCTTTAAAAAAAAAAAAAAATCCTTTAAAAAAAAAAAAAAATCCTTTAAAAAAAAAAAAAAATCCTTTAAAAAAAAAAAAAAATCCTTTAAAAAAAAAAAAAAATCCTTTAAAAAAAAAAAAAAATCCTTTAAAAAAAAAAAAAAATCCTTTAAAAAAAAAAAAAAATCCTTTAAAAAAAAAAAAAAATCCTTTAAAAAAAAAAAAAAATCCTTTAAAAAAAAAAAAAAATCCTTTAAAAAAAAAAAAAAATCCTTTAAAAAAAAAAAAAAATCCTTTAAAAAAAAAAAAAAATCCTTTAAAAAAAAAAAAAAATCCTTTAAAAAAAAAAAAAAATCCTTTAAAAAAAAAAAAAAATCCTTTAAAAAAAAAAAAAAATCCTTTAAAAAAAAAAAAAAATCCTTTAAAAAAAAAAAAAAATCCTTTAAAAAAAAAAAAAAATCCTTTAAAAAAAAAAAAAAATCCTTTAAAAAAAAAAAAAAATCCTTT
Source organism: Calidris pugnax (assembly GCF_001431845.1). Classification (NCBI taxonomy): domain Eukaryota; kingdom Metazoa; phylum Chordata; class Aves; order Charadriiformes; family Scolopacidae; genus Calidris; species Calidris pugnax. Next base: position 260,212 of record NW_015090914.1, on the reverse strand, counting down.
AAAAAAAAAAAAAAATCCTTTAAAAAAAAAAAAAAATCCCTTAAAAAAAAAAAAAAAGCTAATAAGATTTAAACTTTTGCTTCATTTTGCCCCAGGAAAACTGACAGACAGTTACAACACAATGGATTTATCTGCTGTTAGTAGTTTTATCATGGTTGAAGTAGGTAAGATCTGTAGTGGCAGTACCATCATCCCCAGACGGCCGCAGGAGGAACTACCCAGCAGGGAAGCCCCTCCTGAGAGGCGGCAGGGATCAGCTATGCACCCACACAAGAAAACCAGCCACACTCCTGCACATCTCAATTAATAGCCACTTGCACCAGCTGTCCATTTTCTACTGAACATAGCAGTCAAACCTCCAAAGGTTGTTTAAATTAAAACAGATGCAGCTTTTGCAGGTGGCACCTGAGGCGCTGTGAGTATTGGAATTACTCACTGTGTATACCAAAGAATTAAATTTTCCTAACTCGAAATCAAACAGGTTCCAATGAAGGAGGGGTGGGTAAGAAAGAAAAAAAAATAAATATCAGAAAACTGCCTCTCTCCTCTACTTCCCCATGCCCACTACAAAACCAAACTCAAAGCATTTTGAGGTCCCAAAGCATTTCTATTCTTATCAAGAAAAACATGTTTTCTCTTGAATTACCATAATTCTAGCAATTTGAGCTGTAATTTGGTAGCCTGCCTTGTATAAGATGGAGTTCTGAGCTACACATAACCTACAAACCTTGTGAGATCCACCTATCTCTATCACACAGTTATGAGGAAATACAGACTCTAATACTTAAATTCAGAAGCAGAAATAGGAGCAGTAGCTCCTGTCCTGAGGGAACCAAAAATAGGAAACGAGTCATACTTAAAACATTGACACTCATCAGCTGCAAAACGATTAAATGGGTATCCCTATCGGTTTATTTGCAGATTGTAACTCTTTAGTTCTCTGTTTCACCGAGTCTCGAGATCAAATCTGTCAAAAGACATTGCAGCAAGCTTGTATAGGTGTAGTTTTCTTATGACTTTTCTCAGTCCTTCTGTATCATGCCTCCAGCATGCTAGAACTGCATGTTGGTAAGACAATGTCTTCCAGCAACAGGCTTTCACTTCACTAACATAACCTACGGAGCTCTGCCATGTGCCAGTTGGGCCAGGTGCCTGGCTTACCCAGCAGGGTTTGTCAAACTAGCACCTGAGCTCATGCACAAGGCCACACAGCTTCTCTGTCCTTGATCCCAGGCAGTCCAAAACTGACATCTTTATGTTACAGGATAAACCTATTTGTCACCAGGGATTTAAATGAACAATAATAAATAAACTGAACGGATTAAGGATGCAACTGCAAACAACTCAATTTGCCATGGAGTTCATGGCATACAGTAAATAAAAGGAAACAGGAAAGCCTAAGTGAAATACTTCATATATTTTAAGCCCACATCTTTTATCACCCATTCCATCACAAAACTATGCAATCAAGATTTCTAGTTGGAGTTTGTAGAGGCTTTTTTGTTTTCAGGATTTTAGGTTTTATTTTACTAGCTGTTAAGGACAGCAGTGAAAGATCATGACCCCATTTCCACTCCTCCAGAGTCTGTACAGCTCTCTTTGATGTTTCTAATATAGCCTCGTGGATCATATCACCTCTATCATGAAGGCACAGGGATTATCTTTCTCCAATATTTTGCATTCTCCCTTAAACAAAAGACACTTCCTCCTGTTCTTCCAACTGTGAAAAATAGCTGCCTATATCACATAGAAAGCCAGTAATCTTGTTTGTTAACCAGCTGTTTTGTTCTAAGTTGTTGGCCTTTTTAAACATGCTTAAATGTTTATCTTGCCTATAAAAATCAAATTTCCCAGGAATTTTCCAGAAAAAATAGTTCTTACCTTTGCATTCCCATCATCAGCTACAAATGCTACAGTAAATTAAAGTTTCCTGGGCATATGTAGCTCTTTAAGAAATTCTGTGTAGTACCCCAAAACTGCAACAGGGTCAGCATGAAAGAAATCATTATTGGGTTAAGATAGAAAGACATATGGCTCCCTTTCAGCCAAACTCAATACATTAAAGCCTAACCATATGTACTCATTTGAGAAAGACCAGAATTAGTAAACTCACAGCCATATTTTCTAAGTAATGGTAATCTCATAGGTCTATATTTTCTTTAATGAGCTCTTCCACAGCAGAAAGCAAAGAAAACAGGAAACTAAAGACTTGGGACTTTATTTATAAAGGGACTTGGTCCCTTTATTTATTTTATCTCTCAACAGGCATGCGCAAAATGTTGATAAAGTCAATGGATGAATTTTATCTCCCATTCCCACAGGTTTTAGGTAGGAAGAAGCTTCCTGGAAAAGTTTATGCATTGAGGGATGTCTGGACCTGCTGGATTCTCAAAACAAGACAGTGCCAAGTGATATCCATTCAATTTATGCTCATCTATGCAACTATGTCCTTCAGTAAGGAGGATACACCACTCACCACACAACCATACTTCCCACTAGACTGGTAATAAATTAGTGCTTGTAAGACATATGTGGTTTAAAAGATAAACCTCCTTCCTATATAATTTTAAAATCCATTATATAAATTTCTTAGCTGAGAAGTAAACTATTGTTCTTACTTTGCAAACAGAATGGCACCTAGGTGACATTTCTTCAACAACAGCAGACCCTGGATGAAGAGTTTGTCACAGGAAGAACAGACCCTTTCTATGCTCCAGCATGTCTGGCAAGCACTCTCTCTGTATCCCTAGGACCATGACACATGTGAAATAAAGTTGTCCCACTGCTATTTTCAAGCGCAGATGAAATCCAGGGTGCTCTTCAAACCCAGGAGCCCAACTGCTTCAGGACAGACCCCACATTATCCTCCCATTCCCACGCAGATTGTATCACCAGCCCCTTGCACAGCCAAAACTGAACAGTAAACCTGCTGCTTCTGCCAAAAAAACAAACTTTGCCTCCATATTTTAACAAGTGTAGCAACAAACTAAGCCAAAAGAAGAAAGAAGTCACCCGCAAATGCGCCTGATCAAAAGTAAGTAAAATACATATTCCTGGCCCCAGGTCTTGAAGGCCTGACGGTGCTCAGTCTGACGACCCCGACAGAATGCCAAGCTCACGGTCTGAGCTTCTACTCGCAAAACTTCATCCATCAGGAAAACAAAGAACGTCTGAGGCCAAGCAGCACAACTTTGAAGAGCGGGCTTGCAACGAGGCCAACGTAAGTAAGGACAGAAATGAACTGACCTTGACATAGGCTAGGTAATGCTCGCACTTTTCATGCATGTAGGACAGCTGCAGCCTCTCTGTGATCTGCCCCACTGCCTCTCCAGGGGTCACAAAGTAAACTCTGGGTTGCTGGCTCTTTTCCTTCTTTGCCACATCAGCAGTCAAGTTATAATTCAAACCTGTTTTAAAAAGGAAGAAGAAGAAAACAAAGGACGTCAGTGAACAATAGTTATTTTCTAGCCACCTAGCAATAGATGCTGTTGTCCCCAGGGCATGTGTGCTTGAAGAGAGGTCAACCCTTACAGGCCCTCAATCAATCACTAAGCTTCCTGTGGCTGCACAAACCCATATCCAGTTACTAATGTACTCCCAGGTTTTGTGTCGCCACATTCCCCAGCCCATCCTTTCCCGTAGGAAATTCTGTGTAAATATATACCTAGACACGCACGTTTAATGAAAAAAGAGAAACACAAGTTGCTTAAACTATATTGCTAACATAAAAAGCAAAAACACAACACAAACAACAACAGCAGCAGCCTCAAGCTTTCTTTTCCTTCTAGAACAGCACAAACCATGTCAGTGTCAACAAGGACGTGGCCCTTCCTGACAATTCCTTTTGGTGATTTGCAGTCATCTTAGATATTAGACTGTAACAAGAGGTTGATGCCTTGCACTCGGTAGCCCCCTACCCCTCTTTAGATGTTACACACCCCTGGCAGTTTATAGAGGAATAACCAGAGACTAATGAGCTCCATCTCTGTAAATCCTGTAGCCTGGTGTTCTACGGGATAAGTAGCTTCACACAATCATTTGGTTTGTGACTGGAGGAATCTGTGTCCAACAGAAAACGTAGTTGTTACCTGAAGTAGCTGTACAGCGATCGAATAACCCGAGCTGACTATGCCTTTCCTTTTGGTAAATGCAGCAACAACAGGAGCAATCAAACTGCAACAGGAGCACGAACCCTCATTTTGCTACTTTCTACAGAGAACGAAACACTGGCTGTGAGGTCTTTTCACTCATCACAGACCACGGCCTGCATTGATTTCATCTGTTATCAAGGAAATAATGTGAATACCATGATATTGGCTCACTATCAATGGTTTAATGACTTTATAATCTTTGTAAATGACAACCAGCACCGGCTACTGTGCTGATTTGTATGCAGGCTGCTTGCCAAATTATAGCTTTGGTTTCATTTAAGTCCTAAATGATTGATGCCAGATAATATGCTCCCCATAAATGTAAACTTTTTTAAAGCCAGAATTTTATGCACAATCAATGTAAATGTAACACGTTCCTGGACTGAAGTCTTCTATTCCAAATTTCAGCAAGAGGTCTTTGGTGGGTTTATGTCGTGTTTTTATTTGGTTTTGTGGTGGTGATTTTTTAAATCAATGAAAATCCTTCTCTCTCTAAATTAACACTGCTGCTAGTGCTATCCCCTTCAATCATTTCTCCACCAAAATTTCACATCTTTGAAGAATTTATTGAATGATATTGTAAAACTCAGTGCAAAAGTCCCTGTGAACATTCATAATTCAAACCGACCTCGCTTCCATTTCAGTGTGTTGCATTCTGATGAAAAGCTCACTCACACATTCACACAAAGCGACCAGAGACATACCCTGGGTAGTAAGAAAACCCACAGCTGAGGAATCAGCCTAACTGCTATCACAGGGCTCCACCTGAACTTTTTTTGCTCGCTTTTTGCGGAATGACTTGCTTAGAAGGAAAATGCCTTGAAAGTGTTTCAAACTCTGAGAGGCTCACCACCTAAAACTCTCCCTGAAGTGGTGTTTGCTCAGTCCTGCTAAAAGCACCACCTAAATAGAAACACGGGGTTTAGCCTGTTTAACCAGCAGTCTCTTTCTTAATATTTTTTTTCTTTTTTAAAGTGTGCACATCCCACACCTACCCCCAGTTTTCTCCCTTCCACTTTCAAGACCTCACATGCAAGCCCATGTGCTGAGATCCACACCATTGTCCCAAGAATAAAGACAAGAAAACCAGTAGCATCCCCAGGCAGAAGCAAAAAGCCCCACGGGGAGATGCAGCCCCCTCCAAAGGAGAAATTCCAAAGGAAGGTAGGGCAGCATAGCTTGCAGGGGCGCTTGGGGAGGCTCTTCAAAGGAAGGGCAAAGTATTGCTGACACTAACAGTTCCTGGCTGCAGGCACCGAGACGCATCTCAAGGCAAGCCCTGCACCAGGAGATGCCAGCCCTGCACCATGCCCGAGCAAAGTGCCCCCAGCTACCACCTCTCTGGAACAGCAGGGGTTGCTTTCAGTCAAGCAGCACAGTTCCCATCCTCCCCCCCGCCCCCCGCCTCCCCTTTATTTTGACAACTTGTTTCTATGTTATATCCAATGATGTCACATCAGTGGAAAAACTGAAATATCATGAGTAAGGTGGTTTTTGGTTTTTTTTCCTCTCCCCAGCTTCATTTCTTCCAAAAAGCAACCAGGGTGGGAAGATAACTGGCCAGACTTAGTACTGCTGGTGGTTTAAGTTCCCCCTGCTCGTTCCATAAGTTCCCCCTGCTCGTTCCAGTAGAAGACCTCGAGGCAATTTCTTGCTAGCATATTAACTCTTGCAGGTAATGCCTTCAAATATTTTTCCAGCAGCTTTGAGCAGGTCTGGTTAGAAATGTTTCTGGGGATCTGCCCATCCCAACTTCACACAATCAAAACAGAACTCTGGCATGGATTTGATGAGCTCAGATCAAGGACTTGATTTTTCTAACAACTATTCCTTTTCTATAACTAAAGTTATATGCCTAAAAGCTTTGATAACAGCTCACTGAGAAATTTTTGGTCATACAGATTATGCTACAGCACACAAAATGCAGGCAGCAAAATGGAATAAGCACATCCATAAGTTCTTGTTAAACTACTAGCTATAGTACTGATCAGTGGAGGGGAAACAGATCACCACATGGAGAAAATTAAGAACTTCCTAAATAATAACAAGAAGCCATTGGAAGAGGAATGCATTTCTTTGCCTTCTCTACCAGTAATTACAAGGAGAAAATGATTCATGAACTTTGCTTGCAGAGAAAATTCTCAAGTAATGAAAGTATAAAAGAAGTTGCCCTAGTATATGACAACATACATAGGACATTCCCTCCATCCTCTTCCAAAACCTTTCTCTCTTCCCCTTGCTTCAAAACTTGGTGGTTTCAAACCCTTTCTCATAGTGGAAGCTTTCTCCCAAGCTTCCAAGTAGGAAGCCATCCTCACTGCTCCAGGCTTACACAGAGCAACACGTCCATCACAGGCTATAGGACAAGAGGAAATGGTCTCATGTTGTGCCAGGGGAGGTTCAGGTTGGATATTAGGAAAAATTTCTTCACTGAAAGGGTTATCAGGCATTGGAATGGGCTGCCCGGGGAAGTGGTTGAGGCCCCATCCCTGGAGGTGTTCAAAAGACAAGTTGACATGGTGCTCGGGAATATGGTTTAGTGTTGGTTTTTTTTGTTTTGTTTTGTTTTTTGTTTTTAATTTTTTTAATGGTTGGACTAGATGATCTTAAAGGTCCCTTCCAACCTAGGTGATTCTGCTTCTGAGGCGTTCAGAGGGTAGCACTCTCAGGCCTGCGTACAAGCAGACTGGAAAATGAGAGACAGACAGAAATAATACCCCTGCACCAAACTACAGCAGGATACAGATAAGGAGTGTTCACTTTCATCAGGTTTTGGACTAGGCATGTTTCTTCAGTCTTAGAAATACATCCAAACAGAGTGAAAATGTCAAGCAACCCATTATCCCACACTAAATCTCACACCAGTCTTCCAGGCAACAGTATTTGGGACATGAAGACCACCCTAGAGATGGATCAGCACACAATGCACACCTGAAGTGAAGTAGAAGAGAAGCTTTGAAGAAGTTTCTAACCCATCTACCTAACTAGCCAAATGCCCAAAGCCCCATCATTTCATAGTCACTTAAAAGTCACCTAATTCTTACATTGGCACTAATTTTACTACTATTGTTGCTCTTATCATTGAGGAAATTATCCAGAATGTGGGCACAAGTTTATTTCCATTCTCCTGCAAGGATCAATGCATCATCAGAGATGCCAGCAGCTTCTGTTTTTTTGTCCTGGTCACCCAGAAGCGTTGGGTCTGAGCAGGCTGAAGTCTGCTCATCCAAGCTAAGAAAGACCTTTCTCTCATCCCTGCCATTCCTGCAGATACAGAGACCCCAGGAGAGATAAAGCAACGGCCCTTCAAGTGAGGGAGGAACAGTCGGAGTGAGATTCCGAGGTGAAGGAGGGAAAACCTAAAATGCTGTATTTCTCACACATCCAAGATGTACCAGAGGTTGTCTCTGTCGGTGGGCGTATAACTAGACACTCAGCTCTCCAGCAAGCACAGAGGCAGAGCGAAGGGTCGGACAATGCCTGGCACACACTGCAGAGCACATGCTTCACTTGGGCATGGCTGCTTGTTTAGACAAAACCATTTCAGCAATAAAGTCATACTTCTGAAAACCACAGACTGCATACAGCATCCACAAAATGGATGGGAGTTACACTGTCACTGGCAGTATCAAGCAGTATCAATAAACACAGATCCTCAAAAAAAAGGGAGGTGGGGAAGGTTTCTATGCAAGTGTGAGACAGTGCTAGGTGAAGACAACTTTCCTTCACGTGCCAGTTAACAAAATAACCGCATGTTCAAATAAGCATTGAAGACACACATTTGCAACAGAAGAATGCTGCCTGCATGTCCAGGTTGACTTTCTAAACATTGTGTAGTGGGTGAACAGCTTTCAGCCACTTAAAAGCAAGAGCAACACCCATCTTTTCTCCAGTAAGCATCAGCCTTGAGCATCCATGCTGACAAGGCTTAGAGGAGCGGTTTTCCCAGTCAGCACTGTGTTCTTGTCATCTGACTTACCAGGCTGCCCTCAGACATCCAAAGATTAGACAATCCCAATACTTTTAGCCACAAAACTTTGACATAGCATTTCAACACCTCCATATGACTTTCAGAGTCTGAACAACGATGTACTTCAGGGATATTCTATTTTTTTTGTCCCTACATTTAACCACGCAGGAGAGGAGCTGTTGCAGTATTTCCATTAATTGTTCTACCCTTTGTTAACTCACACTCTTCAAATGCAACATAATTAAAATGGCCTGACTGTTAGATTACAAACTGAAAGCTTATTTGAGATATTTTATCCACATCATATCCTCAAGGGATTTTATACAGTCAGATATTTCTGGCTGCAATGTTTTCACGCCAAATCACTTTGCTAGAAGCATTGTATAAAAAGACAATGGTTGGAAGTTTTGTAATCATCTACTTAGTAGTAAAAAAATCCCTTGTAATGAGAAGTATGATACTAGCCAAAGAAGATGCACATGTGCTTTCATCACAATAAATCATTGAGAGTACAGTTTGTATGACAACATAGAGGAATTAACTGGCTCTTGGAAGACACAATGATGCAGGAAGATAGGTCTTTTGCAAACAAGGGGAACAGATACTTAGATTGGAGAAAAGGGCAGCTCACTTCTTAGCCACAGGTCCAGGGATATGAAATTAATGCAAAGGAAACATTTTAATCAGTACTCCCAGGAACATAAGAAAACCCAGATATTCAGAAAATCTATTTACTGGTTTTCAGAAAGGAATTAACACCCCTGGAGCACACAGAAAGAAGAGTCTTCTCAACTGAGGAGGAGAAGGCATTACAAAAAATACTTTCTCAAAACACATATTCATCTCCTGAGAGTCATCATTTACAGGGAAGGAAAAAGTACAAAAATAGAAACTGAAGTCTCAGCTGCACCAATATGTTAGAATCCAGAGGAATCTAAAATTTAGTAACTCCTCTCTTATGAGCTGTTCAGGTGACAAAGTGACAAGCTGCAGAGAGCAACTTCAACAAGCAGCTTGTAGTTCTCACTCCATGGGAACACCAGGAGAAATAGCAAGAAGCCGCCTTCTTCTCTGGCTCATTTAAAATCCAAATCCTGCAGCAGGCTCTGTATACTGGGATGCACAGATGCAGCTCTCGCCCTTCTTGATTAGTGGCTCAGAAAGGCTGAGGCACAGAGCAGGAGGAGGCACTGCTTCCTCCAGCTCCTCACCAGTTGCCTCCTCACGCTGTGAGACTGAGGTACCTTCCCTGAGGAGCACACTGCAAGTCCTCTGTCATTGCTAAAGCATGGCAACGGTAAAACATCGTGGCTGAATTAAACAAACCCAGACCTTACAATATTTAGAAATGCTGTATCTATCCCATACCACTTCACGCATTATTTAAGACTTGTAAACATTGGGATGTAGGACATAAGTAATATTTTTATGTAGCCAAGACAGAAAGGCTTGCACAGTTACACACCTTACACAATTCCATTCACACAACAAACTCCATGTGTTTTACAGAGACTAACTAACCTGGAGGATATTCCCATTAGCAGGAAAATACTGGGCTATTAATAATCATTTTACAGACAGGTAAAATGATGTACAGAAAAGGAAGTGTTCATGTCTTGTAGGAATTCAGATTAATAGGGTTCCATTTCAAGAGCTCCTTATAGACCTTCAAAAACTATTAATCAAGAGCAAATCGCACCGGCTTTCTGGTCACACTGATAGAGGATATGGATACAGAAATGTGTTATCAAGAGATAAACAGGAAATATGAACTTACAAAGCATCAGTTGTTTCTGTGTTCTCTGTCCTTGCAGTAAGCCCGAGGACACATTTCCCTCATTTCACTGAGGAAGAAACTGCCCCAGTATTATCTCAGCCTCATCAGAAGGTAAAAACGTGCCCAAGGAAGTTCCCAGGCAGGCTCCAGCTTTCTGGAATTATATAGACCAGCTCACCTCGAAACGCCTTATTTCACACACAAGCTCTGTTACTGATTCCAGAGAGAGCCCTTGACTCCAGGTGAAGGTGATAGTGTGCTCCTGCCCACAGCCGGCACGGTGGCCTTACCTATTTCTCCAGGAACACGCTTGCCACTGAAGCGAAAGCACGCAGTGACATTGAGGCAGTTCACTGGCTGCAAGCCATCGTGGCACTGAGGAGCTGTGATGTTGATGGATGCGGGCAGGAAAATGGAGATTTCCATGGTAATGACAGGCCTGGATCTGGAGATCAACAGAGAAGTGGAATTGAGTGATCGTTCAGAGGGAAGTTCTCAACCAAATGAAAATAAAGTATGTTTGGTAAGCTGCACAATCTCAAGCAGACATGAAAAACAGGAGAGTGCATTTGAACTATAAGATAAATTAGCAATTGACCTAGCTGGCAAGGACTACTCGTGTCTGAATGAAAACCATAGCATCAACTTGAAGTTCAGTACTGACTCTGGGGAAACCAGTAACACATAATAACAATCATCTCCAGTAAAAGTTGCAGAAAGCCTTCCTGATGAATGAAGAGGATAAAAAAATTAGCACAACAACCACCACGGACAACAAGTTCATGCAAGTGAAACTGCTTGCTAGGCAGCCTGGATGGTCAGGAACAGGTAGGCAAGAGACCTTAAGTTTCCAGAGAATGGTCTACAGTCAAATTTTTGACCTGAAAGTCAAGGAGGGAGCACAGGGGTAGGAGATGGATTCATACATAATTTTTCTGACAGTATAAGAGGGACAACAGACACTACATCCATGCTTTCTGGAGGAGAGAATGTTTGGCTAATTCCCTCCTGGTGAGAGGTCAGGACTGAATAGCTGTTTCACGCTGCTAAACCCTGTTTCAAGAGTTACCTGGTATGCTGTGAACCAAAGCTTTCTACCCTTGCAACTCGAGCACCAGCTTATTGCTACGACTATTCCTGGCTGAAGACGACCTTGGCCAGGATCACAGAGCACCCACCGAGTGCCATCAGGGCCCACGTGTGTCTCCTCTCACGTAACACTGAAGTCCCGCCAGCTTGGTTGCGAAAAGCAGCCCAAAGTCCAGGCTCTCCTGAGCCATCCCCAGCACAGGACTGCAGCCCAAAAATTCACCGTGTGTTATTCTTCATGGTTTCCATTCTGTACGTGTTCAACAGGAACATGTTCTTCCAAAACCAACTCTAGTAGTAAAAAAAATGTGCAGAAACCAGCAGATTTGCTTCTAAGGTAGTCCCAGCAGCCGCGCAAGGCCAGACCATGTAAGCAAACAACTTTGGGACTCTCACTCCACAAGCCACTTAATTCAGAGGCTGGGGAGAGGGGGGAGAAGAGAGCAGGGATTGTGGTTACACCTAATTCATATTGACGGGAACAAGCTTCACATCAATCTCCGAGACAGCTGCTCAGACCTTTTTACCACAGCCTGAAATAACAGCACAAGTTCACCTTTTTGAGATGGAGGATGAAGATAAATGCTAATCCTAGAAATACATACAGTAATGGGGGAAAGGAGGAGGAAAAAGAGTGAGCTTCCTAGGATCATTTCACACCTTGGAAAAAAACTCTTTCGAAACGCTTGAGGAAACATAAAAGAATAAATGCTATAATTGACCTAGAAAAATATTTCTCCTAGGAAAAAAATATTTCTCCAGCCATGATGCAGTGTGTGATTTTTCCTTACTGTTAGCTCACTTGGGGCTCACTGGGGAAAAAAACCACACAATGCATCTGTCAAACAGCCATATACACACACGAGCAACACGGCAATGATGATCTGCCCCGAGTCACTGCCACTTCCACCAAAGCCTTTAATATCACTTGGCAAAACATTTGTTGGTTTTGGCCAAAGGACTTCACAAAGGCTTCCGGGGGGATGGGCTGATTTCTTTATCCTAATGTGAATCTAAACAGCAAGAGGGACAAATTGCAGACTTGCAGTAGCTGTAATTAATCAGGCTGCCCACAAAGTCAGCCAGTAACGCGTTGATCTCCAAAACAGCGGAGGGCCACGAAGATGCTCAGAGGGATGGAGCACCTCTCCTATGAAGACAGGCTGAGGGAGCTGGGATTGTTCAGCCTGGAGAAGAGAAGGCTCCGGGGAGACCTAATAGCGGCCTTTCAATACCTGAAGGGTGCCTATAGAAGAGCTGGAGAAGGACTCTTTGTCAGGAAGGGTAATGATAGGACAAGGGGAAACGGTTTTAAATTGGAAGAAAAAAGATTCAGATTAGATATCAGGAAGAAATTTTTTACTATGAGGGGGGTGAGACACTGGCCCAGGTTGCCCAGGGAAGTTGTGGCTGCCCCATCCCTGGAAGGGTTCAAGGCCAGGCTGGATGGGGCTTGGAGCAACCTGCTCTGGTGGGAGGTGGCCCTGCCCAGGGCAGGGGGTTGGAACCCGATGATCTTTGAGGTCCCTTCCAACCCAAACCATTCTATGATTCTGTGATTCTAAAATGCACAGGCAATGACTGTGTGGACAGCAGTCACCGTGCTTCTGCAACGTGTTGTTTTAAACATCACAGCAAGCATTTCAGATTGCCGTTCTCTACCCTGCAAGTACCAACAATGGAGGAGAAAAATGCAGTTTTCTTTCCAGTGGGTTTGGAGATGCAGGGCTATGAGACTCCATGGGGCATGGCACACCTTTTCACAGAAGCAGCAATTGGCATCCTCTGTGTGCACAATGAAGGAACAGAGAACTCTTCAGAAGACTTGACTACCTGCCACACTGATCATCAAGGGCATTTCTTCTTCCCTTCTCCTTTTCCTTTTTGTTTTGTTTAACTGATTCAAAGGGAAACAGAGCCAAGTTTTTCCTGCCTTGAACAAGAAGCAGCCGGGCGCATCCGTTCTGCAGCTCTACCATTCCTCTTCCCAGTCTCACCACATCCCGCTATCCCTAGTGTCTAATTCTAATGACATCTAGGCATTAACAGGGTTTTTCTATTAAATATTAACAAGTGTAACAACGGAGCTACTGGCAAAATTCAGTTTCCCATTCTCTTCCCCAGGTCTGTGCATCTCAAGCCCACTCTTACTCTCCACCTGCATAATTTGGTGGACCAAGCTGTCACACCTCTCTCCATCAGATGAAACAAGCAATTGCAATTAATTCATACACTTGAAACAGCAGCCCAAATCCTGTGTGCATTGCAAACATCTCTGTATTTCATTTCCCTGAAGGCTGTTATTTCATTCTGCACCCTTGCAAATTTACATCCTGGCATCGTACATAGCTGGCTTTTTACTCAACTGTATTCCCTTAAATCATAATTTATTTACTTTATGCAAATGTAAGAACAATAAAAAAGCCTTCTCACAAGTTCAGAGCAACCTTTTTAGAAAAGGCACTGAGATGCAATATATCTCCTTCTAGCTCTAACTTTTTCTTTTGTTCAGAGCCCTGGGAGTCCTACTTATTGTTATCCCTTACAACACTGTTTAAATTAGATTGTACATTCGTTGACACTATCCATGCCTAAAGTTCTGCTCAAAAGGTATTCCAGCTTGCTTCTTCTGACCACAATAAACTAGGGAGAAAACTGGAGTGGTGAAGGACTTGGATCACGTAAGATATAAACAGAAAACAGACACAAAAAGAAGACAACAGTGAATGAAAAAAGACTTTGATCTCACCTCAGAAGTACCACATTTCCTGACAAGAAGGCTCCAACTGTCATATCTGAAATTTTTGTAACATTGAGACAGTTACAAAGGAGGCACAGAATTCAGTTTTTTCAAGTCAGTTGGTAAATTATGGAGCACATGTAAAAAAAGCAATTTTTGACTTAAATCAGCCGGCTGGTCCCTTCAAATATAAATATGTCAAGAGTATAACAACACGATTATGTTTCTGGTGTTATTGCACTTCTACTTCATTGTTTGCTTTTTATTATTATTACGTTATTGTCTATGGTTTGTTTTTTTTTTTAAGCTTGTCTTCATGACTGAGCAGCTTCTAGGTAACTACAACCTTGGCCAGATAATGAAATCCTTTGCTTTAATATCTCAATCCTTCATCATGACTGTCCAAACATCTGAATCAAGCAATTTGCTCAAATTCTTATCAGGATCTTCGAATAACAGAGGGAAAAGGGAAGAAAACGCTCAGCTGCATCGGCCTCCCGTCATTGCAAGCACCAGCGATCTGGAAACGACCAGCTCCAGTGTTTTCTCAGCCTGCTGCTGCATTTCCCCCGTGCCCGTGCTGCCGGAGCAGCGGACGTACCTGGATAACCATTGCCATCCATATCGACTGCCCCCGATAGGGACTGGCCGAACATCCGCAGCATCGGGTTTATTGTTTGCCCAGACAGCTTCTGCAGCGGAAAGCACACAAGTGAAATCAGTCACTTAACACAAAGAATCCTCTAAAAAAAACCAAAAAAAAAAACCAAAAAAAAACCCCCAACAACAACCCTTCAAGCCTGATTTTCATGGCCACCGGGGCTCTTTTCGGTGGGCTGGGAGGGCTGCACATCTGCAGGCTCACACCTCACCCCCCAGCCCGGAGGCTGCGGCTGCAGGAAGCCCTTCTGACTCGGATTAAAAAACACAGACCTGCGTTACAACCCTCATGCAGACCCAAACAAAATAAAGACCACATCAAAAAGATTTCTCAGGGAAGGGGAGGAAATTTAACAGCACTGTAGAGATTTTGTCTTTTTTTTTTTTTTTCATTACATTTCTTTCTGTAAATAAAAGGTTTAAGTAGCGTCTTAACAAAATTAATGATTAATTGAAACAGAAGATCCTGCACAACCATCCTTTTTCACAAAGCTTGCCAGCATACTCAAAGTCAAAATGATTAATTTTCATCCCACTTGGAAATTCTGGTTTCCATCAGCTATTATGCAGCATTTTGTGTCAGTTTGGAAGCTGTATCTCATTTCTGCCTCCCCAATGCAAGATTAATTAACTTCTAACATAGCATCTTTTTTTTCTAATTACTAACACAAAAACTTTCTCTAAACGTTTTGAATTGTAAATGCCTTTGTCTGAAGCAAATTAATACATCAAAATCTCATTTTCTAAGAAGGCAATCAAATGTCTCCCAGCTCTCATTTATTATTCTGGGCCACCAAAGCAAGACCTGAACTCAAACTAACATCTGACTGCAGAGGTTGCAGACAGAGGAAACCTATCCCAGGAAGTAATGTCAAGGCTGTCGGTGGTGCTCCACGGCTTGTGACATGCAACCAGCTTTTCCTGGCCCTCCCAGAAAAGGACATAATATTGGACAAAAGGTCAGGCAGGAAATTCATGGGAAAAAAGGCAAGTTGAGGGGAAGAAAGATGTCCTGCAGTCTTAACAGACAGTTTAAAGGGAAAACAGTGCTCTGCCACGTACAGATCTCCTTTTCCTGCTCGTGGACAGATAAGATTAGACAACTGGAAGTGACTTCCTCCCCGCATGATACTTGCACCACATTTTTGGGAGGTCCCAGTTAGGGTGGTAAATCCCACCTGCAAACACCCCAGTGGAAGGCAGAGGTATAATGCTGCTCTGCTTTTAAGTGCCATGAATGAAAAAAGCAGGCTGCAAAGCCAATTAAGCTGCTTCTGGCTCATAGCCACCACTAAAGCTGCTGGAGGGACATGAGAGAACATTGATCAACAATTTAAACGAAGAAAAGAGAAAAGAGCTAACAAAATGAAAAGGGTGAAAACACATACACTGCAGGCCCCACCTCCACCTCTCTCAGCTTGTTTTAAAAAGGAAATCCAGGGCATTAAGATGGCTCAGGGATATAGTAATAAGATATAAAAAGTCTTTCACGTCTGAGTTCAAATCCAGGGCAGGTAGGTGAAGAGCTGAAGTCGTTACACAGTGGTTTTGGTTGCACATGAGAGATGAACCAGTGGTGTTTCTGGTGCCCTGCAGCAGACACTGGGAGATGGCAGAGACATTGCCAAAGGTGGTGCCCCCTCAGCTGCCTGAGGACATGGGACAACCGTTGTGTGGTATCAAGAGTCAGTGACTGTGACTGAGCTGGGCTTTGTCCCACTGACCCAGGGGAGAGGCACACACAGTGGGACAAAGCCACTCAACCAAAGCCACTGTCTGTTGGCCTTGTTCCAGCAGGGAGGGACATTATCACAAACAGGATGTTTCGCTTCCCACCCTGCTGATCTGGCCTTTTTCAAAAAAGGTAAAATTTTCCCATGAATGACAAAAAAAAAAAGTTTTAAAAATCTGATCCTTTTCAGCAAGAGCTGGAAATCTCCAGGCTTTTCAACAGCCAGAGAAGAATCTCGCAGCCAGTGGCTCTCAGCAAGAAACCAGCAGAATCCTCTACAAGCCACACATTCATGCCTTTTAGAAATATCCATAAAGAGTCATTTAACTTCCTTTTTTCTAAAAAGCAACACATGGCATATACATGGTAAAAGGAAGAAGGACTAAACTTCTATGGTCTGTTAGAATAGTCTCCAATATAACCACTAGATTCTTTAATTCTGCTTAAACTGATGTACTGTGAAGGATCCCACCCAGCAACAAAACAAACCAACCAGGACTTCAAATACATGGAGGGAGGGACGATTCAGACTCTCTGACAAAAGAAATAGGCTAGACAGAGACTAGATGACATGTGTTGGGCAGCTTGAGCATAAATTCATCTTCTCTTCTGCCTGGCCACAGTAGCTAAATTGCACTGCCATCTCTGCACAAGATGCTATAGCGTATCCCAGCTGAGATTTTACTTCATAATAATGGTCAGGGGAATGGCACCCAAGACCAGCCTTGTGATATATTGTCAACTGCAAGCACAGGGCCAACACTATGGGTAAAGAGGCTTTTGCAGGGCATAAAAGAAAACATAGTGACTCTTCTTTCTCACTAAGCCTGCTTCTACAGGAAGAAAGTGCAACCTCCCAGCTCCCCACTAGCCTCTCCATAATTTGTACGCTAAGCCTCTCCAGGGTTTTCATTTCTCCTCTCCAGCAGTACATTCAACCCCCAAGACATTATTTGCTTCCAGATGCAAGCTACAGCTGATATCTGTAACAAAAGACAGTGAAAAATATCTCCTAACATAGTTTTACCCTACAGCATAGATATGGACAAACTTTGGGAGAAGCCATCTTCAACCAGGACTGAGAAAAGGATGTAGGGCTATGATAAGGCTATCTATAAAGGGACCCCTAAGTATGGTTTACTTCTGCAGGCCCTGGGAAAGTGACTTCAGATAGGTATCATAAACAACAGCGTCACATACCATAGAGTACTGAGGTACAATACCATGGGTGTCCCCGTGGTAAATGTACACTGCTCCTATGTAGTTATCCTCCTGAGGCGCTCCAATGGCAACATCTGTAAAACAGTACAGATTACAAACATTTCACAATGCACTCCATTAATCCAGCTTTTTCCCAATTTTAGACGCCAGCTATCAATAGGAGAATAGCTCCCCATGATGAAGATGATCAGCAGCTCATGTGAACCTGGCCAGAAAGAACTTGTTTGATTTAATAAAGAGCTCGTGTTAAGATACACGCATGTGGCTATGCTATGCCTAAATAGAAACATGTGCTTGTTATGAAAATGTGTGTTTATTAACCAGCAACCATGCTCAAAAAGCTAATTTAGAATTCTTTTATATAAAAAAATCTTCAACCCAGGGGAACACTAGCTCTGTGAACCAGGACAGCATTGGCAAAACATAGCACTACATAAAGTTTGCTTGAAAATCCAAGGCTCCAAAATGAGGCTTAGTATATTAAATGGACAGGCAGGAAGAAAAAAAGGCTGCTGAGGGTACACTTTCAAATTACATTTGATCCAGTTAAACTGCAAACTCCTGCAGAAAGTGTGATCCCACTTCCCGTTCCCTTCTCCTAGTTGGATCTAATAACTACACAGCTGCTAAAATTAAACTCTTTCTGATGGCTTCATACCCATGGAGTGGTGCAACTCACTCTGCAGTCTCACCATCATCACAACTGACTCACAAGCAGCAGAAAAGCCACACAAATGCATGTCCAGGTGCAGAGGAAGAGGATGTCCACCTCTGGGCAACCAGCAATGAGGTTGGGTTACGCTTAATGGGATATCGTGCCCTGAGTGGACTGGAAGAAGTACATCCTGGCACACACCGAGTAAGTCAGCCTTTGTTTGGAAGTCCTTAATCTGCACTGCCAGAAATCAGGACATAAAAGGTGCCAGCATCAATACTTTGCTCTCACCTATTGCTATCACAGTATGTGGCCTCACACTGAGAGGCCTGTGAGAGCAGCAGGGGTAGAATAAATCAAAGGAGATAAATTATTAATAGAGGACATGCGATCAGGACTGAGAAGCTGCTTCTTAATTACCCTTCATGATACGAAACACAGTTATGTCAACAAAACTGGAAAGGCTTGACGACATAAGGAAACGGGAAAGAAGGAAGAAGTAAGACCCAGGTTTCTGTTTTGTTTGGTGCGAGGGTATCTAAAACCTTTTATAAACCATACAGGGAAGAACATAATGCAACAGCATGGAAAGCAAAGCAATGTTAATGAGACTGGGGTGTGAGCTGCATGAACAGGGACTAAATCCACATCAAGGACAATCAGCAGATAAATCCTTCACAAGCACATTTATCCTTAGCATGAGCTCAATTTCTGGTCACATCTGGAGGAAAAATGGATGCCACACAGCACCCAGCCATTCACCAGCAGCTACCAGCCCCTGCTGACATTTCCAGGGAAATGGCCCAGGAGGAAATCACACAAACCTGGGAAGCCATCGTCATCGATGTCACCAAGGGTGGCCATGCTCTCTCCAAAGTGTGCGTTGTAGGCACTGTCACCATCCAGGACAAGCTGCTCTTCCAGCACACCCTAGTAAGTAGCAAATAAAACGGTCAAGGAAACAGGTCAAGTCCTGGATGAGGTGAGCCCTCCCCATGGGAGCTGCCAATGCACTGCAGGAAGCACCTGGGGCAGGGCTGCAGTCTGACTCCTGCCCTCACTGCACATGATCACCTCAGCACCAAAAATATAATTTATTTATTATTATTGCCTTATTACTTATTTGGGGTTTTTAACCATCTTCTGGTTTTAAGTTTTAAGGGGGTGGAGGGAAAGGAGCATATGAGTGATATAACTAAAATGCTAAATTAACTAAACAATTACTCAATGATGTAACTAAATGCAGTCACAGGGCTTGGTGAGTTCTCAAAGGTTTCCAGATGCCTAAAATATAACAGCCCAGAGCTTGCTCTACTGGCAGATTACATCTGAGGAGTGAAATCCTCAGTCCAGGCTTATTCAGCTAAACCCCAGCAAGTTAAGGAGAATTTTCCCCTAAGCAAAGAACATTTGGGCAATTGGATTTGAAAACTTTTAAAGTACTGGACAGAAAGATTAAAGCAAAGTCCCCAAAAAGCCTTCTGAAATTAAGAATAAGGAAAGGGACTTAATGCAATAAAGAGACAGAGGAAAAGTTCAGAATAAAGTAGCTTTGTACTCCTTTGCCATGAGGAGCCTTATATGGGTCTGGTATTTCTTGCCCACCCACTTTCTAGGCAGATACATAAGCTTTAGTTTCGTACATTCTTCCCTCAAGGGGAAAGGAACATTTCCACAAGAAAACAAAATTTAGTTACGCAATGCAACTCTGTACCCACCTCAAGGGTTGGGTTTTTTTTTGGTTTTGCTTCCTTTGTGAATGAGAGTAAACTGCCCTCTGGAACATGTAATAGAATCCTTTTATTGGCTGTGGGGAGTTGCTGACTTTAAAAAAATCCCACATAATGAAATTGAAACACAACAGAGAGGGCAGGCCTGAATGTACGACTCATTTCTTTGCAGTCATCACAGGAAAGGGCAAAACATAAGTGTGTTAAATCTCACATCACTGTGCGTGCTTGTATGATAACACGGTCTTCTCTCATCTGCTGCAATGACCTCTTAAGCAATGGTGCTTGCAGAATGAAACAGAGTTTAAAACGCCCAGACTCCAAGATAAAACCCACAATCCTGCAAGCGATTGCTCCTGCAAGTAATTCTTGCTGCAGGAGTATAAGAAACTCCTACTAGTTTCGTGACTGTTTTATAAAAGATAAAAATTAACTCATGCACCCTCTCGCTGTGAACAGGACATATTGGCTGTTATCTCTGGTCACTCTGGAGGGTGCAGCAGCAACACTGCAATATAAGAAGTGGGATAGCCTGTGGATCAGACTGAAAAAGTAAAGCTCATTTAAGGAAGAGTAAATAAAGTTACACCAAAGGCGACTCTGAAGTCACCCGAATGCTGCCCATAGGACCTGAGCTGAATGTTAAGCCTAGCATAAATAAACTCCATACATTAAAGTTCACAAAATACTGATGAAGCAAATCAATTTCATTTTAGTCCACAACACCTGCTCCTTTGAGACAGCAGGTTTTGAACCTGAATATTAAATATTTAATAACATATAAAAATACATTGCTTTGCTATAACTACAACAGAAGAATGATCTTGTTTTGCTGATGCAAGAAACTTCAGACTTTTCCAAGACTGTTGTTGGGTCATGTGAAATCCAACAGTGCCAGCTGATAAGAATTTCCCCTGAAGTGTGAAGGGGAGTGAAATCCAACAGTGCCAGCTGATAAGAATTTCCCCTGAAGTGTATATATAGGGCATAATATAAAGATAACATGAATTCAAGCTCTGGTTTCTCTTCACAAGGTCTCTTAAATCCCCAGGCATTTGTGTTCTAATTTGTAGGTTCTAGTGACCACCCAAAACATAAAGGAAACTCAGTCAAAGCTGCTGACTCGTACTTGGGTTTGGCACCAAATTCATGTCAAGCCACAAATACCACCAAATTTCAACATAAAACCAGAAACTTTCCCAGACCTCCTTGAAAGATTCACAGCTCTGTGATGAATGTGGGCTGGTGCCTGGGAAATTGTGATACCAGATGAGCTTTCCGTGACTTCATGCTCTGCTAGAGACATCCAGAGCCCCACTATTTGAGAAACTGAGTTTCACCATGCAGTGCTGGAAGGACATTAGCATTATCCGGCCCAGACCCACGCCCTCATCCCTTACCAAGTCATCTCCTGTGCATACTCACGTTTCCTCTGTTGATATAGACTGTGACTTGACCCTCATCTCTGATCTCAGAAAACATAGGTGCTCCGACCAGCAGGTCTGACAACCCGTCAGAGTTCAGATCAACTGCACATAAGGAGGAGCCAAAGTAAGAGCCCATCTGTAACCAAGCCGAGTCACAACAAAGCATTCAGTATCTGCCCACACACAGGAGGAAGTAATTTAGGCGTAAGTGGTTTTTTTGTTTTTAATTTCAAATAATGACTTGCTGCTTTATCACTCACAAGCACTCCTACAGAGAAAAGCTTAGGGGTTAATTCTGGCAGGAATCAAACACTTTACTGTAACGGTGCATCGGCTTGGATGTTTTACCAACAGAATAAAATTTGTGCCCTGGGACATGCTTGAGACATTTAAAGAGCTTTCTTAGACTAGGTTTCACTTGTCAAATGCTTAAAGCCAAGAAAGGGTGAAGTAAGTTTCCCAAACCAAGACCTGGCCATGTCAGACTCCCTAAAGAGACTTGAAGTTGGATTCCACAGATTTTTCTGGGGATACCTTAAAGAAATAAAGAAAAGAAATAAGAAAAATAGGCATGGAGTAAGGTATCCATTAAAAGAGGCATCTAAAATTACCTCTTGATTGTGGACTATCTTCCCCTGCTCTATTTGTATCAGTCACCTTCAAATAGCAGTACTGGCTGTGGGTTTTGACCAGTCTTTCCTCTCGTGTACAGGCAGGTAAGTTGACACAGACAGAAGACTTTCAATAAAGCTTTTCAGTTGATACACAAAAAACCTAAGTCACTTTCAATCCCTCATTGTTACTGCTTGACGAAACTTAATTGCTTAAATTTAAGCAATAAAATAATTTCATTGCATCATTTTTGGTAGGGGTTAACATTAAATGCTAACGATCTCCAAACCAGCACCCACATTATGAATTTCAAAACACATTTAAACACAAGGAGGAAACCAAAAGCAAGAATGATATTCCACCCTTATTTCACCCACTTCTGCTAAGGTTTCATGAGGCATACTCCTTGAGACTTACTACAAACCATAGTCTCAATATTAAAAGCAACTTCCAATGGAAAAATATATAGGAAAAAGATACCACTTCATATTAAAATTGAGAGCTGTTTACCTAGTAGGAAAAATTGAAGTTACAGAAATAGTTATTTAGGTTAAAAAGAATTAATTGTATTTCTTGCGTGCTTTTACATTCTTCATTGTAGATCTCTGACCCACAGGCTTCCACGCCTGATAAGTTTACATGCATGAGCCAGAGCTACTGGGCATGCCTGGAGATGGGCAGCAGCAACTCTATTCGATGCAGTCTGTAAGATTTAAAAGCTGTTAAATATATAGAGAGGGGTGAGGTAAGGATAAAGTTTCAGTTTGTAATTCCGATTTTTGTGTTTGTGTGGGTTTAAGGTCAGAACCTCAAGCATCATTCGATTCCAGTTATTTAGTAGCTCAAGTTCCCTTGTGGAATTTTTATTTGTTTATTTTATTTTAATCCACTAAGGTTTTAAAACAAATTTCTCATGGGTAAAGAGCAAAAGTTATTAAAAGCATTTCACTCTGTATTCAGGCAGTTTTCAGGGAAAGGCTATTATTTACTTAACTGCAACATGGTAAGTCTGCAGCGTGGGTGAGTTCACAGTGCAGCAAGACCCTGAAGTTTGTGTGCTCAACATTTGTAACAAGGCACTGCATTTTCCTTTTTCTTGCCTGCTTTTGATTTCCTAGTTCAGCCTCCAGCAATAAAACAGGGAAGGAAGGAACTGGCCTGCTTTTAACATCTGTCTAACAAGAATGTCAGAGCAATGAACTTTCACACCGCTGGGAGGGACGCAGCATTTTGTGAGAGCTCATTTCCAGGCAGCGCTCATTGCTTCGCGCGCCTGGTTACATTTCAATCACAAAACAAAGTAAGGGTGATTTAGGACAGCCTTCTCTCTAAAATGCAATTCTTATGTGGATCTAAGAGAATTTATAGAAGACAAATGCTAATGGGGGAGGAGGAGATGACAGCCTAGAAGTACTTAAAGGATGTAAATACTTGATTAGTTAAGTCACATATAAGAATAACACAATTAAACTGGAAAAGGAAAGTTTTTGGCTGAGACCTGGAAAATTCCTGATAGCTCTGTTTATTAGGCTAAGAAATAGTTCTCCAGGAGCACATCCTTAGGGACACTTAAAAGTCAACAGGGAAAGAAATGAACAGGAAGAAATCAAATACAGGCGATGGCCTAGATGAACGGGGAGGTCTTTTCCTTTCAAGATGTCTGCAATTCTGCTAGTGCAGAGAAAGATAAATTTTGGAGGGGCCCTAAAATACAAGTCAAACCATCCACCTACACACCATGCGGTTTACCCCTATTCCAGACACACTTCTAAACACTGCAACTGTGTTTTGTTGGGAAAGAGTAACAAACCATGCTAACACTCCCAACTTGATGATAACACTCAAACACTTCAGATCCTTCTCAGGGTGTCAGGTCTTCCTAGAGCCAGAAGCCACTAGTAACCTTTTTCTTCTGTTATTTCCTCTCCTTAAAGGAGAACACAGGCAATCCTCAGATAACGGGTATCGTTTCCTCACTGTGTTATTCCCAAATAAGACATCTTTTTTGTTGTTACCTACAGTTAGACATACTGTCCACTTCACTTCCCTGCAACACATCTCTAGCAAGCCCCCAGTGAAGAATACAAGCTGTTCCCCACTCAAACCCAACATCACACAGTGGGAACTGGATCTCACTAGCATTCACTAAATTTCACGAAAGGGCACTTGAGGGGGGCTGTTCAGCTCTAAGACACCAATTCTAAGAGCAAAATGCAGTGCTGATTCATGCTGGTAAGTGGGAAACTGTCATCTCCTGAGGCAGTGAAGCTGCTCCTCCACAAAACAGCATAACTCTAATATCCCCCCTGTTACAGTATGACATAGAAAAACAGACTGGGGCTTGGTGTATTAAACTAAGCTCCAAGCAACCCACATCTCCCAGTAACACCTACTAAGAGGAAATCTCTGCATCTAGGCTCACCTGGCACCCCATGTCCCTCATCTTAGAAAGCGCTGCTACAGCTGCGTAACGCTAAAGAGAAGCACTACTACCATTTTCAGCAAGACCTTTAATTTCAGTCACATGGGCATTGAGTAGACATTGCAGTCATGACTGCTACAAGAGAAAGGGCATACAGTTGATCTTGGTTTAGCTCTTCTGGAAGGATAAGGAAAAACAGAATTTGCTTCGCAAGTCACGAAGCAATGGAATGAAAATGGTGCTCTGAGAGCACCCTGCCATTATTCCCCTCTTCTCTACCCCTTAAAATAAAACACAACTA
The DNA here is from genome assembly GCF_001431845.1 of Calidris pugnax. Taxonomy (NCBI): domain Eukaryota; kingdom Metazoa; phylum Chordata; class Aves; order Charadriiformes; family Scolopacidae; genus Calidris; species Calidris pugnax. The sequence continues at coordinate 235,725 of NW_015090914.1, read as the reverse complement.
CATAAAAGCTCACCTTTTTTCCTGAAGCCTGAAAAATCTTTATTAGAGAGCCTGATCGTCTGTCTGTTCTGAAAATATAAACCTGAAAAGTGAGAAAAAAAAAAAGTTGATCAATAATAACTAAGAAGCACACAATGCTACAGCATTGATGGTTTCTAAATAATATCTAAATCACAATCATGGCCATGGCTATTGCCAAGACAAAACATACAGTTCCCCCTTTTCCCAATGAATCACAGGTCTCTCATGGGAAATGCTTGAGCAGTACTTTGTCGCCTACTTAACATGTGCTCATGCACACCGAGTAAGTATTAGCTTTTAGCACCTAGCAAAGGAACTTTCCAACTCTCCAACAAGTAGCATCTGGAAGGGTGTAAAAGGCTGAGAAGGCATGACCCTCCTGGCTCTCTCCCCCTTATACAGCCTTGCCTTCTCAACAGCACGTGCCCGCGTGTGCTGCGCTGCACTGCAAACATAAGGATGCTTTAGCAAATGTCAGAGTAGAAAACTCAATCAGACCACCTAAGGCATTTGTGCCATTTCTGTCTGAAACAATCTGTAAATCAGAAAACTATTAACACATAGTCTGCTCATTGCTCATTTCCACAGGAGAAACCGCTTTATCAAGAACTCTCAGGGCTAATAGTATTGATGCAAGTTCAGTAACAGATCTTGTACCAAAATTCAAGACACATGGCTTGCAGAAAGAAAATCTCTTCAACAGAAAGGCTGGCTCAGTCAGCATTTGAGACTCTTCCAGTGTTTGTCAGGCTCCCTTCTAGCAGGTGCTCACGCAGTTTTCAGGACAGAGGATCCCTTACTTCCAAGGCCACACGGCAGAGCCAAGCACTTGACATAGTTGAACATGTGGCAAGCTACTAATAGGTGGTGAGACAAAGTTCAAAGCTGTTTTCAGCTGAGAACACAACACAGATTTACTGTGGACAATTGCTGTAGATATAAAGGACTCCCTAGGTTTTGCAGTGGCATGTTTACCATCGAGAGTACATTGCCAGGTGCCTCAACTCCAAACCCAGCCTTAACTAATGACACTCTTGGTGACTTTGGAGAAATGACTCAGTCTCATTAAGTATGTTGGCTTTACCTTCAGTGAAAAGGGTGCGACAATGCTAATTGCTTTCTATCAGGGAAGTGGAAAGGATTAGCTTATTAGAGAGTGTGGAAAGCACAATAAGACTGCCCAGCATAATGTCCTGTACTCAACATCTCATACTGCCCTTGGCCGTGTATTCCTGCTACCCCCATCACATGCCAAGGGAGAATAACGAGAGCTTTTGCAACTAGAGCAGTAGTATTTAAACTACAGAGCCAGCTGCTTTCTCATGGACCTCATGTTAGCAGCTGGTATTTTCTCTCCTCATTGTACAGAAGTTGAATCTCTTCCACAAAGAAAACAGGTTAAAAGGAAGGCGCATTGGTGTGCTACTACTATACCCCCTATGTGCTAGCCACACCAGGTCAGGTATATGTACCAAGTTCATCCTCTACTTCTATTCTGTTTTCCCCACTTGTGCTGCTGTCCCCTGAGATATGGTTACTACGAAAAATAACATTCCTAAACCAAGAGATAGTGTTCTGGTAGTGGAGACTTCTCACTCCTTATTTTTATGACTCAGCTGCAGCTCACGTCCCTGTAGAGAAAAGCTAGAGGGAGGAAGATGAAAGGGGGCTGCAGGACAGCAGGACATTTTTTGGTCCCAAAAAGATTGGATTTAGAAGAAAAAGGGACAAAAGCAGATCCTTTACATCCTTTCCCTCTGTCTCTCCACTCCCACTTCTCCATCTCTGGTTCAAAAGTGTATAAGGGTCACAGCACTCCCCTCCAACCAGCTCCCCTGACAGCAGCCGAGTACTCAACACAGAACACCACGCACATGGAACTCACCACCCATTTCCACCTAGCCATTCACTTGCTTACATCTTTGGAACATTGAACATATGTATGCCTACAGGAAAATACATTTTTTTGTTTTTCTTCTCAAGAGACTATCACCAAGATTTCTAAGTACAGCTGGCAGAAACCCATACTCTAATCCACTAAACATCAACGCATTGTGAAGTTTTAAGAGGGACATCAAATCACCTAGTAAATGGCTTTTCATGCTATCACAGATGCTACCCTGAAGTAAATAGTCAAATGTATGAAGAAGATAAGCAGAAGACAAACTCTCTTTTTCAAGTGTTTTCATTTCCAGACAAGGTTTAAGCAGTATCTGTGTGTTACAAATCCTAAACAAAAGCAGTGTGAAATAAATGTTGCCTGTGTCTCGTTAAAATAACTATTGTAAGGATTGGACAGGAGAGAGAGGAAAGACAGGGGTGAGAGATGTGAGGCACCAAGAGATGCCTCAGAAAATTTGATGACAGGTCAAGAAAATTTGATGACTTCATCAAACTACCTCACCTCTCCCCTGTTCAGTGGTCCGAAACTACTCTGTGGGCAAAAATCTCTTGGCTTCTCAGACATATGGGAACAACATCAGTATTATCATTTTTGCCTGTTGCATCCAACCACATTATTGTTTGACAAAAAACCACACCTTTCCGATGCCTCCGTCCTGGGGAGCTCCTCCTACGACATCCGTGGTAGTTGGCTGAGAGAAATGACCTGCTGTCACCGCGTATCCTGAGCGGGGGATGGGGTGGGAGAGGAGAGAGGAAATAAATAAATAAATGATCATGAAAGGGAAGGGCCTGAGAGACAGGTCAGCCAGCTGGATCACGCTCATTGGGTTTAACTGCTCCTCCTGGGCTGCACATTCAACAGCCACTCTGCTCAAGGCGCGCCAACCTTCCGCACAACATCTCACAGCAGTGGGAAGTGCACCCTCCAGTCCAGCTGGGAGAAGAAAGGTGCGTGTGGAGTTGGCGAGGGACACAAAGTGGGTACGGGGAGCAGCTCAGTAACCACCAGAAGGGATGCGATCAAACAGCAACAGGCCAGCAGAAACAGAGGAGACCACCTTGTCACAGAGAAAAGTTATCACATCAGAGAGTGACGGTCCTATATTGACCAGACAGAAGGGTCCTCCTTTGGCTAAAATCACTGCCCAGGAAGGCTTGGAAAATAATGTGCCTTTTCCGTCGGTGGAAGGGAGTGCAGAGGACAGTAGGGAAAGAGGTCAGCAAAGTTAATGGCTTAAAAAGATTTTTGTTTAGGCAAGAAGAAAAATGGGAGGATAAATCAAAGAAAGAAGGAGTGTATTTGATAGAAGGAGATCAAAGATTCAGTCTTAGTTGATATAATAAAATGATATATAATAAGTAAAGAAGAGTCAAGTGCTTTCTTTCTAATACTGTCTTGTATTTGCCTTGGTCTTCTGCTGTAAATTATAAGGCTTTTGTCTACAACTATAATTCAGTTATAATTCAACTAACACTATAATTCAGGTCTATCAGCAGCAAAACCTATTTATGTGCTTAAATATTCATATATACACTCCTCATTTAGCTAATGCCAAGCAGCATCTTCCAAGTGGTATTGTTTTAAAGACTAAAGGTTAATGGGGATAAGAGATGTCAATGCGAGTCTTTAGTCACTACTGACTGTTTGAAATGCCTTCTAAGTCTCAACAGTCTTAGGCCCTGGGAATTAGGGGGAAGCCTTTAAATCAAGTTTATTTGGGACATTAGCTGGTTTTAGAGTAAGTAAAACCAACTGAGTTAAAGATGTACTCAAACCGATAGCAAATCCTTTCACAACCTCCTTGTGTTGCCAATGTCTCGCTTGAACGGTGCTATTTTTGTTGAAATAAATTTGTATCTGCAATATACATTCTATAATTAACCGTCATGCCCATTTTAAAGACGGGGTAAGCAAGCATGCAGCCTAACCAATGACAAATAATTTGTCCATCACAAGGCAAAAGCAGGAATGTAGGAGGCCCACTACCATCCAACCTGCTTTTCAGTTAAAATGCATTTCATATATTAGTAAAAAAAATTGTAGCAAATTTTTTTTAAAACAAGCAAAAAAAAAAATGGAATATTCTGGCTGTTTCTTTGCTTATGTTTCTTTCCAGGTAGGTAACACTTTAATTCAGATGTTTTTCCTTTCATATTTCTCATAAAAATACACCACCAAAAAAACCCCAGTATCAACTTTATAGCATCAAAGCCTTGAAATATGTTATTGGACTAATCCATTCTTACGGTAAACACCAGAGAGCCACTTACCAAGGTAGGTGTACCGCCTAGCTATCACAGCATCATCGTTCAGCTTGTAATATGTGTTGTCGGTGAGATTCAGTACTTTGACAGTTCCTGTCCAATAATAAGATCCTGGTGCCCCCATGATGACCAGCTCCTATAAAGGAAAAACAGAAGGATGTGGGGGAAAGGATGGGGAAAAAAAATAAATAACAATTGAAACTGGACAAAGATTCACGCTTTACACAGTACTGGAAAAAGGAGAGGTTATTAACTTAAAACTCCAATTATCAGCCCATCTATAACAATCTCCTTTCTGTGTGCATGTAGAGGATATCCTTCTTCCCAAACATGGAGGTCACTGCATACACCCTGCAGACACATGGCCCACTTCTACTCAGCTGTTCTGCTGCTTCAATAAAAGACCTTCCTCAATCTAACTAACCACCAAACTTACCCCTGCTAACACAGTCCTCCCAAAAATCTCTCTCCACCTGCTGTCTTTCCTAAACATCTTCCAGAAGACCTGATGACCTCCACCAAGTGACACAAGTGCCCCAGCCCACCCAGACCCACTACTCAGCAACAGTCTCAATGCTGGCTGACACGCTATACCAACCAATCATGACAGATACAGCACAAAGGATTTTGATTTTACAAATATGAAGCTAAATAGCTGTTCTGCACTCAAAAAGAAGCAGGGTGTGCATTGTGTCACGGCTGAAACATTTTGCCTTGCTCTGTCCTCAGATACAATCTGCTCTTCAAGAGACAGCCTGGCTGTAGTTCATTACAGACACGCAGCACAATTCAGGATTTTAAAAGACTACAAATCAGGCAAAATTTGATTCAGCATCCAAACGTAGATGATCATGGATAATCCTTTTTAACAAAAATCAAAGGTACATTCACATGCAAGAGAGATTGCAAAAAGTTTGCCCCAAAGCATCTAACATTCTTATGGGGAAACCTTACTCCTGGATGTGGTTTTAAATACCTCCAGCAAGGGACCAAAGTAAGCCTGGGAAGTATTAAGCCTAGGTAGGTTCTCCATGCCTGGAGAAGACACGAGGACAGCTGCTTTGCCTCACATCTCCATTCAGTGCAAAGCCATGGGCAAACTCCATCCTTATGGGAAAACACTCCCACGCCCAGGACCCCTTCGGGTGATGAGTTCCAGTAAGGGGGAGACATGTAACAACGGATTTTTCCTAATAAGACTACAGGGTCAGGACTACAAACCCAACCAAAGAGCAGGATGTGCTTGGCAACAGCTTTTTTCCTTGGGAGGGGCCATGCCCTTGAGGTCAAAGGATCTTTTACTGGCAGGAATGACTACCAGCAGCAGTGCTGAATATACAGTAGGGGTTTGCCTGTTTGACCCAAAAAGCCATTTATCTGCATTTCCTGCTCAGTGAGCTGCCATCAGGCTGAAGCAATGAAAGTTCAAAGATATCTTTTGAACTAGGGTAGCAAAGGAGGATATAAAGCATGAGAACAGAAACAGGCTGGAGAGGGCAGGCAATCAGGAAACAGCTGCTGCTGGCTGTCTGAACACCCAGTTATCAGACAGTGCCACTGGGACAACATCACCTGCCAACCCAGTTTACTCGGAAATCACCTTCTGCGATTTCAGAGAGGACACCTTTATTCTGCTTATATAAGCCTGGACAATAAATTCTGCAGACCAGTGCATACATAGTTAGGAGTGAGTATATACCTAAAGTGACAGTAACAGCATACGACATCGAAATAGCCTCTTTTTTTTTCCTTAAAAAACAACAACAAAACAATAGAACCACAAAACCAAACCAACCAACCAAACAAAAAACCCCAAAAAACCCAACAAAAAACTCAAACCAACCACCCCCACTCCCCCCCAAAAAAGCAAGAAACCAGCCCTGAAACATTACAAAAAAACATCAACATATACATAAAGAAACAAATTAATCCATGACATAACTAAAGCATGGCTGATAAACTTTCTGTCCAGGAAAGAATATGGTCTGGTAGTTAGAACACAGCTCTGGAGTATATATTTTACCATGCTATTTTTCCTCTGTCTCTTTGAAATAAAGAACTGAAGCAGAAGTAAAAAAAAGTGTGTTTATCTTATGTATGTGTATATGCATGTGCATTTATATATTTACATAGACGCATATATCCATGTGTACGCATACATAAACAAAGCCATTCAGGGAGGAAAGCTTTACATCATCACTTAAAGAGTTAATGTTAGACACAAAGATATCTCTATGCAAGTTTTGGGATGTAGACAATAAAAACATTCCCTAAGGATGTTTCTCAGAGTCAATTCATTCATTCCTGTCCACAGTCCTTGCACATACACCTACATAGAAACCACTGGGCAGGCGTTGTGCAAGATGCAGATGCCCAGGAGGGCAGACAAGGCTGTTTGCTGGCAGGCCAGGAGCACACTCAGTGCCCAGCCTGCTGTCCAACCTGTGCTCGGGGCTCTTCTCCTGGGTCCTGGGGCAGGAGAGCTGCTCACCAACCCCATCCCCTCCTTGTGTGCACCCCTGCTCACCTCAGTGAAGAAGCCTGCGATCCCTGCCTGGCATGAGCCATGTTCCTCCCCGTACTTCTTCTTGTACTCTGCATGGGAGAAGGGAAGAAAACAAACTGTGGTCATCCCTGGCATGGCACATGCTCTCCACTCGAGCCGTCAGCATCCCTGCACACACAGCCTGGAGAGACACAAGCATGCAGGCCTCCTGGATTTTATCACTGGATCTGCCACCAATGTGCACATCCTCACCCGCATACCACACACGCACCACTCCCCCTTTATATATTACAGTCTTTTCCTAACATCATAAACATGCTCAGATTTTAAGGAATTTGCTGAGATCATAATAGTTGCACAGGGACATGTTTAATTGGACAGACCATGCAGAGCAGTGACTTGATCCACAAATTACAGCTCAGATGCCTAACGTCCTTGGCCAAGGTAGGGTCCTGCCAAAACAGATGTGTGTCCCAGCAGATCAGAGGGGCCAGAGGCACACTTGGGTTTCCTAGTGGAAATGCATGATGACAATTCCACTGAGAAGTAAAGCCCATATTTGATAGTGGCTATTCAGAAACTCTTCACATATAGTAGCTCACAAAGCCAAATGCTCCTTGCCTGGGAAAAATATATTTGTTTATTGATAGTAACATTTTTTTATTCAGAGAGCCGAGGAGATGAGGTTTCTCCCTCTGGCTTTTCCTGAAAAATAATGCTGCACATGTCCTAAAGGCCCCGCTTTTGCCACGGCTGGATTCCCACCCTTGCATAGGATAAAATGCCACAAGTTCCATGCCCGTCCCATTCAGATGCTTTCACTTCCAGCCAAGGTCTTCCCTTTACAGGATGTACTGAAGTGTGAACAGACCTTGCTTTTTCCCAATTTTGCACCTAACCTACTGTAATTCAAAACCAAACCCTGGAGGTCTGGAAGTGCCCTTCTGCTGTACCTGCTCAATGTGGCAGGAGGCTTTTACAATGCTAAAGCTCAAGGCATTAGAGACTGGATTCTTAAATCCCACTTTATAAGATTTATTTTTTTGATGGAGGGCTAGAGGGGCTCAGGCTGGTGCTCAGGCAACCCAAGCAAGCACCATGCCCTGCCTGAAAAGCCACTCCAGGGGCCACACAGCCATGCCTTGCCTGCCAGCCCGGCCCCCCATCCACCACAAGACACATCGCCCACCGTCCCTTTAGGCACAAGGGGCTGTGGTCCCTGCTAGATCTCACTCATGACTCAGGTCAGGGCATGGCCTCTTAATAGTGAAATGAGCCCCTCAGCTGGGACACAAGGAGAGAGGATTTCTTATGCGTATATTTCTTTTGAGAGCACTCCTCAATGGCTCTCTGCATCTGGTCCAAAACCAACCGCTGCAAGTGGGCCCCCACTGACAATTTGATGGATTTAAAATGCTGTATTTCCCTATAAAATTGTATTATGCTTGGCTCATGGTTTCTTTAAGTGTCTCCTTCAAAAAACAGATGGCTCAATTTGCTTTAAAATATAAGAGGAAAATTGCCATAGGATATTTAACTCACGCAGTGAAAGATTTAGGTCAGGTGAATAATGACATAACTGCAGGGGATGCCTCAGGACAGGAGGCAAATAAAACTCTTATTTTGGATTTCCAAAATTATCTTGGTCTTCTTTTATAATCAGGCTTTCTGGAACTTTTGTCACAATTCAGCAGCAGGTCACAAAGCCTCAGACGTAATGGCGGCTTCCCAGGTAGACTTAGGTGAGGCCTGAAGGCCCTCCAGGCTGTCACCCCACACCACCCCCGCCACCCGAGGGCCTCCATCCACACACACCTGTGGGTGCAAGCCATCCAGCTCCATCGAGCTCTCCCCTGAACATGGCTGCAAAGAAAATCCAAGGGCATGCAAAAGCGTAGGAGGCTAACAGAGCCATCAGTAGCAGCTTTAGGAATAGAACAAGGCGTGGTAGAGGGATTCCATAGCTTCATCCAGCTGTGTTTAGCAAACATGCAAAATTACTTTGGTTCTTAGGATTAACGGGGGATTTTCTTCTGATAAAACAACACATGCACAAACACTGCACATTGACTGTCTCCAATAAAGTCAAAAAGCTTGCTGAATTCACAGCACTGTTTTATTATAAAATTAATAAAATAACTAAAAACAGTCCAGGGGCCCCCAACATAAGAAGGACATGGACCTGTTGGGGAGAGGCCAGAGGAGGCCACAAAGATGATCGGAGAGCTGGAGCACCTCTGCTATGAGGACAGGCTGAGAGAGTTGGGGTTGTTCAGCCTGGAGAAGGGAAGGCTCCAGGGAGACCTTGTAGCAGCCTTCCAGTACTTAAAAAAGGACCTACAGGAGAGATGGGGAGGGACTCTTGTATCAGGGAGAGTAGCAATAGGATGAGGGTTAATGGTTTTAAACTGAAAGAGGGTAGATTTAGATCAGAAATTATGAAGAAATTCTTTGCTGTGAGGGTGGTGAGAGCCTGGCCCAGGTTGCCCAGAGAAGCTGTGGTTGCCCCATCCCTGGAGGGGTTCAAGGCCAGGCTGGATGGGTCTGGTGGGAAGTATCCCTGCCCAGGACAAGGGGTATGACTAGATGATTTTTAAAGGTCCATTCCAAACCATTCTATGGTAATACAATTTTGTCTACTTAAAAAAAAATCCAAAACAAAACACCAACTTCAGATCAGCAATATAGATACCAGAAAAGGAATAGAAACACATATATTGTTTTCATTGTCAGGCGATGAAAAATCAATTATTCTTTAAATGAACCAAATTATTACTAACCTCAGTGCATAAGGAATGAGAGAGATGTTGTGTATGATTGTGTAAAACCAAGTTGGTACGTCCACTGAAGCACATATTTTCACAGACACTGTTCATGGCTTTCCGTGATGTTCAGTGTTTTTTTAAATCACCTACATTGGCAATACTGTCTGCTCGAACTAACGGCCCAGCATTGCAGCTAAATAGCTAGCTACATTGTGGTTGTAACAGTGGGTAGATGGAATTGCAGCATTTCAATTAAGTTAAGAGTCTGGATATAAACCATGCTTTTGTGAACAGAGAAGAGATCAAATAAATACCTGACAGTGCTTCTCAGGAAAAAAATAGAGCTTACAGAAGAAGAATAAATGGATTCATTGCAGTTACGTGTTGTGACATACAGCTACGATGCAAAGCAATGACTGTCCTTCCTCCCTACAGGTATCAAGACTCCATTTTATCATTATTGGGTCCGAGCACACCACACATACCAATTAACCTCTTTTCCTAACACCTCTGAGAGGGAAAACCGCTTTAGTGACATTTTGCAAGAGGAAATGGAAACATAAAGGCCCAGACACCTCAGATATTAAGGCCATTTGAGTGCTTAAACCTCCACTGGCACAGAGCAGAGATGAGCACTGTGTTTCGGGAGGATGCAGAAAGAGGCAGTGTTCCCCAGGGAGCCAGCAGCCCAGCCCAGAAGGACATGGAGCTCCAGCACAACCCTTTCAGCACAAAACCACCTCTCCTCATCAGCCCACCTAACTCCCACCTGCATGCAGCTCCCCATGTCCCTCCCCACATACCACCTGGGTCTCCTTCCACCCATGTGCCCATGGTCACAGCCCAGGGCAGCCCCCCATATCCTGGACATTCCAGCCCCAGAAACTTCTGCCTCCTCCCTAGAGCCGGTCTGCCTATCCCAAGCAGCGGATGAACCCAAAAGGCATGAAAGCCAAGATTGCTTCTACCTCACTTCCACTTTGGCACACAGCAGTGACACCTGTCACTCGTTCAGCACTGTCACCTGTCCATTCACACATCCACGCAGGGAAACAGCCAGCCAGCAGGAAACCATGCAGTCACTGTGTCAGCTCACAGCTTTTGCACACCTGAACAGCAACAGTTGCATGAGGTTTAGATATTGCTTATCGTGGATTCGGTAGTTTCTGCATAGATCCAGGAAATAACTGCTGTCATGAACAGATGCTTTGTTTTTATACTTCTTTATTGTTCCTTCTCATCTGCCCTCAGACTGCTGTATACCCAGTTACACAGACCACAAGCTACTAAACTAACTGCTCCGGCAACTGCTGATAGCAAAGCAGTAAGATGAGGCTAAGTCTGGAAGAGATGGCTGCCTCTGCAACTTTAAAGATGTGCCACAAATAAATACATAAAGCAAAAAAGACAAGAAGACAGTACTGGTTTGTAACCATGATGATCTCAGGTTATAAGAGAAGTAGGGCAGAGGAAGAAATAATTGGATAAAACTGTATAGAAATGGGTTAAGCTGTGATGATTCTGATGGCAAATGCTCCTCAACTTCTCTGAGCAAACCTCTCAAAGTCTCTAAGCAAACTTCAGTGCAATAACATACCATAAGCTTCACAGTGCAAGAAAATCCTGTATCTACTATCCTCACAGATGGAAGCAAAGTGGACAGTTACAGTAAACTATCATTTGCACTGTAAGCCTCTTTCTTCCTATCTGACAGTGTTTCACTGTCAGAAACAGTAGCAATCTTTCTGACCTAGCATTGTGGCATTGGGTTTGCACCACAAAGCAGGGATGTTTTGATGGCTCTCAGAAAACCAAATGTGGTCTGGACCCTGTGGGAAAATTTGCTTATCCCTTTGGAGGCGAGGCATGCTAGCATGTGCTGTTTCCCTTATTTACTAACCATCGGTAGCAAAGGGTCCATCAGTCTTCCCCACCTCCACCACCAGCCTCTACCACAGAGAACTAGGAAGCTATCCCAGCTCTCCCCATCAGCTGGGCTGCCTCTCACAGCAGATATCACCACCCTTCTTTGCAAACTGAGTGCATCAGGGCAGGGGGGGATGAAGAGGCAGCTTCCTTTTTTTTGGAAGGCCATTAAAACTATGGGAAAAATAAACAAGTGAAAGCACTGCCTGGAAGACTATGGCTCCGTACACCAGCTGTACCACAAAGAACATCCAGCTCACATAAACCAGAGTAGTGCCTACTCAGAAAGATTGCATTTAACCATTAGGCTTGCTGCTGTTCTCATTAGCTCCCACTCACTTCCAGACTACTGTTAGCCCTTTCAGGGAGCCAGACAAGAATAAGATGGATTGAGACTACTATGTTGTTGCACCACTACCACCCAGTCAGGAAATTCCCATTTCCTCCCTTGTCTTTAATTATTAAGCCTGCTTTATGTGCGGAGAAAACATCCAGTATGCATTAAGTACACCTGTCCCAATGTCAGACTCCATTTCTTGCACAAGACTTTTGTTATACAAGATAATAATAATTCATCTTGAGGTGCTCACACACACACACACACACACACATGGAGACTGACATGCATTCTACTGTCCCACACCCTTCGCCAGTTAGGCAAGAGCCAGCTCTGGTTGCGCACCATCCACCCATGCCAGCAGCAGGGCTTTATTACCTCAGCTGTGCTAACGATGGGGCTTAGGGAAATAAGAACACAACTGCCTGCACCCATTTACAGACAGCAAGTCCCAGAGAAGGCCAAGACGCTGGGATCCTGGCGCTCCCCAGCCATGGGGCTGGCAGCCTCCCAGCCACAGCCACGAGGCTCTTGGTGCAGCAGCGCTTCAGCTGCACCACACCTCGTGTTTATAACCCCTATCCAACTTGCTGCTTCTCCCCTTTGGGCGGTCCCTCAGTGTCAGTGGAGGAGAATCCCTTCTCCTATTTCCAGAAAGTGAAAGAAAAATGTTACAAGGATGACCGCAATCTTATTTCACAGCAAACTTCAAACAATGAATCCCTCTGCATGATGTAGCACAGCTATCTCTCTCTTTGATTATTAAAACCTAAAAGATCCAGAAGTAAACAAATGCAGCCGTCTCTCATGATACTTTGTGATTTCACATCTGATGAGGAGGGGTTAGAAAATCAGTCCCAAACCGCCAGTTTTCATCCATGAAGTGAAATCAAGCCAACACTGTGCTGCACCAGCCCTGCCAATTTTCCACTGGCTGCTCTGCATGTACTAGGCCCACACATTTCTATTTTCTAGCAATTCCTGGCAAATATCCTGTCAGATTAGCAGCAGTTTTACTCCAAAGACATGACGCACAGAAAAACACCAGCGGTTCGTTTCTTCCAGACACCACCTCCCCCCCACCGCTTCAGGCCGGCGGTCCTTCAGGCGGCGCAGGAGCGGTGACACGGGTGAGGGGGAGCCCCGGCAGCATCCCCACGGGTGTGCATTGGCCATAAAGTTAATAATCGGATGATTTGCAGTACATTACCTCAGTGTGAGGCCTTATTCTGATTTGGCTGACAGGAACAAGAGAAGAGAAAAAAAAAAAAAAAGACAAATACAGTAGGATGGTGCAACAGGAAGGCTTATGTAGTTTACTTGTATTTTGCTGTAAAGCAGCTGGCGTGTCTGGGTCAAGAGACTCAAAACCCCTCACATTTCAAATAACGACCAGTTTCAGGGCTGAGAAATGCTCAATGCAGGACTGTGTTCCATCTTCAGAAGGTGCATGGGTTTGCAGTGGCAGCTTCCTGAGCAAAGCCCAGAAGGAGGTGAGGAGTTACCTCAAGAGAAAGAGTGGGCATGGAGCGGACCACCCAGCTCTGTCACCAAGCTGGCTGCATGGGCCATGGAGCTGGGACACGGCTGCTCACCAGCAGCAGAGAAACTCACTGGGACATCCACTGCCTTATCCCTCTCCCACTTACTAATGTCAACAGCAAGCCTGCTGCTGGCTGCTGGCTGCTGGCTGACAGTCAACAGGCGCAGCCACCCACTGCTCAGAGCTGGAGCTCTCCAGTGCCCCCCAAATCCAGACCTCCAGAGGATCCAAACAGGGGCCAAGACACCTTATGGCACCCAGAACAGTTTCACATAAACAGCTACAGAAGTTCCCTGAAATGAAAGGTATTAAGCAGCTCTTTCCCTGTCCTGTCCCCAGTCCTCTGATAAATCAAAACACAAAAATGAAAATATTTCCTTAAGATGGGCAAATTGGTTTCCAGCTGCAAAGTAATTCAGGATTTTTACTCCATGCCACAGCAAAGCATGAAAGGCCACATGAGGGACAGAGTGCTGCTGCCTCAAAAACACAGTTCAGAAATATATTATTCCTTTACTAAAGTGCAATCATGCGCAGTAAGTTACAGGACCCATTCAGTCTATCAGCTACTCTCTTGATTTCATCTAAAACCCAACCTCTACCCCAGCTGTGCCGCAAGTCAGGCATATGTTACCAAAAAAAAAAAAAAAAAAAAAAAAAAAAGAAAAGTATCAGTAGTGAGGGTTACTGTGGATGGCTTTGGAAATAAAGAGAAAACAGGGAAAACACAGCAGCTGTAAAATGAGGGAGCAGCGATGGAGGTAAGCCCTGCGCCCGGCCCCTCACCCCTTACCTTCATAGCAGGGCAAGAGCTTCCTCCCGTTGGGCTGCAGGTTTGGGGGAATGATGTTGCAGAAGCCGTGGGGCAGGATGTACTCTGTCTCATAATAGATGTTTTTCCAGCGGTGCGCGCATGCCTAAACAGATAAAATCACGTGTTACTGACCCAGACAGAGTCACAGGAGAGCCCTCCAACCAAGACACAGCATGCATGAACAGGACGTCTCAGCATCGTCTTCCCCCCACTGCACCATAGTCCTCCCCTTACAACCTGCTCTTTCTGGATAAAGTATCTTCTTGCTGTTATCTTCCACAGGTCGTGACACTGCCTGACCTGGCAGCTCAGATCTCAGCCTTCATGTATCCACAACTAGGAAAACAGAGGATCTCGGAGCAATAAAGAACCCATGTTGGAGATTTCAAGATCCCTCACTCACTGTGTATGAATCCTCACGGCCAGTGAAACTTTTTTAAACTAAAGATGCACCGATAAAACCCACCTGAGCCAGAAATGGGAGGAAAATGGGAATAAAGACATTGAGAATTCACATTAGAAGGTTATCCCACCAGAGGACGCATGCATGAGTCAAAGCCTTGTCTCTCTGGGAACGATGGCTTTGTTTCTGGTGACAGAAGAGCTGGACCTTGCTTACTGGTAATGAATTTAAGTGAAAATGCTAGAGATTTTGTGGCAACATCAGTCAAGATGCAGATGAGCTGCAGAAATCAGGGTGCCTTTCCCTTTGTAGTGAGTAAGATCACCCTGCAAAACCAGAGCTAAACCAGTCTCACCAGGACACATTGCCCAGTGCAACTGCCACACACAAGCACACACATAAGCAACGCGGAGCCTGATTCACACCTTCGCAGAACCCATTTGCTCCAAAAATTAGCATCACGTTGCTGCCAGACAAACCACAAGTTGCCTGATGCTCAGGGGTTACTTGGAATTAAAGGAAAGGAAATGTGAAACAGCAAGGCCTTTAACTTGAACACATGCCGGGCCATATCTCCAGCTTGTTTAAGTCACTGAAGTTAATTGTAGACATGTCAATTTATATCATTTAAGGCTTAGTCCCATGCACACAGGGCAGCCTCTATGCTACAAATCATCTCCTCCACATAATTCCAAGTCTTCCTGGAAACTTTCCATCAGCCTCCTTCGTGATCCCCACGTTGGACCCTATCCTCCCCAGAGGAGACACTCTCTGTCTTCTTCCCTTTGTGCTACCCCACCTTTCTGCCTTAGCACCTTAAAGCTGCCCACGTGAGCATCTCAACATTATTAACAAGTACATTCATAAGACAGGCACAATTGTGTCACCTATCCAGTGAAGGACCTGGGAAGCATAACAACCACTGGGAAGCTCAAAATTCAATCCAGCAGTCAACACAGATCCCTTCCATACACTTAACCCCAGAAAGACATAAAAGGGTAATACTATTCTATTTTTTTTTTAACTGAAACAGAGCGAAAACAGTTGTGCAAAAGCCTGCTCTGATGTTAGCGGTGCTGCATTTGGAGTTTGATATTTATTGCTTTCCTAACTTCCAATACTCAAGAAGAAGCACGTATCTCCTGACGATAGCTATCGCTGGGGGGATAACAAGGGACTCCAGGGGCGTGGAAAGCTCTGCACTGCCCGGCACAGACTGCCACCCAGGATGCAAAGGATGCTTCTGATAGCACTCTGCTCGACAGCCAAATGCATGTGAGGCATTCTGCAAAGAGTAGCTTTGGGGCCTCCTTTATATGCTTTAAGGAAGCTCAGTTATTATTTTAATCCCCATACACCATTCACTCAAAATTTAACAGAAAAAAAACCAACAAAAACCAGACCATGAAACAGTCATTTTCAAAGTAACCAGGAAACAGTTTTTCTTCTGACAGATCTGTGCTGCCAGCTCAAAAACATACACATGCACAGCCCTTTTAAAGACAGTACTATAAAGACACATACCATTAAAGCGACAGTCAAGTCCATCTCCAGATATAAACTCAAACAGAAACAGACTGACAGTATTTTTTAAGATCATGGGAACATAAAGAAAGGATTGTAATATTGTAAATTCCTTGAGATTTTATATCTTGGAAACTGCAAGGGACTCACATATATTAACCTACTAATGTGTCCCAGAGGAGCACAAATGGCAGAGTTGGGGAGAGCAGCAGGAGGCTCAAGCGTGAGGTGCAGAAGCCAAGAAAGATATAAGAAGAACAGTACAAGGAGAAAAAAAAGGAGCTGCTGCATAATAAATATTTTTTAAATCAATTGGAGGCTGTGGGGTTGGTTTAGCAATCCTAGGAACACTTACCTGATCTGTTAGAGTTTGGGTTTTGTTTAGATTTTGATTGTTTGGGTTTTTTAAAAACAGGATCCCTTTTCTGTACTGTCAGCATACTGTGTATTCAGGCACACTACAGCTGACTACCTGAACCTGCAGGTAAACTGACATCATCTCTCTCCAAGAGATGAGCTCCACCTCAACTGTCTCAGCAGGGGCTTCCCCAGACCCCCAATGCCACGGCTGCAGAATTTGACATGTTCCCAATGGACAGGAGTTCAGCAGCTCCTGTTCTCCCCAAAACTCATTTCCCTGCAGCCAGGTGACTAGCACGTTTGTCTCCCTGCCACAGCAAGCAGGGAGCTGCTCCACTCCTGCTTTGGCTTCTCCTGTCTCCCCAAAAACATTGAGTTGGATTTGGGTCCCCGCGGCCCCTGCATTACTTGACGTTGCTGAGGCAAGGTGATGTGTTACCAAAGGTGGCTACAGCCTTTCTTCTTTGATGGCACATGTCTGAAGAGGTCTTGGGAACAGAGATGAGTCACCTGAATTTGATGCTACAGAGGGGTGTTTTCTGTGGGTTGGGTTTTTATTTCTGGGCTGCATAGGGAAGAGTGTGGCCAGGAGGTCAAGGGAAGTCATTCTCCCCCTCTACTCTGCACTGGTGAGGCCACAACTGGAATCCTGCGTCCAGTTCTGGGCTCCCCAGTTCAAGAGAGACAGGGAACTGCTGGAGAGAGTCCAGCGTAGGGCAACAAAGATGATTCAAGGACTGGAGCATCTCCCTGATGAGGAAAGGCTGAGAGACCTGGGACTCTTTAGTCTGGAGAAGAGAAGGCTGAGGGGAGACCTTATCAATGCTGACAAGTATCTCAAGGGAGGGTTGAAGGAGGAGGGAGCCAGACTCTTTTCAGTGGTTCCCAGTGAGAGGACGAGGGGCAACGGGCACAAGTTGGAACAGAAGAGGTTCCACTCAAATATGAGGAGAAACTTCTTCACGGTGAGGGTGACAGAGCCCTGGAAGAGGCTGCCCAGGGAGGTTGTGGAGTCCCCTTCTTTGGAGATTTTCAAGACCCGCCTGGATGCTCCTGAGTAACATGCTCTGACATGCTCTGGGTGGTCCTGCTTTAGCAGGGGAGTTGGACTACATGATCTCTATGGTCCCTTCCAACTCTAAAAATTCAGTGAAATTCAGTGAAATTTCCCTAAAATGACTGCAAGAAACTGCCGGCTTAGACACCCTTTTTAGATGTAAGCCATAGGTGTGCCCCTGTGCAACCAGGCTGCCTCCGGCACGCTCTGGCACTCAGCAGCTGCTGCCGGGGCACAGCCACCGGCTCTGCCACGAAGCAAAGGAGAAAGGATGCAAACCCTTGAAGCAAAATGAAAAGCTTCTAGGCAAAACACACAGAGGTCTGTAGTGATGGCAGACACTGCATTACTGCAATATAATGAATAGGCTATTTCAGAACTGCAGCCACTTTGCTCTTTTGCATACTGAACACCAGCCACACAGGAAAAGCAATACAAGAGGCTCAGGCTTCACTTTAGAGGCCGAATCTGCTGAGTCCTAAAGTCAGAGTCCAAACAAAGGACTTTTTGAATACACCACGGTCAGACCACTTCTGGTTTGCTCTTCCCTAGGAGGACTTTAGCTTTGCTGCAGGGATGGTTTGGGTTTTTCAACAGACACACACACAGTCACTAGATGTGCCACTAAGTCAACTAGTTAAAATGAAAAATGGCAACACTTCATTAAAAAAAAACAGAGTAACGACAGATGTGGCAGGTATTTAGGAAGAGCATGACTGAAGGATGTGGCTTATCTCCAAATCATAATGCATTGTCCATGGTTGTTCTCCCAATAAAAGGAGGACTTTTGCCGTTTCAGTTCTGAAAGAGCTGGCAATCTCAGCTGTATTATTGCAGTACTTAAATTAATGCAAATATTGACTGAGAGCACACCCAAGGACAGGAAGCCACTGAAATGCAAACTCAGAGTTATTTTAGCCAATCTTTCTTCTTCATCCGTTTAAACCCTTATTGTTTGATGCTTTTCTATTTAGAATGTTACACAAACATAAAACTCTGGTTCCATAACATCCTGGCATAATATAGGCTCAAACACTATCCACTTTACCAAACATCAGCTAAAGCCCCCCTCCAAACACCTCACCTTCCCCCCGAAGCTGGTACCCTTATCAGGCAATTGGGGAAAGCCAATAAGACAGAAATTTAAGCCACTAAGCAGTTTCAAAGCAAAAGCAACAACTTCTTTGAACAATCCACAGTCAAACCATGGGACTAATTCCTCTAACACAGGACGTCAAGAGCATGAATGGTTGTCATGGGTTTAAAAAGCATCTACCCATATTTATGCAAAAAAAACCACCAAAACCATCCATGGCTATTAACCACAAAGGTACCACTCTGACTTAAAGGAATTCGTGAAAGAGATGCAGTAAATAGAGCTGTAATGCCTGACAATACAGATTGCACATACTCATAACTACTGAGCATCGCTCACAGAATTAGGTAGTAAAAAAAAAAAAAAAAAGCAAAAAATCAGCAGATGTGGCTCCAAACACACATTCAGGCATGTCTTCTCAGGACACCAGTTTCTCACAGGTGCTTCAAAGACAACTCCATTTTAAAGAAATCTTGAACTTTAAAACTAGAAGAGCACACAAATTAAATTCCATCTGCTTATAAGAAACTCACGAATCTTTTTAATTAAAAAAAGTATCTCAAACCAGAGTAACGGTGCCCTGAAATAGCCAGGTATTCTCCGTCCACAAAGGAATCCATATGCCTTTATTCCAGGCTCTGTCTACACACAAATGTGCACAGATGTTTAATTAGTGGTTAAGACAGAGTGCTTTGGTGATAAATATCTCACTGAAACCAAGGAGAATTAGACACTTAAACATCCTTAAGCATCTGGACACAATCTACTTGGTGAGGGCAGTACAATCTTGTCAGAGGGGTGGTTTATGACTTCCTTAAATCAGCATAACTTGTGGAGACATTTTACCAGCTTAAGCTGCACGTGAATAAGTACACCAGTAGCTGCACATTTTACTTCAGCTACAATTTGCCTTTAACCTGCTTTTGTGTCTGAAATTTCCATTATCTCAGCCCAAATCTAAGCCCTCACAGCCTGCCCACGTCTCTCATCCTTGCAACCTTCCCTCAGCCAGCAAGCAGATGCCCAGCTTTTTTCCTCACCAGCTTTACCTTCCTTTGCTGCTTCTGTCTAGGGAGGTGACACCTAAGAATCAGCTGCAATCCATTCCCATTTGAACCAAAGCACACAAACCCATTATTTTTAACATACTGTTTTTACAAAAATGTCTCAGAGTTGCCTAAAAAAAAAGTGTATGTGCTATCTTCTGAAAATGGGACAAGCATTTGTCTAGTTCAGACCAGTGACTGGAAAATGAGAGGATGCTATGTCTCGAGATAGAGTTATCCTGATTTGTGCAAGTTACTCCTCAGCCCTCACACGGGACTCCGAGTGCACACACAGACCAGAATATCCCCTAAAACCTGAGTTGCTTACACCAGCATGAATGTCTTATTTTTGTGCTCTGCTAGGCATGTTTACAGTGTATTTCATTTATACCCCTCTTTTTCCTCTCCTACTCCAGTGCTGAACACATTTAAAACATTGAAGAAGAGTAAAGCATCAGCCAGCCTCTATAGCACTGGCGAGCTGTACACCAAAAGAGACAACCAGATAAAATACCACAGTACTATGGCAGAAAGGTATCAAAAACACCTTTCCCCATAAGGAAGTTGGTGTGGAAGGGCTTGGGTCTCTAAGCGCATATTAAGAAAAACACCTTTGAGTGAAGCAGATTTGCCCACCTGCCTTACACAGGTGGTTGGCACAGGAATCATTGTATGAGATCTTTCTCACCAGCAGCTTTGTGACAGTTTGGTGCCATGTACCAGGGCAATCCCCTGTTTCACTGGAAAGCTGAGGTCATACTGCAGGTTTCCAACTCCCAAACAGCGGTGCTAAGAATTAGCTTGTTGTCAGGGTTACTCTGACATGAGCTTGACATTTGCCTGACACATATACTATGCACAACATTTTATTGCAATTTTTTTAAATTTCATGTAACATTCCTGCATACCGACTCACTCGGGTGGACAGTCAGAATGCAAGCATGGATGTAAATACAGACAACTATTGATCATAATATAGCCATGTATTTTGGGAAGCTTTTGCCCATAAAGCTCTCTTTATGATTATTTTTTTTTTCCAACACAGGAAATGTTATTTGCAAAGATAAATTCCACATCCTAAGGATCACATCTGCTCTCCTTGACCTCTCTATTTGCATGGTAACTGTATCAAAGACACCCACCCACAACTAAGCCATCTCTCAAATCTTCTAATTAATATACATAACGAAAAAATATCACCACAAGGACTCATCTGACATTTTTCATGGTGAGTTCTGACACGCAAGGCATATGCTCAGGGAAAATGGATGCATACATATTCCCTACATAAACAGAGGAAAATGACAAAAAGAATAAACTAGCAGGTACCTCCCAGACAAAGTTCTACTTATTCTGTTCAAAGATTTAATCCCTTAGATTTAGGAGGAAGCCCTTGGGTGACACAAGTTAGGTATGACGGCTTTGAAGTCCTCTCTCTATAAATAAAGCTTTCTGGCTGGGGCTCACTTTTCCTTCCGCCTGAAGGAAGCGACGACAGAATTTGCTGCCTGTAAAGCTGGACTCCGTCAGTCACTGCCAAACGCGTTAATCCTGATGTGTTTAGCATTAGAGTCAGACAGCAGCAACGGTTTTAACGAGATGGAAGAGAAGAGTGGCCTTACCAGCACGCTTCCCCCAGCCATTGGCTGTCTGGCCAGTGTCACACCCATCCATTCATCATCTCTGTCTTCTTTGCAAGTCTTTCCGCAGAGCGTGCCCCGAGAATTGCCTACAGAAAGAGGGGAAAAGCAAGGAGACATGAGTTTTAATTACCCACCAAAGAATCCCTACAAAAAAGGCTGAGGGACTTGGGTCTTTTTAGTCTGGAGAAGAGAAGGCAGAGGGGGGATCTGATCAATGCTTATAAATACTTGAAGGGTGGGCGTCAAGAGGATGGGGCCAGTCTTTTTTCAGTGGTGCCCAGGGACAGGACAAGAGGGAACGGGCACAAACTGGAATATAAGAAGTTCCACCTAAACATGAGGAGCCCTGGAAGAGGCTGCCCAGGGAGGTGGTGGAGTCTCCTTCTCTGGAGACATTCAAACCCCGCCTGGACACGTTCCTGTGCAACCTGCTCTGGCAGGGGGTTGGACTAGATGATCTCCAGAGGTCCCTTCCAATCCCATGGGATTCGGTGATTCTGTGAAAAGAGGTTGCGCATCAAACATCTGCCTGACAGATGTAACCCTGTTTGTCAGTTCTTGTATGCATTAATTTGGACACTGCTCTTACTCTTGCTAGGCACCACACAAGTGCATTATAGAGGACAGACCCTCTCCCAAAGAGCCAGCAGCTCTTACAGCATGCCCACAGCTCTGTTTGAATAAACCACCCAGCTGCAGTCAGCTGGGGAGACGTGGGATTGCCTGCAGAATGCAATCAAAGCAAAGCATCACTCCTGAAAATGAGATCTGGGGCACCTAAAAAAATTGAGGCCTATATCTTTAGTCCTTTCGGGCAGTATTCACCAACCTGTGAAAGACAGTTTACGTTACAGTGGCAGGAAAACCAAACTTAGCCAAAACACTGCTTTAACACACGTAAGCTTCATAAAGATAAATTCTACTTGACTCAGTCGTGAAAAGACAAGCAATAACAATACCAACATGCCTTTTTTACAGGCAGGGAAAGCAGTAACACACATCACCAAGAAAAACAAAATATTAAAAGGCCTCCATTTTCTCCATCAGAATCCAGCGTGAGGTTTTTAGATCAGAGCCTTACTTTAGGGCCGTGCCTTTCCCTGATTCAGACAGTACCTCAGAGAAACCACAGCTGATCCTGACCACGTGCAACACAGAGGCTCTCACGGAGAAACTAGCACAAGAAGCAAACCCAAGGAATGATTTGCAGCGTTACAAGGGAACCCACAAATCGCCATGTTGCTAATAACATCATGTGCCCACCACCTGGGGTCATCTCCTGCTCTGCACGGTGGAGGCAGCAGCACTCCCAGCCACTCCCGGACCCACCACACGCTGCAAAGGCACACCGAGGCAGATGGAGAAAAGACAGCGGCTTAGGGTAAGCAGGGGAAAAACCCACCTTTGCCTGGGTACTCGCTGGAGAGAGCAAGCAGAGCCACTGGGAAGACAGCAGCACCAGGTGGGATGCTATTTCATAATGCTGAAGAGAATATGACACCTTTGCTACCAGTGCTCAAAATCACAGACCGG
Source organism: Calidris pugnax (assembly GCF_001431845.1). Taxonomy (NCBI): domain Eukaryota; kingdom Metazoa; phylum Chordata; class Aves; order Charadriiformes; family Scolopacidae; genus Calidris; species Calidris pugnax. The sequence goes on along the minus strand of NW_015090914.1, from coordinate 212,981 downwards.
TCAGAGTTGGAAGGACCTTAAAGATCATCTCGTTCCAACCCCCCCTGCCCTGGGCAGGGACACCTCCCTCTAGACCAGGTTGCTCAAAGCCCCATCCAGCCTGGCCAAAATCCATCAGGAAAGGCTGACAAATCCTCCTCAGTGTCTTGGGGCCTCTTTGAAGCTGTCAGGAGGATTGCTAGCCATTTGGGTTGCGTGGTTTTTTTGGTTGCCTGCTTCTTACCCCCAAGCATCATAACTACCCACCTCGCCCCATATCCAGTTCTGTGCATCTTCTGTCAGGGTTGGTATGGACTCGACACTTAAACACTGCTCCTGGGGACTGAACAGAGGTGCTGTATTTAGATTCTGCCTTGGGAGCACCAACCAAGACCCTGGAAACCAAAAGCAAAATAACAAGTGATTAATTTCAGGAGAAAATGAAAAAAAAAATGAAATAAGGAAACAACAGCAAGATTCACACTGCCAGAGCTTCCTCAGCAAGAAGACTATTTTCAGCAAACTTGTAAAATGATGACATTGATTCATAAACTAAAAACACCACACACACAATAAAAGCATTTTTCCCCAGTGAAGTCACAAATATTTTAACAACTTAAATTTCCATTAGGATTGTAACACATTGAAAGCAACCCCCCCACCCCACAACGTGGAAGAAATTAGGAAAGTATTAGAAAGGACAACAGGAGCTGCATCCACTTTTCCTCAGTTTTAACTACATCCCTATCAGCCCAAGGACCCGCAAGAGCTAATACACACACGCACTAGAGCATGAAATTTGAAGCCAGGTGCCATCCAGCCAAAGATGAATAACCCTGTTTAGAAAGTTGAGGCATCCTACTCTCAGATCAATTTATGTAACTATAGCTTTAAAAAACAACAGCAAAAAACCTTAACCAACAACATAGGAGCAAATCTCTTCCACAATGCATTGCTATCAACCAACATTTATCATTGAGGCTGTGAGGACTTTACCTCGACTGTTCATCCCACACGAGAGCTGGGAAACACCAATGCACAGCTCTGACCCAAGGGCTCCTTAAGAGAACCTTGAAAGTCGATGGGCACTTTTTAACCCCTTCTGTTAGGATGCAGTTAACTGTTTAGCAAGCTGGCAGCTGCTGATGCCCTAAGGGATGCTTTTTGAGGAGCATTATAGGGGAAGCACAAGTATTAAGGGAGCCCTTTTAGTATTAAGGGAGCCCTTTTAGTATTAAGGGAGCCCTTTTACCGCTTCCTCGTTAAAGGGACGGTGTTTCTCACCTGGCTGAGCAGGAGGATGAAGAGGGAGGTTAAGCAAGAGAAGGCAGCTCCAGGAAGGGTGGTGGGGAGCACCAGGTAGTTTAGTATCAGTTCTGCTGATGTCCCTGCATTGTGAGTCCCCTTCTTTGGAGATTTTCAAAACCCGCCTGGATGCAGTCCTGAGTAACATGCTCTAGCTCTAGGCAATCCTGCTTCAGCAGGGGAGTTGGACTAGATGATCTCTATGGTCCCTTCCAACTCTAGAAATTCAGTGAAATTCAGTGAAATTCAGTGAAAGTCCTTGCTGATGTTAAGCCCAGGGCTGGAACTGAGGGTGACCATCTCTAAAAGGCTAAGCCTCCAGCGCTCCCCTGCGCAGATCCAGCCTGCTGCTTGGGAGGCAGCAGCTTACCAAGGAGACACTGCTCTTGGTAAAGGGATACAGACCCACTGGAGCAGAGTCAGTCCACATACACAGCCCACGCAAAGCACTGACAGCCCAGAACAAGCCCCAAAACAGAAGCTTTCCCTGTTTTAAATAACTTCTCTTTCATCCTCTAATTTAAAGATCCATCCCCAACTGCTGCCTGTCAGCACCATCCTGGATAAACAAAGGGAGACCTGAGGCACAAGGCACACACGTGTCCAAGGTCAGCCTGAGCCACCTGGAAGAGCTGTTCCTGCACCAGTCTGCTCAACGCCAAACAGCAGCACGTCTCTACTCCTGCTGCAATACACACTGCTTTGGATGTGACAAAACCATCCTACCGCATCTGGAAATACGTTTACAAAAAGAAAAGAATCCCCTATGTTAAATGACTGTTTTCTCCCAAGTTTCATGAGCTAAGCTGTATCACTTGCAGCAGTTTGGTGGGGTTGCGCTCTATAGCACTCATCATGTTTTCACAAGTGAGAAGAATTAATGTCCAAAATACTTAAGTTGCTAAAACCTACAAAACCTGCACACATTGGAGAGTGTGCGCAAAGGAGCCTGAAATAATAGCTGTGAATGCAAATCCCACCAGGCAGGCAGCGGGCAGAAAATCAAATGCCAATCATTTCATTTACACAGGCGATGAATGCTTGTCATTCAGTAATTGACATTCGTGAGGTCTAACAAAAACAAATAAGGAGGATATTACTAGCTTAAAGAGCTACAGGTTCAAATTGCAAATGGCAAGAAACTGTTTCTATGACCTGTTCTAACAGGCTGGGTGGAGAATGGCTGGAGAGCAGCCCTTGAGACTTGGGGTTGTTGGTGGATGAGAAGCTCAACATGAGCCAGCAGTGTGCACTGGCAGCCCAGAAAGCCACCCTCATCCTGGGTTGCATCAAGAGAAGCGTGGCCAGCAGGGTGAGGGAGGGGATTCTGCGCCCTGTACTCTGCTCTGGTGAGACCCCACCTGGAGTACTGTGTCCAGTTTTGGGCCCCTTCCCACAAAAAAGACATTGAGGTGCTGGAGCGGGTCCAGAGAAGGGCAACGAAGCTGGTGAGGGGTCTGGAGAATAAGTCTTGTGAGGAGAGGCTGAGGGAGCTGGGGGTGTTCAGCCTGGAGAAGAGGAGGCTCCAGGGAGACCTTATAGCAGCCTTCCAGTACCTGAAGGGGGCTACAGGGGAGATGGGGAGGGACTCTTGAGCAGGGATTGTAGTGATAGGATGATCGGTAATGGTTTTAAAGTGAAAGAGAGGAGATTCAGATTAGATATTAGGAAGAAATTCTTTGCTGTGAGGGTGGTGAGAGCCTGGCCCAGGTTGCCCAGAGAAGCTGTGGCTGCCCCATCCCTGGAGGGGTTCAAGGCCAGGCTGGATGGGGCTTGGAGCAACCTGGTCTGGTGGGAGGTGTCCCTGCCCAGGGCAGGGGGTTGGAACTCGATGATCTTTAAGGTCCCTTCCAACTCGAACCATTCTATGATTCTATAAGATAATGTAGGCCACATTGACCTCCAGTTTAAAAAAAGCTTTGGTCTAACCTAAGAAAAATAAATATGATTCAGCAATTAGTGCACAAAACACCTTGGGTTGCCGAATGCAAGATGGAGATGAAGGAACCTAAACCACAAAGATTCTTCACCTGTCTTTAAACAGCTGAATGGGAAAAATTGATAATTCATTATTTGAGTAGGCTACTGGTACAGATAATATGGGTTGCATAGGGAAGAGCGTGGCCAGCAGGTCAAGGGAGGTCATTCTGCCCCTCTGCTCTGCACTGGTGAGGCCACAACTGGAATCCTGCGTCCAGTTCTGGGCTCCCCAGTTCAAGAGGGACAGGGAACTGCTGGAGAGAGTCCAGCAAAGGGCAACAAAGATGATTCAAGGATTGGAGCATCTCCCTTATGAGGAGAGGCTGAGAGAGCTGGGACTCTTTAGTCTGGAGAAGAGAAGGCTGAGGGGAGACCTTATCAATGCCTACAAGTATCTCAAGGGCGGGCTGAGGGAGAAGGGACCCAGACTCTTTTCAGTGGTTCCCAGTGAGAGGACGAGGGGCAATGGGCACAAGTTGGACCATAAAGGGTTCCACTTGAATATGAGGAAGAACTTTTTCACAGTGAGGGTGACAGAGCCCTGGAAGAGGCTGCCCAGGGAGGGTGTGGAGTCCCCTTCTTTGGAGCTTTTCAAGACCCGCCTGGATGCTCCTGAGTAACATGCTCTGACAAGCTCTGGGTGGTCCTGCTTCAGCAGGGGAGTTGGACTAGATGATCTCTATGGTCCCTTCCAACTCTAAAAATTCAGTGAAATCAGTGAAATATTGCTGCCTTGAGCAAATATACCTCTCAAAAAGAAAATACCTGTTGCCATTTCCTCATGTGGACTAAGCAGAAGGAAGTAAGCAGCCAGTAAAGGGAACTGGTGACGCATGCCAAAAGCAAATTTATTTTGGATTGTCCTGAGTGTCCATACACTCAAATTCAGTATTTCACCTACATCACACATTGTATCTGCTTAGGAGCTTGTCTCATTCTTTCACTCTTGCACCAAGACCCCAGCAGGTGAAACCTTTGCAGATCTCCTGTTCCTTCTGGCGTGACACATGCTTGCCCACAGCCTGAGATGGTCACCTTCAGGGAGATGGGAGATTTTCTGTTGATTCAAATGCTTTTTAGTTGGTCAAGTTGGTATTTGCCACCTACCACTTACTTCAGTTTTATTCAAAGATTTGAGACAGGAATATTTTCTTTGTCAAGAAGAGTCCTTTACTCTTTCATCATTTTCTGTGTGTAACTGCTTAACTGTCAGAAGAAAATCACCTATTCAACTGTCATGAGCCTTTTCAGCAGGCCTGGATATAAGACCCATTTGCATCCAAATATTTTGGGACTCATTGAGCAAAGCAGACACCTGTTTTCTATCTCTCCTACATATTAAAACACTTTTGAAATCTTTTGGAATTTCTATGGAACGATGCTGCAACCAGAAAAGGTTTTTTTCTCTGGTACCACATTGAAACAGAAATGTATTTCAAAACAAAGCCTTAGAGTCTAATGCACTCATCTGGCATTTCAGTGCTGCCGAGTCTTGCCTGGCACAAACACAGAAGATATGTAAACAGCCAGCAGAAGTAAAACCCTGTCGTCTTGCTATTATCAGGCAACCTTCCAACATACTCCAACTAGGTTAACCAGCTCTCCTTTTAAATAGCCTAATTTTGTGGTATAGATTTCCAGCACTGCGACAGGACTCCTTGGGTTGGCAGCAAAGCAAGCCCCAGCTGTTCTCCAGCCCTTTGCCACCAGCGTTATGATGTGGGCAGTACTCTCTGCAGGGATTATCAATGAGTGCCAGCTCTCACCACTACTGTAATACTCTGCAGGGAGCCCCTAGGACATTTGAGAGCAGCTGCATGAGGACACCTTGAAGGGGAAACCCCATCAAGAGCAAGGGATTACTTTCTATGGAAGAGAACTGTGGGCAGTGGAGTTTGGGGCCATTTTAGGGTCACTTTTGCTTGACGTGCACAGAGCTCTGCAAACCAAATACTGGGGTCTAAACTGACGTGAGGAGCAGTAGACAGAGAGGCCATTTAACCCTCTGTTCTTGCATTCATACTCACACGACCAAGGACAAATGCCTTCATCTGTATGGAGATGACAACGCAGCTGTGCGGCCAGAAACCATCACACTGCAGGAGCTGCAGCAGCCAACATTAACGGATGACAAGAAGCCGTTTTGGCCACAGGGAAATCCACACCTCCTTAAAATTACTTCCTACAGAACAGTAACTATCACTTTGCTGGTGATTGACCCTCGGGAGATACAGATTTGGAAATTAAGTGCTGCATTTAGCAGAAGGAACAGTGAAGGAAAGTGTCAAGCTGACCGACGGCGTGGAGAGATGCCAAGCACATGAAGCATCAGCCTACAGCCTGCCAGCAGCGACTAAGCAGGCAATCACAGCCCAAGGACCGGGGAGGGCAGGTACCTCACCTCACTACAATGTTAAGTAGCAGGGAAAAAAGTCTTTAAATATCCTCACATACCACACTGGATTTCAAAAGCAGCACCAGAGGAGGGTGCACCACCAGCACAGCCCAGTCGAGTTTCTTCCCTTGAGAAAGGTCTCTGTCACTTGCTAAATCCTCAAAATACAAACTTCATCCATTACATGCTAGGCAATAAGCGGGAGAGCTATTACTTGGGCAGCAGACAGTTGACCTGCAACCAACAACAGCGAGCCCAGGTTCACCAGAACGCTGTGGCAGAACCTAGACCATCATTTATGCAAGGTGGCATTGTTAACCCAACACCCAGCCTCCACAGCTCCGTCTGTTCCCGTACCTCCCTCCTGGTTGCACACAAGTAGTTCATACTCAAACACCGTGAGATGCAGAACAGCCTTTGTTATTTCAGTGGCAGCACAAACCAGTGAAAAGTAGGGCTGAAGGAATGAAGAAACCAGGCTCATTCCTTATTGTAAAACTCACAGCAGGACACTGTGCAACAAAACTGACTCCATTGCTTTTTGTGCCAGATCATGTTGCCAGAAAGAATGAAGTTGTTACCAGGGCCTTGCTGAGGGATTTAGGGGTGTCAACAGGATGGGGGCATAGGAAGGGGACAGGAGAGAGATAAAGTAACATCTTTTTTTAAAAAAGAATGATCAGAGATGTCATGTTACTAACAATTTTTATTGCGGCAAAAATTGACATTTGTTTCTTTTTAAACTGTCTGAAGGAAAGCAGAGAAAGCAACATTCTTGCTTGGTTTCTGAGTCTGTACTCGAAGCTTTGAAATTGTATGTCCAGAGAACAGAAGCAGTTCAGCTTGTCCCTGCCCCAGAAGTGAGCAGCCACCTGGCTCCTCACTCGGCTGCAAAAGGCAGTGACGGGGACACGGGGAAACCTTTCGAGGTTACAGCCATAAAACCCGCTTAAGGAAGGAAAAGGAGACATTGTCAGAAATACAATAACCTCAGCACATCTGTGATGACAAACTTTTCTTGAGATGAAAAATGTGCAAAAACAACTAAATGGAAGCATCATGGCAATTAACTATTTCAGACAGGTCAAAGGCACTGGCTGACTCCACTATCATAGTGGAGGGCAAATACCCATATTCTGCTATAATTTCTGTGTCGAGGACTGTGTAACAGCCTGACTATTCACATTTATCTGAGGTAATATTTCAAACCAAATATGCCCCTCACCCCCCCCTTCTTTCCTCCTGCAAGAATATTTGGCTCATATAGTTCCTCAAGAATCACCAACCCCTGAATGTGTTTACTGGAAACCTGCAGAGCTGTGGCAGATAATACAGACGGGGGCCTTTGCAGGGTTGGAAAATAAACAGCTGAAACACCGAAGACCTGGCCATTACAGATACCATTCTAATATAAATCAGTGACTATATACAAACTCATGCATATAAAAACATACACAAACACACAGACCAGCACATGGACAGACTGTTGAGAATAACACACTTCATCCAAGAAGCTCTCATGATCAGAAGTACACCAGGTGACTATCAGGCCCTCAGGCAATAAAAAGCAAGAAGCCCTGAACTATCATGACAAGGCTTTCAAGTGCCTGAGAACATATTAACACATTAAATAATTTTAGATAGGCGGGTACCCTGTCAGTCTTGGGCAAGATCAATCACATTTTTTCAGGCTCACACAGTGCACAGCTCACCAGGCACACCATGAATGCACAAAATATCACTGTCTAAAGTTAACTTGGCTTAAACTACTGCCCACTGCAGTGTATAGGTCAAACGGGCATGAGAAAACTGAAATCATAACTCCTCTTTGGGTACATAAAGCTACAAAGGTTAAGAAGAAAACTGACACACAAACCCAAACAATAACCCTATGATTATTAAGAGACACTATATGCTACAATGGGATGAATAGAAAACAGTTTTCCTACGTATTCCCTATAACAGACTTCAGCCTTTCCCAAGGATATCACATTTGAAAGAGAAGGGGGAAAAAAACCTCACCCAGTAACTCTACCAAGCAGTTAAGGAAACAGGTCTATAGCTTTGCACACAAAAGCTTCATACACAAAAACCTGTCCAATCTGAACAATAGCATGATTTCTACTACGCATTTCCCTCCGCACTCATCCAATAAACTGGGACTGTATCTTGTTTTTCAACAACCTGCAATTGGTAATCAGTTTAAACTTCAAATCAGAGACTTTATACCCTGAAAGGATGTGTAAGATCCTGAACAGCATAAATACAGTTTTTAAATAGTACTATATAATACTGGAAGCCTTTATACCCAGCTGAAGGGGGTGTAGCTAAAGGCACTGAGAAGGGTTCAGCCCTTTGATGGTCTGAATGTCAAGGAAGATTGACAAAGTGCCAAAAGCCAGATCTTTTAAGCTTTCCAGAAGAAATATGTTAAATGCTAAAAATTGATATTATGTTGCAGTATGCAAAAAAGTGTGCTTGCACTTAGACTATGCCCACCCCGTACAGAAGATGGATGGCATCCTCGGAAAACTGGAAGAAGGCCACTTATACTTTTAAGAGCAAAGAGATTCATTGCTGTCTCTTGACTTTTATGATGCATGCAGACATTAAGAGCACAACTGCACACAGTACATTAGAGTCAAGGAGAGTGCAAAAAAAAAGACGTATCTCTCAAATTCGTTATCCAAGCCTCTGTCGGGCACAGAAGCACCTGTGGAAACAAACTCCCCAGTTCCACAATGAAAAGAGGAGCTTTCCCATCAGTGGTGACAATCCCACCCTGGTGGTTTTTGACAGCGCTGATGTTAACTGTATTAAGGTGCTGTTAACCCTTCTAGGTGTTAGGGCTAGCAATTTATTTATCCAAAAACACTTAATGATCTTTGATTTATTTTTTTTCCTGGGTGCCACAGCCAAAGCTTGATGAAGAAGTTCCATTTTCAGAAAATTGGAGTTTGCATAACTGGGGTTTTTACTTTCAAGGACCAGACTTCTTACAGCTGCCTGCCTTCAGATGGATGCTGAACACGGCCAGTCCAGCATCGTTTCCAAACAAAGCAGGATATCTGGGAGACTTTCCTCACTAGTCTGCTGCCCCTTCCAAAACAATCACAACAGCAGGTACTATCTGAAAATAATCCATGCTGTTGAGCAGAGTGATAGACACCTACACAAGGAGCAACAAATCTCATCCTTTTCACCCCACTAGATCAGCCTTTCATTCACAGCACTGTGAATCCCCAGCAGTCTGTATTGACTGTGAGTGACTGTCAGCCTTGGCACCCTTTGCCGGTTCCTGCCCCGAGTTCAGCACTAAGGGCTTTTCTTCTCCCAGAGCACTTTTCCTCTATGAAGGCTTTTGATAAGTCCTTAAAATGAATGCTCCATGAAAGCCTCTATGCAGAAAGGCACAGCACACAACTACTTGCAAATTAAAGGGCGTGACAGAAATTCATTTTTAAAGAACTGGACACCGGCACGAATACATTTATTTATATCACAGTGCACCACAGTTCCAACATCAACAGCTGGGGAATCGGGCCATATCTAAGTGTAAAAGATAAAGACAAGCTTTGTGGACGTTTATTGGCAGCACTGGCCGCTGCTCACATTAAAGTGCACCAGTCGACATCGACTAGGTCCAGTTAAGAGAAATTCCTAACAAAGAGCCTCTGACCCAGACGAGAGAGACAGACTATCGTCCAAGGCTCTTTTCAGTCAACGGAGAAAAAAAAAAGCAGCTCGCCAGTTTACATCATTTTTTGAGATAGAGACAAACTTTCTGTCATTTTTTTTTTAAATAAAAAAAAGAAAAAGAACAAAGTTACATATCCATTTCCTCTGCGGTGCCTCAGGCCAAGAGCCGGGCACACCGAGGGGACAAACGCCTCCCGATTTGGCACCGTCCCTCCGGCGGGACCCGCAGCGGGGCCGGGGCGGAGACGGGAGCGACGGGCACCGCCAGCGCTCCGCGCCCGACCGCGGGTCACCGCTCCTCCGCATTTTTTCCTCTTTAATTCGGCATGACCGATCACAATTTTTTGTTGCTGTTGTGTTTTTTTTTTTTGTCACGGAAACCGCTAAATATTTCGCCCCAAAAGGCGGCGGGGCCGGGCAGAGCCCCGCACCGGGCAGAGAGCCCCGCACCGGGCAGGGAGCCCGCCGCGCCCGGCGCTGGCAGCCAGCCCGGGAACCCGGCACCCCCCGGGTGGGGGGACACACACCGGGGTGCAATTAGGGTGACGTCCCCACACACGCCTGAGGGATGCGGAGCCACAGCGCCGGGGAAGCGCCCGCCGCACCCGGGGCACCGCTCCCGCCGGGGACCGCCCGCCCCCCCCCC
>NW_015090914.1:122290-202660 GCF_001431845.1 Calidris pugnax | reverse complement strand
CCTCGGGGCAGCCCCCCAGCGGCGTCTTCGTTCCCTTTTTCCACCTTCCCACCCCGCTCCCGCCGGTCCCCCCGGCTCTGCCCCCACCCGCGCCGCTGGAGCCACCACCCTCACAGAACCACCGAGGTTGGAAGGGACCTTAAAGATCATCCCATCCAACCATCAACCTAACTCTGACAAAAAAAACCCACACACACACACACAAAGAAACCCCAAAGAAACACTAAACCATATTGCCGAGCACCAAGTCAACTCGTCTTTTAAACACCTTCAGGGACGGGGCCTCCACCGCTGCCCTGGGCAGCCCAGTCCCCGGGGCACCGCTCCCGCCGGGGACCGCCCGCCCCCCCCCCGCTACTCACCACCGCGTGCTGTCGTGGTAGTGCTGCAGCACCGAGTACCCGAAGAAGGAGCCGTTGGGGCCCTGGAAAACCACGGGGCGACCCACGTCGAGGTGTCCAAGGATTGATAACCCTTTCAGTGTAAAAATCGTTCCTGATCTCCAACCTGAACCTCCCCTGAGGCAACTTGAGGCCATTTCATCTTGTCCCATGGCCTGGGACTTGGGAGAAGAGACCGACCCCCCCTGGCTACACCCTCCCCTCAGGGAGTTGGAGAGAGCAAGAAGGTCTCCCCTCAGCCTCCTCTTCTCCAGGCTCAACACCCCCAGCTCCCTCAGCCTCTCCTCACAAGACTTCTTCTCCAGACCCCTCACCAGCTCCCTTGCCCTTCTCTGGACCCTCAGGGAGCTGAAAGGGAAGTCACAAAACCAAGGGCCAGAAAGAAGCATTGGAGGAATGAGTCCTCCCTCCATCACCTGTTTGGGGCCATCAGCCCTACTTGAATGTGGCACGGGAAGAGGAGGGCTTCACGTCCAGGGTGACAGAAGAAAGGCCTGATCTGCATCACGCTGAAATAAATGTGAGATTTTCCTGGGATGTGGGGAGCTGAGGGGAGAGGAGGCATCTTTTATCAGGGGAACAGGAATAAAAACACTTTGGAAAAAGAAATCAGACCTGTGTCTTCCAGTGTAAGTCCTTCAGGTCTGAAAAAGAAGCAGCAACCTTTGTGTCTTTGTTACTTTGTGTCTAAGTAAAAGCTGAAAATAGTTGCTGCAATATTTTAATCATTAGACCGAGAGCAAAAATAATAATTCAAACGTGCAGTAAAAGATGAGCAATTGCAAAGGCAAGAAGACAGTCTCCTCCAGTGGGTAAGGCAAGGATGAGATCCCGCAGGAGACAGGGAGGGGAGTTAAGTGCCCTTTGCCCATAGGGCCCATCCTTCTGTCATTCAGTAAAAAGCGATAAATTTTAGCACTCAGGATCCATGAGAAATTGTGTTTAGATCACTCTTGAGGATCAAGACAGGATCTTTGAGAAGAAATGCTCTCTCAGAGGTAATTGAAAGTTTCGTTTGCTGTTAGCCTTGGCTGCGGCTCTTTAATTCCGTGTACTGCCCTCATCCCGTGGAGGCACACGGGGAGAAGCAGAGCAGATCCAAGATCTGCAACAGCAGAGGGGCCAGGAACTCAGACAACAGGAACTGCTCCTTCTGGGAAGCAGCTGGAGATAGGTGGCCAGGTCCAGCACTTCTTGTGTGGGCACATGATAGTTCACGGGGAATTTGCTTCTGATGACAACAGTGATCTCCAGGCTGGATGTTGGGGCTGTTTGAAAGCTGGTGTGGAAAAATGCTGTTGTGGGTTGAATCAGCTTGGAGTGCGGGAAGCTCTTGATGAAAGTTGAATCATTTTCTGCGCAGGGTTCACACCAGGATGCGGCTCAGCGAGGAGGGAATTCTGTGGTAAGCTCTTTCATTATATCCACGTGGCTCTTACAGATGTGTAGCCTGTTTCTGCAGGGGAGCATCCTTGCCAGGAAAAAGATTGTTCATAAGCATCACCCTCGGGCATCACACTCAGAGCAAGTGCACTGGTGCCATATGTATATGTTGCTGTTGAGAAACTGCCATTTCTAATGTTGACCATGATGCCAGAAAGCACGTTAGCATAGGAATATTCCAGGGACAAGTTTCATGGAGAAGTAATAGCTACAGAATTTTGTGGTGAAAAAAATCCATGGAGGGAAGGAGGTTTTCAGTCATTGAGGTACTTTATATTTGCTGTGTAAAGCCAAGTGGTATAATTATTTAAAGCTCTTGTTCAAGGTGGCTTGTAAAAATGTTGGGTTGGTGTGAGTCTTCTTTTCTCCTGTAAGTATGCCCAGGATTATGGAGAAGTGAACATTTTCCTGTCTTAAATTTAAAAGTGGCATAGTGTTCAATATCAAACAAAAAGTGACTTATCAATAACTTAAGCCTTTAGTGTATGATCAAATTGAAAGAACTGATTTGTGCATTAGAGCACCAAGTGAAAACAATGGGGCATTTACATCTTATAAGCAGAGATATTTATAACATTTAATGAAAATATTTTCATGAGAGTTTTATAACTCTGTGATCAATATGGGTACCAGTTACCTGATTTGAGCAGAAAGTCAATGTGCTGTCATTAAGCAAATTCCACAAATGATATGCAAGCCATTAGCATTACCAAGCCAAATCTTCTGCCTTATGAAGCAAGAAAGCGATGGGGCTTTTCAATTAATGACCCCGGCGCTGGCTGGTGATGCGCAGACAGCTCTCCAGCAAAGTCAAAGGAAGTGTGGGCTAACGCGCTGGGAGAGAGCGATGGGTCAACCATCTCCAGAGGGAGAAGGGAAGCAAAGCTGCTAGATGAGGTGAATGAAACACACTCTTCACACTGTAGAGTGCTCTCAGGAGGACTGACCTCAACCAGAAGTGATACAACATGGAACTGTGTCAGTCCATAAAAATTTCAGCTCTCCATTCTTGGCAAAGAAGACTATCCAGAGAAATGCCAGGAACACTGTACTTCCACATCCACTTCTTTCTTGTACTGTGCATCCAAATCCTGAAATCATCTCAGAATTAATCCAAAGGGAATTTTGTCAGCTCAAGCAGAAACAGAAACTGCCTGTCTTGATGGTGAAGGTTTAGCTGATAAAATCCTGGCATGCCATTTATGAAAGCAATGGGAAGCACCCAACTGCAGCAACAAGTGAGATAACAGCATACCATTAAATGAACACGATGGTAAAAGTAAGGGCTGAGAACAAGGAACAATACATTAAATCATATGCCAACTCTTTGTGAAGGAACCATTCAAACTAGGAATAGCTATAGCTGCATTTCTACATCCGTGTTCTCACTGCTTCAACCTTGATGTTTGCATCGTCTAGGGAGGCTTCTTACCTGCACCATGGGGCTGAATTTTTATTTTACACCCAACAATATTAATTAAGCACTTAACTGGAATTTAACATGCTGGCAGGGCTCACCCTCCAGATTAGCTTTTAAATTAGAAAAGTTATCTGTAAATTGAGGACCGTCAGTGAAACAGCACCCTTGAGTATACTTTTTAATTAATAACTTGAATTGTAGAGCTCAGAAAAAAATCCAAACCAACACAATAATATTCTGACTGTGGAAAGAAAAAGAAAACAAATGCCCCACATCTGCATTGCTACAGACTCAGCTGTAACAGACCTGGTTCATCAAGACTGAGCATTCAGAGGCTTTCCCTCCTGGAGGCTTCTCCTCCCAAAATGCTACTTCACACATGAATCTTTTTTCAATATATATATAGAATTTTTCTCCTGCGCTGCACATCTTGAACTAAATCTAATTTTCTTTATTTTGACCAATATCTCATTTGATTTTAGAGCATCCCATTTTGGCATGTTAATTTGCGTGTCCCTGCGTTTATACCCAAGTGGTGCCATGGCATTCCCATGGTCCTATTGTGGTGGAGGATTTACTGCCAGTCTACATCCACAGGTTACTCTACATTTTCATTGGCTTCCTCCTGGCACCCAGGATTTAACGAGTACAGTTGCCCTAAGCTTATTTTACCATCTATTTTGAGCTCCACCTGTCGAGGCGTGGATTTCTCCAGCCTGTCCCCAGCTCCCTCCCACTCGCTCTCGGCCACAGCCAGAGAGGGGCTGCGCTCCTCCCTGAGAGTGGGTGGGAAGGGGCTACCTCCCCTTCTCCTGCCCCAGCATCCCTCAGCAGAGAGGTGGTAAGGATGGAAGGCATCCCATCAGCTCATCAGCAGGAAGGCTGCTGCCTCTCCCAGCCCTTACGCATCCACGAGCTCAGTGAGGAGGTTTGAAGCACATTCCTGTTCAAACGTTCCCGTTGGGGCTGTGAGAGCTGCTGGTTCCCTGCAGGGATTCCTTGTGTTTCTCTGGCAAGGGCTCAGTACAGGGAGATGGTGACACTGCCTGGACAGCGGGTCTCAATGACAACACTGCAGTTAGTTTTCAGTCCGTTCCCACAGAGCTGTGTCATCTCATACACCTTCAGACTCCGCTGGAAGGAGCCCAGGAGACACAGTTTCCTTAAGTCTTTCAGTGGAGGAGATGTTTTCCAGGTATTTTTTGTACCTCTTCTTGCCTACCGAGTACATATCAACATCTTCAATTCCTCTTTCACTGCAGCTTCCTGCAAAAGTTTGATCGTGGCTGTCTCCCCCGCCGCAGGAGAGGGAAGAGCTGCCACCTCTCACCGCACTGTAAGCAGAAAGGAAAAAACTTCTCTCTTCTCCTTTCTTTTCAAGCCCCTAATCGCTGCTGAGGCTGAGAGAGGGGTGTTGCTTTGTAATAAATACATAAAAGGAGTAACTACAAAAGACAAAACTATTGTTATATACACATCAAAAATTATAAATATCGCATATTTTGGAAAAAGAGGGAACTCTCCACATTCACTTGCCTCCGCCATTAATTTGCCTAAATGAGGTAGGAGACGGCTGGATTGACAGGGACAGAGCTCTGTGCTTCCAAAATGACTGAGTCACACTGGGAAGAGCTGCCTACATTTCAACTTGTGCCCTATCAGCCTGCTAGGCACCAAATCACTTGCAGCATCCAGACTTACTAGCAAATCCCGACCATGATTGTCATGGTACAAACTGTATTAAATTAAGGAGATGTCACCCTCAATTTTTGCATCAAATGCTAGGTATTTTGCTAGGTAACATGCTCGGGTTGAGTTCCCACTGGAAAACTGAATGAGGTGCCTACACTGCCCTACCCACACAATATACACTTTTAATTCACAGAATGCTATGGGGTTGGAAGGGACCTCTGGAGATCATCTAGTCCAACCCCCTGCCAGAGCAGGTCCACCCAGAGCAGGTCCCACAGGAACGTGTCCAAGTGGGGTTTGAATGTCTCCAGAGAAGGAGACTCCACCACCTCCCTGGGCAGCCTCTGCCAGGGCTCTGCCACCCTCAAAGTCAACAAGTTCCTCCTCATGATTAGGTGGAACTTCTTATGGTCAAGTTTGTGCCCATTACCTCTTGTCTTGTCACTGGGCACCACTGGAAAAAGACTGGCCCCATCCTCCTGACACCCATCTTTTAAGTATTTAGAAGCATTGATCAGATCCCCCCTCAGCCTTTTCTCCTCCAGACTAAAAAACACCCAAGTCCCTCAGCCTCTCCTCATAAGAGAGATGATCCAGTCCCCTCGCTGTCTTTGTAGCCTCTGCTGTCCCCTCTCCAGCAGTTTCCTGTCCTTCTGGAACTGGGGAGACCAGAACTGGACACATACTCCAGGTGGGGCCTCCCCAGGGCAGAGCAGAGGGGCAGGATGACCTCCTTCCACCTGCTGGTCACACTCTTCCTGATGCCCCCCAGGATGCCATTGGCCTTCTTGGCCACCAGGGCACATTGCTGGCTCGTGGGCATCCTGTTGTCCACCAGGACTCCCAGGTCTTTCTCCTCTAAGCTGCTCTCCAGCAGGTCAGCCCCCAACCTGTCCTGGTGCAGGGGTTTTTTTCCTCCCCAGGCGCAGCACCCTACACTTGCCCTTGTTGAATTTCATCAGGTCTATCCTCCTGGTTCAACTCTCCAGCCTGTCCAGGTCTCCCTGTATGGTGGCACAGCCTTCTGGTGTGTCAGCCATCCCTCCCAGTGTTGTGTCATCAGCAAACTTGCTGAGGGTACATTCCATCCCTTCATCCAGGTCATTGATGAATATACTGAAGAGGACTGGACCCAGTACTGATCCCTGGGAAGCACCACTTGTTATGGACCTCCAACTGGATTCTGTGCCCCTAATCACTACCCTCTGAGCTCTGTCTTTCAGCCAGTTCTCAATCCACCTCACTGTCCATTCATCCAACCCACACTTCCTAAGCTTAGCTATGAGGATGCTGTGGGAGACGGTGTCAAAAGCCTTGCTGAAATCAAGGTAGACAACACCCACCACCCTCCCCTCATGTATCCATGCAGTCATGCCATAATAGAAGGCTATCAGGTTAGTCAGACATGATTTCCCCTCGGTGAATCCGTGTTGACTACTTCTGATAGCTTTCTTTTCCTTCATATGCTTTGAGATGATGCCCAGAATGAGCCGTTCCATCATCTTTCCAGGGATGGCAGTGAGACTGACTGGTCCGTAGTTTCCCTGGTCCTCCTTCTTGCTCTTTTTGAAGACTGGGATGACATTGGCTTTCCTCCAGTCGTTGGGCACCTCACCTTTTCTCCAGGACCTTTCAAGGATGATGGAGAGTGGCCCAGCAATGACTTCTGCCAGCTCCCTCAGCACTTGCGGGTGCATCCCATCAGGACCCATGGACTTGTGGATATCCAGTGTACTTAACTGTTCCCTAACTTGGACTTCCTCAATTAAGGGGAAGTCTTCTTCTGTCCAGGCTTTCTCTGTTTCCTCCAAAGTGCCGACTCCTGAGGGCTGGCCTGAGCAGTAAAGACTGAAGCAAAGAAGGCATTCAGCTTAAGCTAGAGATATTAGGTATATAATTATAAAGAGACTGTTGATCGTCTCCTTCATTTGATTTTTACTTTTTAATGAATCTCCAGTGATAGAGGTCCTTTTCAACAGCCTGGACCTAACCCACTGAAACTCAGGGAAGGGTTCCCAGAAGCTTGAATGGAGTAGGACTGTTTAGATTTTTTTACCCCTAATGCTAGTGGCTTTGTCTCTTTTATCTCATTTCACTACATCAAAACAAAAATCACAAGTGGGAAACACATACTAGATATTAGAAAGTCACGAAATACTGGCCACATGGTGGATTCTGTGATCCACCATTTTTCTACAGGATACTAAATCTCACTGATTTATACATCAAAGTGGTGTCTCTACTTTCCCTTTTAGCCTCCATTTCTATCTATTACTCTGAGACCTTGGTGGTCACACGAGCTTTGGCCACTTGTCGAAAGGTCCAGTTTACATCACAGCTTTCAAACATTTTGCTTGGCATTCTTGGCACATCTGCTTTCCATTAGCCAGTCACTCAATGTTTATTATTCCACATATTAACGATCATACGCTCCTTGTGTGAAAAGTTCAGGTGAACAATAATCTAATTTATCATCTTTGAGAGATCCAAACCTGTTCTCCTCACACAGAAAAGACACTTTTTGCAGTTGTGTGCACGGGCACTCAAAGCTTGAGCCCTTAAACCAAATAATTTGGGAGAGAGGACCCTTCTGTGACCCAGTTACTTCTAATTGCCTACTATGCTATGGCTTAATTTGATGTGTGTTGCTCATACACAGTAGTTCAGAGAAGTAAACTATGGGACTTGTTACTGGCATGAGATATGCCCAAAGTGACAGTTACCCAGCTTAATAATGTGAAAAACACTGAATTTGAGCATCTGGATAGCAAAGAAGGAGGTTGTGTGAGCTTAGAAAAACAAACAATGAAAAAGCAAAAACGCCTCCAAACTCCTGAAGCCTCCCACGCTCAGGAACAAAATTTGTTGCAGATATAATTCAGTGTACATCAGTGGAATTAAGGCAAGGAATGTGCAAATCCTCAGAGTGATATTGGCTACAAATAATGTGAAGAGAGAAGCACGGCAGTCGTGGTAACACAGCAGGCTCTCTTGCTTATGAGGAACATTAGTCACACACCTCAGTGACAAGAGAGGTTCTGTTTGGCAGTAACAGCCCTGTCATCCCATAGACCAGCAAGAAAACAAGACAA
Source organism: Calidris pugnax (assembly GCF_001431845.1). Taxonomy (NCBI): domain Eukaryota; kingdom Metazoa; phylum Chordata; class Aves; order Charadriiformes; family Scolopacidae; genus Calidris; species Calidris pugnax. Next base: position 194,612 of record NW_015090914.1, on the reverse strand, counting down.
ATTTGGAGGTTGATGTGACAGTTTCATGGTTTACCTGCTGATTTCTACTGAGCCGCTTCTAGCATCACTAATCACGCACAGTTGCACACTCCAGCCCTCTCACTCAGTTGCTGAGGACTGACCAGGTGGCACTTAGCAATGTTAGAAAAGGCTTGGAATGTCTTCCAACATGGAGACAATGGCTGTCCTGCCCAAGCTGTGAGACTGAGGTTTTGGTCGAGGCTCCTCTGTAAGAAATAAATAGTCCGAACTCAGCCTCATCTCCGAGCCCAGAGAAAAGCAGAACCTTTGGAAAAAAATAAGAGCACACGATGCTTCCACACCCTGTTTGTGAGCTCTTACAGACCTGCATGTCCCAGGCGAAAGGAAGCCATGCTTCTGTCCTCAGCAGCATCGTCACCAACACTAGCACCAGCCCGGCTGGGCTAGTCACAGCACGCGTGAAATCAGGTGAGATGCTCGATTCCCTTGCCCTCCCTGACACACCATCGATTACTCCAGGCATCCCAGGGCAATACATTAAATAAACTATGCTCACAATTAGTTGACAGCAGCAGTGAAATGAAATATAAGCAAAGTTTTATCGTCAACTTGTCAAAAGGGCATGAAGTTATTTTTACCTCCTCTTGTCCCCCGTGTTTACTTGCAACGTATGCCATTACTGCAGCCACAAAGGGCTTTCTGAAAAACATCAGAATCCTAGTGAAGGAACAATAAATTGACTTCTATTTTTAGTCAATATTAAAGCTTACCTAAAGTAAACATTAATTCTGGCTTCCCTATAGTCAGCATCCCTCCCAGAAACACACACCCTTATTCTCAACCTAAAAATAAACTGGTGACTTCATGCACTTACCTCTTGTGCTGTCTCCCCATACTATATGAAACAAAGAGAAGACCCATGCTGTCCAGCAGCTCACTGAAAGTCACCCTTACCTTCTCCCTGTTTAAAAATTTATTTCTGAAGAGACACTGATGCACAAGCCCTAGAAACGATCAGTGAAGACAAGGGAAATAAAGCGTTTAATGAAAAGTGCATGATGAATAATTGCACATAACCAGCAGACGGAAGAGGAGCTGAAGAGCCCACCTGTACAATCCAACGCTGGCGGCTGCCCCGCAGGTCTCTGCCCCACAGTGCTCTTCTTGCCTGGAGGAAGCTGGTGGCTCTGCCAAAACCTCTGGTTTATCGAGGTGTCCAGAAGGTGTGAGGTCAAGTCTAGCTTTCCAAGCAGAAAGGCTGTCTCTAATCACTAATCTTGTTTTTTAAAAAAAGGTTTCATACCGCTACAAGTAAGTAAGGCAGTATATCTGCTTATGCTCAAAAGCCTATATACAGCAGGTCCTATGCATGGCCGTGCGCAGCACACTACAAAGCAACCACACATCTCCTTGTAAGACCTTATTCATGCTGGCCACTGCCACCAGAGCATTTTGCCCTCTTCCTGTATTATTGTGTTAAGCAAGTTACATTTAAAAAAATAATTAAGAAACCCTACAGAGGTAGGTCAGACAGGCCCACAGATAAAGGCACACCCCAATTCCCAGGGACCGGCATGGCAGTTCAGTATTTCCTCAAGGAGAGTGCTGTAAGACCAGAACAACTTCCAGAGTATTTTCAGGTAGCATGGGGATATCCTCATCTTGAGGAAAAGTACAGGCAACCTGGATCTCTCCTGCTCACCCTGTATTTACAGCAACATTTCTATTTGTGGTCCTACCATGGCAAAACCCGCATAAAATACACAGAAACTGTGTTTCATCTCAAAAAGTCGAATACCATTAGAATTATCACATCCTGAATGTGCTACCTGAACCTGAGGGAAAAAAAATATAATCCACACTTAACTAAGCTGAACACCTCCTGTACTGAATTTGTGGTTGGATCAGATTTTAATTCAGTGTGTAACAGTATTGGAATCTCAGGGCTGCAGCATGCTATGCTTTAAATAACATGCAGATAACACTGTCTGGGGCTGCAGGGTGTCAAAGTGAAGAGTTTCTTTCTACGTGGAAACACTTTTCAGGGAAGTCGAAGCTAGGATTCAGTCTGGGAAAACAAAACGTTCTCTCTGAAGATAGCTCAACCTACTTATTTTTTTTTATTACCGTAAAAGAAGACCCTAGTTTTCACCTCAATTTCTTCTCTCCCCACTCCCCCCCACTCCCCCTTATTTAATCACCATTCTAAAAGGGCCATGTGACTCTGGTCCTAGCCTAGGCTATGAGGAAGGAAAAGAATCTCAATTATTTTTAAGGCATACTACTCTGTATATTATAAGCCCTGGATAGCCATCACACCATCCAACAACAACAATTGTTGGATTGGCTCTGCCTTCTTTTTGTATAGTTTGCAATTTAGTAATTTCAAGCTTATAAATCATCTCCAGGGGGCTCTTCCACTTCTAGGCATAGGGAAGTACTGCCCGTTTTGTTAAGGAATAAAGAAAAGCCTATTGTTTTCAATCCTGCAGATCATTTCCAGAATAATCTGTTGTGTCAGCAGGGATGATAATTTGGTGGTATCCATAAAGATATACAGATGTGTAAGTGAACCAGAATATCCAGTTTCATTAACATGGGATATTCCATTCCAGCAATTCTCATGTGTAGGGCCACAAAATGTCATGGGCAGTGGCAAGGTCTACTAGACAGCTTGAGCCTGCTCCTGATCAATTACTGATCTACTCTCCACAACAGCTGATCAGCTGCAAGAACAGCTGGAGTGCTGGTCAGAGACACGGCAAACACAGTGAACTCAAAACTTCTGCACAAAGCCAGTAATATATTTAATATTTCTCATCTGATCTGCCACGAGGAATCTGACATCTCAAATAACTTTACTCTGTACCTACTTCTCTTTCTCACTCAGATACCCATGCTCATAGTTTTCCATTTCAGCTGTTTCTCCAGAGTTTGTGGCTTGTGTGAGAAGACTGGCAAGACCCAGGAGGAGCAGCAGCTTACAGTTAAGGAACCACAGAGCTTACGTTGGCTGCACAGAGAGATGCCTGTTCTAAATTGGTACATACTGCTTGCTTTATCATTTTAATTCATTTGCAAAAGATACATTACTGCCTCATCCAAGTCAGAAAACTTTTAAGTGCTTCCCTTACTCCCACAGAACCAGGCGATGCGTAGAGCCGCTAAACGCCACAGCTATTTTTCTTGCTGCCATCAGCACTGTAACAAGCACTGTAACAACACAGATCTAAATAAGAAGGCTAGATACTTTCTTGGACCACTGAAGTTCCCAAAATATAAACAGTGGCAAAGATTACAGCACACACTCTGCTATTCATCCCTTTTCCTTGCAGTGACATTAAATGCCTACAGAAGTGCTGGAGATGCAGGCCGTGCAGCCACCGGGAGAGGCAGGTACGGCTCCGCAGGCAGCGCAGTCCCTGCAGACCTGCCTCACTGCCAGCCCCTGGGCTGCCCCCCAGGAGCCCGGACCTGGTCAGTCCCCACGGCCATGCAGGCCTTCGTCTCTGTTTGGAAAAGCTCCCTGCCAAATCCAAGTGGTTTTGGTTACAGCAACATGCCTAATTAGAAAACAACTACCTCCTTGATTTGCCCAATCACAGCCACCAGCTGATTGATGATGTGACCTGGGCTGCTTTAGAAACTCCAACAGAGAGATGCAAGTCACACATCACAGCAGATGTCTGGACCACACTGAACTCCATCATCACCCATTGCTGTACCACAATGTGCTAGCACAGCCATAAGATAACACATAATTACCATGGGCTTAATTACCGCTTCTCTGAAATGTCACATAGTATTAAGTGGCAACTGTAGGAAATGATAGCTGTCACTGTTCTACAATGAAAGACATCTCTAGAGATGTGCTTTGTGTCAACATGCCTTTAAAATTACTCTAATAGACAGAGGACACTAACTCAGCCTTAACAGAGGAAGACTAGAATCAGCGTAAATGAGAGCCTGCAAGAGGAGAGAAAATTAAAGGCAGTACCTCCTAGATCATAAACGCAATGCAGAATAACATGCAACTTATTGCTTCTGTTCTAGCATCTCTAATTTGCAACATTATGATATATACAACCAAATAGCTTGAAAATCCCATGCCGACAATGCTTTTGAGGAGCAGCATCTAGGAACAGGCACGAGGGTTCGTATACAGCTGGGTCTGGATATCCCACACGCTGGGGAGAAGCTGCCAGTTCCTGCTTATCTTCGTCTCCAAAAGGAATCAGTAATGGAGTTGTGAAAGAGCTGTCTTTTCTTAAAAAAGCAAATGAAAAATAAGCTTATCCACTTAAACTCCACAGAGGAAAAAAAAATGTATTCTGTAGCACATATGGATGGACAATAAGATCGCATGCAAGAAGTATGAATTACAAAATCCAGCCAATCTTCTCAGCATTTATCCTCATTTTAGAGTGGAGGACTAGCTACCACGTACTATATAGCAAAGAGAATGAATTTTAGTATAGCTCACAGAAAGAGGAACTATAAATATATATATATATATAAATTATGTATATAAATATATAAATATAAACTCTAAAAAGAGCTGGAAGTTGGATGGATTTATATATATTTTATAAAAAGTGTGAAATAATATGTTACTAATAAATATCAGCCTAGGCACTGAAATAACACTGGAATAAAAAACATAGTACTTTTCAACTAAATTAACACTGTTTAATCCTTAGGACACTAGAGGACACTTCTTAAGACAAGACTTAAAATGTTTTATCGGTAGATCTACACATTTTTTCTATGCACACGTGTATCTACGAAATCATAAATACAAAGTATATTGCATGTAAAACCAGGGGAAAGTTCAAAGTCCAAATAACATTCTATTGCAGCAGCATCTTTTTACAATCCAGTCTGAACAAGCCTAGGATCCTCTAACCTTTGCTAAAAATACAGCCAAAATTTTGATACAACCCGGCTTTTAGCTGTGTGTGTCTAAACGAGGATATTTTTTAATCAGAAGTATTTATGGCCTGCAGTACTGTAGTTTATAGTCACACTGGCACTTCCAGCAGTATTTTATGACACTCCAAAACCAAAAAAAACCACTACTCAAAGTGAAGCTCTTATTTTCATGCTTTCACCCTAACTCATTTCATTAATTTAAACTCTAAAGTATTCTTTTATTTACATATTCTCTTTAAGAAAAATAATCTAGGAGCAGTTAAAACTTCAGTCCGACAAAACTCCTTTACTCAACACAAATTCCCATTATGTTATGGAACAGTTATGTGTTTGCTTATGAGTTATATATAGAAGGGGAAAAAAATTAACTTTTTCAAAATGCAAATTTGGGGAGTGGTTATCTGATTTTAGTTTAAAAAAAAAAGAATGAAAGATATATAATGTCCTATAACGTCCTTTGCATTCTTTAGTTAGGTCACTTAAGGAAAAAAAAAAGCTATTGCCTCCATGCAATGTTGTATGTATATTATACAGACTATTTCAGTTTGCTCCACTGCACTTAAGTCATACCTGACAAAATACAGTCTGTAACTAGTATGGAAAATGGAAAGAGAAAAGAAGAAAAAGAGAAGGTATGGAAAAATAGCCTATTTGTAAAGACAAGAGAACTGTAAGTGATTATAGTGATGCTCAGAGTAACGGAGCCCTGCATTTCATTTCCCAAAGCCTAAGACAACATATCCCTTACATGGAAACCTGAAACTGCTTTCTATGTTTTAGACAGCTGTGACAATAGCCATAGCAACATCCTGCCATTCCTCAGCCAGCTGTGAGAGAAACACACATGCTTCACAGCCACACATCCCCACACCAGGTCTGGTCCAGGCTGCTGCTGTGCGGGGCGACGTGCTGGAGGGGACTGTTCTGCCATGCAACACAAGCAAAGAGAAGATATTACAACTGAAACCATTACAAAGAAATTTATTTTTTTTTAAACCAAACTTGATACATTTGAAAAAAGGAAAAATCTCAAAAAAAAAAAAAGCAACTATAAATAATAAAAGCATGAAAATGAAGAGATTTTGCCAGAGACAAAGCAGTGGAAAATAAAAGATGGAACTCTATCAAAGATAAGCCATGTCCCTTTAGACCATAAATAATAATTTAAAGCCAGATGTATTCTTTAGACAACTGGTGGCCACAATGGTTGTTGGAGAACTCGAGGTGTTGTACTTCTCCCACTTTTGTTAGGATATGAAACTGTGCAAATAAATGCAGCTTCTTCATTTCTTTTCATGCAGGTGACAGAAAAGGTAAATCCCAGTGCATTTGCAAAAAAACCGCAAACCCCAAACAAAAAACCAAACCAAAACCAAATCAAACCAAAACAATATCAAACATCACACATGTCATTGGCCTGTGCTTATTCTTTGGAGCTACACACAAATATTAGGCTGCTCTCTGTGCCCTGGTCTGGGTAAACTAATGGAACAGGATGTGGAAAACTACTGGACATGTCAAGAGAAATGGCTGAACTCGACAGGCGACAGTATGAGAAGGTGACAAAGGGGATAGTGTTGTGAGGAACAGCTGGATCTCACAGCTGGTTATGGGGGAGTTATCAGAGAAAAGGATGAACTTCATAAATCATCAGAGGCAAATAATGGGGATGCAGAGTATTGAAATGCCAACAATGCCAAAGTAATTGCAACTCTAATACCATATAAAGCTGAGATTATTTAGATAACAGTATGAGAAATACAAAATTTGCGTACACAGAAATACGAAATAGTGGCTAGTGTCCTTGTGCACAACAGCTGGAGCAGGACAACAAATCAAATCTGTTGGTTTGGACCACAGCACATTAGCCAAACCTGTTTCTGCAGCCAGGAGGACCCACTGTTTTCCTCAGCTAACAGGAGTGCATCAAGAGGAACGGACTGAGCATCCTCAGAGCAGGATGCATGTTCCAGGCCTGACAGCATCAGCAACTCATCACTTCCTAACACTATTCAGAAGCACCTTTCGGGCAGGCAGTGTGTTTAGAAGCAGTGTATTTAGAAGGCCTGTTTATGTGCAGACATGAGCTATTCAGAGACCTGCTGCTCCTATCAACGCACGTTAAAAATCATATTCATGGAGGACTGATCACCTTGAACCATCTTGGGAAACTAGCACACACAGTGCCAATGATGGTTATTGAGATGGTATCACAGTAACGGGGTAACAAATTAAATTTATCCAAACTTGCATATTGCTTCAGAGGATCATAACTTATATGCCAAAATGAGCAGGCATTATTTAAAAGAACAAAATCCCATAATTTAAAACTTTTACAAAGCAAGCTTCCCTACTTGCTGTACTTTCACACCACTTCACCATGTGCCTGTTTCCCAGGTTGTGAACCCTTGAATATCTGAAGGTCTTCACTGACTTCTTACAGTTCAATGTACTTTAATAGCTCTTCTTATGACAGGGGTTTCAGCCCGGAAATGCCTTGGCTAAGAATGTCCTGAACAGGAATAAGAACAAAGCCGGTGGCTCCTTTCAAAAGAAAAATCATACCAAAGAAGTTCCAAAATTATACAGTAAATAAACTTTATTTCATCTTGGCTGTTGTCAGATTAGTGCTGTCAACACAGACCAGCGTATGATACAGGTATGTATTAACTATTTACAATTTACAGTAATGTACTTTTTCTCCACAAAATATAAGTACAAAAGCTAGGAGTAAACAAATGAGGTACTGCAATTTGGATTTACTGTAGGCAAAAGCATGTAGAAGTGATCTTTAGCAAACAATCATAAGATCAAATCGGGAGACAGTAGTCATCAAGAGCGCCTAGTTCATCAGGAAAAGTCACCTCAACCGCTACCCATCCAAAAATGTATTGCACAATTCATTCCAAAAATAAAAAAATAAATAGAAAAACCAAACCATTTATTTCAACTCTTAAAAAACACCCAGTAAAGCCTGTATAGAGATACAGTAGTGGGCAATTGCTTCCTAGGATACAGTCTTTTCTCTCCTTTAAAAAAATAACCTTTAACACAAAATAGAAGACAGTGTTCAATAGAAGAGAAGAAAGACTCATCACCAGATAACCCCTGATTAGCGTTTCTTGTCAAGGCAGTTTTAACTATATTCATGGTCCAAAGATGGTGCTGAGTTTTGGTTCTTGCTGTTCCATTTGTGACCTTGAATAATAGCTTTTCTTTGTATCCCTTCTCAAGGGCTGACATCAGAGATATGAACGTATTTCTAAGCAGCAGTGTCTTGAGATATTCTCGTCACAATGTCTTCAAGATGGCCGTAGCCATGACTGGAAGAATGAGAAGTTAGAAAAAATGAACAAATGTTACATTATTGAGAGCAACTTAGAAGCACTTAATATTAAAATAATAATGATGTTGTTTATTAAGAGGAATAGGAGATGGAAGAATTTCAGATAAGTCAAGTTGCCAAATTATTAACTGATTTCAAGCAAGTAATTCCACTCCAGTATCTGCAAAATAGTTGAGAAACTCTGATAAAAGCAAAATAACCTGTAACAAAACAGCCAGCAGTCTCACTGGAAATGGATAGTCTACCACATTACTGCATCTTAATCCAATGAAAAACAAAGTTTTCCTCTCTGCATAAGGACTATCATCACAATTGAAGTGATGAAGTAAAATTTTGGGACTAGCAAAAAGCTTCCTCTAGCAGGAAAATACTTATTGCTTTCACAATGAAGTCAGCATCATCTTCATTTCTAAGTTTTATACATGCAAGAGTACTATCCCATTTGCTGGCAATTCACTGACATAAGTCACAAAAATACCTGAGAAAAAGAAACTGCAGTCTAATAATAATGAGGTCAGAACAGTTTCCATACTCAAGTCATGAAAGTATAACAAGTAATTGTGGACATTAAGGTCGAAATCAAGCCCTTCTGTGATATGCTTCAAATGCGGCCAAGAATGCCTCAACTTTTTACAGCAGCAGCACAGTCAGTGCGACGGGAATTAAGTTTCAAACATACTTTCTGCAATAGTGGTGTAAATTGTTTGTCCTGTCATTACCAACAATTCAATTCTTTCTGACTAGAAAAAAGGGTTGCTGACTTTGTCAAGAAGTGATGAAGCTGGGAGGCAAACAGGCTAAACTCTACTGCATTTTAACTGCAACAAAGTGGATCTGCTGTTGCATTCAAGGGTTTTAAAGCAAACAAAATAAAGTAGAAACCGTGACTGCTCGCTAAAATGAACAGATTTTTTCCTTTGAAAGTGATACTATTTTGTATTGAAGGCTCTATTTGCATGATTGCAAGAGAGCAGACAGCCTGGCACCGGCAATGTGATGCCCAGCACTGGAACAGCCCAGGTCCATCCCTGTGCTCGGGCAGCGTCCCAGCCCACCAGGAGCCCAGCAAAGCCCCGGCAGACTCACAAAGCTTGACAGTTGCCAAGGAGGAAAAGGCAAGTTGGGCTGACTGTATCCTATAGAATTCATCTGAAGAGTTTCTTAAATATCATCCACCAGTAACAACTCCAACTGTAGGCCTAAGAGCGTGGAGCGAGTGTTACCAGTGTACTCCATACCCTACTCCTCTCAGCCACTGCTGCTGGGTGCTGCTCCTTCAGCTTGGCGAGTCATAAGGCCTAAATCAGCTTCTGCTTTTCAATGTAGTTTAACAAAACCTGGGAAAAGGCACAATAAAATGAGAGCATAAAGCTCTCTGAATTGTTCTCCCTAATCTCTGCTCTAGCTACTCTTGCCGAAGCTCTGATTCAGAAAGGTTCTGATGTTTAAAAGCAATCATATCCTAATTCCTTTACAGAGAATATTTAATCAATCTTTTTTAAGATAATTTTTGTATTTATAAGATGTAATAATTCACTTCAAGCAGTACGGTATATGTCTCCCATAAATCTGACTTGTCTACTCAAAAAAGGAGATCAGAAAGTGAATAAGGAAAAATAAAGCCAGGTGCAATAAAATTTAATATTACATATTAATTGATTTAAAGTCTGATTTGTTTTTTTTTTTTTCCTACAACTGAGATTTCTGTAGCTCAACTGACATTTCAAGTCTTGCTTATAACTCAAAAGACTGGTTTGGAATCAATATTTACCATTTTCAAAATTGGCTTTGTAAAGGAAAACATGATTATGAGTAGAACAAAGTTTATCGTTTATCATACACACATAAAACAAAAACCGAAATTGGATTTTTTTTTTAACAAACAGGAGCAAGCAAGAAAAAAAGAAGAAGAAGAAGAATGACGAATCTCGTACTAGAGGTTTCATTTTAAATAAAACAAGTATGTATTAAGCTTCACTCACCACAGGCTAACTAAGCCCAGACTGACGGGATACTCAGAAGATGCCACTGCGAGGTGAGGCAAACTACAAAGCCAGGAAGAAAACAGCTTATTGACTACTTGGTTAATAGCGTGGGTAAGAACTTTGTGGACGTCTACTGCTTATGGGTGAGACTGCTGCAGTTAGATCACAACAACTACGTAGCAAAAGCTGGATTAGTGACAGAGATAAACATGCTAGATCAGTGTATTGACCTAGGAATTTGTTAGAAGTTTTCAGAAATCTGTTAAATATATGTCTACTATGAGGGTAAATAATTACTCGCAGATACCTAGTACTGCACACACTTATTCTTTTCCAGTAGCACAGTTAATTAACAATTTACACATTAAAATTAGTAATAGATGTTTGGCAATAAACTAACACACAGAAACAACCAGGCTTTACATTAAAAATGCACATTAATGTTGTAGTTTAGAACTTTATTGCTCATGAGATCTAAATACCGGATATTTTAAAATATCAGCATCACTCCAATATTAAGTATGGAGAAACACTACTGCCATGTTAGTAAGTGCCAATAAATAAATTAAGAAAAAAACCCAAGCATATTTCTTGACAGAATAATTTATGAAGATCCGTCCAACTTTTTAGTCCTAAACAGAATTACAGAAGACTCACGCCAAAAAATAATTTGTGCTTCAGTATATATATTCAGTAACTTTGAAAGTGAAGGAAAAAAAATTTGAGTTTCAATTAGATGTCCAATTTAATCTCTGTGCATTTGTAAAGGAGAAAATTCATAGACTAGATCTGAGCCAGAAAAGGACTGCTGAAACCCAAGGCATTTTTGATCTGGAAATGAAGCTCTTTAAATGACGATATCCTTAACAATCAAAGCACTTGCAGCCTGCAAAAAACCTCACTGTATGCTCTAGCCAAAATTTAATACCAAGGATCAAAACTTGTTGGATGAATTCAAGTTAAAGCTTCAATTAGCATCAAAAATTCTGAATATCTGTTTTAGGTTTCAAGTATCAAAAAGCTGCAGGGATTGCAAAATAGGGTTCATCTCTCTAACCTGTCTTTTGGCCAACAGAGAACTCAAAAGGTTTCCTAAATACTACTCTAGCGTGCCAGAACAAACCAACCAACCTCACCAGCTTGCTACTTGAAAGTCAAAAAAAGAGAGCATTAAGGGAAAGTCATCTTTGGGAGGCATGAGCCGGTTGGAGCTGCAGTGTTATCAGCATTTATATCATTCTAAGATCGCAAGTCACTCTCAAACCTTCTAAGGTTACCTTGTAGTATTTAACTCTTTCCTCAGATTTGATACTTTATGCAGATGATACGGTAGCATTTTTTTTTTAAATTTGTTTCAGTGGATGAACAGGACTGTTAACTACTTCAACTAAAACGTAAAAATGTTCAAATTTTCATTTTATTCTATATATGCAAAGCCAGCAAGAGAAATGCAATACAATTATCCCTCTCACTTTAATTGCCAAATATTTTACTAAGCTGACCCACAAAGACAGTGATCATAGTGTTGACTCCAGGTACAATATAGTCAGAAGTATTACTGCGCTTTTTATCTTAATAAAAATTAGCTCCAATACATAAAATAGTAACAGTAACACCAAAGAAATGTTTATGCTCATATATTCTTCTTTTTTGGGTCTGCTTCTCAAACCCAAATTCATCTTTCTGGTAAACAGATTAGCTGGTAAATACGAAGCAACTGTCACATAATAAGAACTGTACTGAAACTGGAAAAAACCCAACCAAACAAAACCTAAGTGAAGCATTTAAGTCTCTTACTTTTGACCTGTCCTGACCCAGAGTGAATCTTACATATTTTGATGGGTTTGAAGTACAGAAATAAAGCAGATGCTTAAAAAAACCAACCAACCAAAAACCTTTAAACCAAACCCCAATACTCCTATGATACTTAAGATAAAAATGTACATATCCCACTTCAAACAGACATACCCCAGGTGATTCACCTAATCAGTTTTCTATTCTAAAGCAAAATACCTTCTGGTTTTGTCAGACATTTTATCCTAGGGCTGAAAAATCTCTCTTGACATATTTTTAATGAAAGACTCCACAGAAACTTCTGAATTTAAAAAACATGATTTTTTTCAGATTACTTTTTTGATTAGAAAATTCTGCAGAATAGCAGTGCTGACTGAATGTGCTTTGTTCTGTTATACCCAGAGCTATCAGAAATATGGCTTAACCAATGATGAGAAATAACAGTTAAGATAATATGCTTGCCTTTCTTCCTTACTTTTGCTATAAACTCAAACTTACAACTTGAATTAGACATTTCATTAAAGAAGAGGGAAGGAAGGAGAAAAAGACTTTTCTTGAATGTGGACAGAGGGGAAAAAGTAGACATGTAAGAAAGTTTCTAATTCCTTATTCTTGCAACCTAACCTCTTGCATAAACTTGATATAACTTACCAATGGTCGAGCATCTTCTCGTTCTAGTATCTTCTGAGTTTGATCTGCTGGGAACTTTAGCACTGTTGTTATAACCTTGGCCATTGTCTAAAAAGAAATAGGTCATCTATAAGTAATTTCATATGCACTAAAATGCCTTGAAATATTTTAAAATGCATTTCATTTAAGAATGATGCTTTAGTATTTAAGAATGATGCTTTTTAGTAGCATCAATCGAAAATAGTGATACAAGTAAGATATAACTACTTGTTTCACATCATATATGCATGACATTATATGAATTTTATGAAAACCATGAAGAACCTTCATTTCATATTGTCACAAACTGCAGTTACTGTATTACGATGTGAGCTCTGTGGTATCTGTGCTCAAATACTTCAAGTCCATTATGAAGACAGCATACTGTCTACAGTGTTCTCCTACCACATTTCATCCTAATGCAGCCATTCTGAAAAGCACATTTCAGGTGCATGGCACCTGAGAGAGTCCTTATGGGTTCAAACTATATTCACATCATCCAAATATTTTGTAAAGAAATTAAACATTGGGAAAGCAGATCCAAATGCCAGATATGGAACACCAGTTGTGTAAATATTTTTAGTGGATATACAGTAATGCCATTATTTAAATAGCAAATCATTTAGACCTCCTCAGACAGAAGCTGTAAGAATATCATAAGCTGTAAGAAAGCTTTGTACAAAATAGGAATGATTATTTTGATTTTATAAACAGATGAGTGGGAAGAAAAAACTCCAAAAGGCAAAAAACAAGGTTCAGATAACTCTTACAATCAAGGTCAAAGAGTGAGCTGCAGTGCAGTTCAAACAGAAGGTGATTACTACAAAAGCAGTAACTACTGCTCTTAAAAACTGTGCCTGAGATAAGACTACTGCTCTGAATGTCTACTGTTTATTACCAGTCTCATGCGCGGAATGAAGAGGGAGGTCATAGCAACAAAGAAGTTGCAGGACAAAAAAGAGCACAGCTGGAAGTGAGAGGTATAGCCTTAATTTCCAACAATTATTTCAGTAGATAACTTAACCAGGGGTAAAAATTAAAAGCAAGCAAAGCAAACTAAAGCCCCGTTGAATCCTCTTCAGTTCAAAAAGCTTAATTTTAACATATTAGCATTAAGAATTATAAGCATTAAGAATATATAACAAATTAAGAAGTGTGTGCCTCTTCTGCAGTTCCCAGATGCACAAAGCAATGTCCGTAGCGCCACAAACTAACATAACATGTTTCTAATTTCTTTTGCCAAAATAATTGCCATCTTCATCACAATTATTTAGGACTAAAAGGTTAGAAAGCATTGAGATTACATCTATTCAAGCTCTTTGTAGCAGAGCTATCAAGAAAGCCCTCTCCCAACAATTTTCTACAGGACACAATGGCATGCAAATATTAAAGAAAAATTTACAAACACTCCAAACACTCCATGAAAGCATAGATACTTCTGTGCCAACTTAAATAGGGGCTATCTGAAACCTTTCCCAAAACCATCCACTTTGTAATTTATCACTAGCAATGACTTGAAATCATCTCCAAGTTTTTGAAACCACTACAAAGATTTTGAAGCAGAATTATTCAATGCTACGCACAGCTGCAGAGTTACAAGGACCACAGAACTTAGGATAGTATGTTTGATATAGGCTTACCTTATGGCTCTAACAGACTATTCTACTATAAAAAAACCTTAATAACTCTTTCAGTGTGTGAGTACACACGTGCTCCTGTGTGTGCATCTCTTTATCTACCTACAGAAAGGCCCTCAGCTTGCCTAATGCAACAGCTAGTTCTCCTATAAGAGATGATAGTTTGCATTCCCATTTCTTTCTATGAGGCTGACATATTCAGATATGCCATCTCTAAAAATAATACTTGTACAATGATACTAATCAGCACCCTCTATAATTCAAGAGCTGCTGGTCAAAGGCAGAACCTTCAAAAACAAAGTTTTACAGAAATACCCCTTGTGTTTCTGCAATGCACAAGAGCATGCTGAGGTGCCAGAAGAATACCTGCATAAATTTACTATCTCTGACACATATGTATTCCATTGCACTCTTCCATATACCTAGTCAATGTCAACACACACACTCATTACAAACATACAACTCTTAAACTGATCGTTCTGGCCTCAGAAAACTCCAAACAGCACAGTGAAATTACAAGTAAAGCATCCAGGATTTCTGAAAACGGAAGATTTAGTGTTTTATAGCTGGACTGTGTAACTGTTCATGTATCTGTGGAAAATACTTTTATTTGACCCAGCGGTTTATGCCATGTATTTACAGCTTGAGATAATCTGAATAAGGTGCATGCTTAGAAAAAGCTGGTAATTACATATATCCTGGTAAGGACGAGAAAAGAAATAAAGTTGGACTGAAGGGCAAGACAGTGACACCCCCCAGTGAAGACATGTGCAGTTCACAAAGAACGGGCCAGATTGCAGCTCACACACTACGTCCGGAATCCCTGGCTCTTGGGCTACTGAGCCATTGTCAATCCTCAGCGTTCCTCCTGGGCCTCCTGCACTGTAACATTAACGTCTCTACTTCAGATCATTCCAGGAGCATTTACCAGGCTGCCATTAAATGGCAATCCACCCTAGACAGTTTGTACAGATTTTCTTGAACTCTTTTCAATAAAGGGGAAATAACATCTGTAGAGATCACCAATTCCACTGCTGAACCACCTCTGGCATACATATTTGAACTATAAAAAGAGGACTCCACACAGAGAAAGGCCACCAGAATAATCTTACAAAAGAAAATTTGAAAAATCTCCAGGGCAAATAAATACATATATATGTCTACAAACTCATACATACATATATACATAATTTATTACATTTATTTATTCCTATAGCTTTTAATCAAAGCAATTGAAAGAAAGACAGAAGAGAGACCTAAGGTTAATTTACTTTAGCACTGGTTGTTGTTTGTTGCTGTTACTGAAGAAATTAACTGCAAATTTGAGTACATCACTGCTAAAAAGGAAACTCACAACTCTAATCCAAAATTTTGAGGCATGTACAGTAATGTTTTGATGATCAGTGAGAAACAGCCTTAATGAGTCACTCATTAGCTTTTCTTGAACGCAAATTTGCTATGTGCATCAGCTACCTGCAATAGTCATCTGCAGCCATCTCAAGACTTGTTTGAAGCTGAAACACCACTGATGTTTCTTAGCAATTTCCCATCCCTCCCTCACAATTCAAAACCATAAACCCCAGTAAATTATGTATTTTTCTTCAATGATTTAAGTTGTTTGTTATTATAGTAAGACAGCCGTTCAATGAGCCAATGGCTTGTGAACAGAAGGTAACTAGTGATTCTGGGGTTTTTGGATCAGAGGTTTGTATTTTTAATAAAAAAGGAATTAATAACAAAGTGAAAAATGGGATAAAAAGAGGCATCCCAAAAGGACAAGATGTCCTGCACAGACCAAGCTTTATTCTGTACAGAGTAAAACAAGAACAAAGCTCATTAGTATAGAAAACAATATAAAACCACTTTGCTTACTAGAAAACCATTTTGCTTAATTTCCAAGTGGAAATCAGGGCAACAAAGAATGGAAGAACTCCAGGGATGAGAAAAAAAAAAATAATAAATTAATCCACATAGCATTTATCATCCAAGAAAAATGTTTGTGTTACGACATGGCTCTTTTGAATCTGGTCAGTCTCTAAGCACCAGTATTGTTACAAGCTAGTAAAATTCCAACTTAGGAATGATTTCACAAGCTTGCAGCATACAACAAAAAGCCTCCTGTGCAGCTTTTCACTACATTTAAGAGTAAACGAGTACTATCTAGGGAAGATACACATATTTGGGAGCCCTGTAAAAAGACATTAAGCAACAAATTATGAGCTACTTCACCATATTCAGAGCTTCTGACAAACTATTATTTAATCCAACGTTTACTTATCATACTTATGTCAAGACAACATCAGGAGAACACTTTTGCTAACAGTGTGTATACCAGCTTTCATGGTACATTGAGCTTGACTAACAACAGGACTTGTGTGAGTAAAATCTTATCTACCTATAAAGGTTTTTGCCTTCTTTCTCACATTGGTGAGAGATGTGACAACCCTCCCTCCCTTGCCAAGTCAACCTGGCATGCTGACGAAGTTTTTAAGTGCCTCTTCAGAAAAAAATTGCCAAAGCCTATCAAATCCTGTGTCAGTAATAAACAGCATGTAAAGAATCACAAACACATGGTACTTCAAAGCTACACGGCAAGGATGCTAAACTGTATTCTAACCTGAATCACACATCACCATATACAACTTTCCATACCTTTGTCTCACGACCCATCATATACTCAAAGAGCACTTTCCTCAAATATTCAAACTCAGTAGGCTCCCCAAAGAGGGAAACATCAGTATGGTGAAGGTTTCCATCTGTGTAAACAAAAATAAGAGAATATTTATACTGAGTGTCAGTCATATGAATCTAAGTTTCACTGACGGCATTAAACTGAACAAGAACAAATGCTGGATTTTGTACCTAGGACAGAGAAACAGTAGAAACAGAAAGGGGTCAGGGGGTGCTGGTTGACAGGAGGCTCAACAGCAGTCAGCAGTGTGCCCTGGCAGCCAAGAGGGCAAACCACATCCTGGGGTGTATCAAACACAGCATCACCAGCCAGTCAGAGGCGATCATCCCACTGTATTTAGGCTGGTGTGGCCTCACTTTGAGTACTGTATGCAGTTCTGGGCCACACCATTTAAAAAGCACGTGAAGGTCCTTTGAACGCGTGGAAGATGCTGGAAGGCATGTCCTCTGAGGAGTGGCTGAGGACTCAGGGTTTGTGTAGTTTGCAGAGAGGGAGGCTGAGGGGTCACCTCATTGCTCCCTCCAGCCTCCTGAGGAGGGGAAGCAGAGGGAGATGCTGATCTCTTTTCCCTGGTACCCAGTGCCAGGATGTGTGGCAGTGACTCAGAGCTGCGTCTGTCAGGGGAGGTTTGGACTTGACATAAGGAAACATTTCTTTACCAAGAAGGTGGTCAAGCCCTGGAGGCCTCAGGCTTCCTGGAGAGGTGGTCGGTGTTGCATGCCTTCCAGTGTTTAAAAGGCTTTTGGACAACGCCCTTAATAATATACTTTAAGTTTTGGTCATCCCTGAAGCGGTCAGGCAGTTGGACTAGATGGTCATTGCAGGTCCCTTCCAGGTGAATTCTGGTATGCAATGCTATGCTATGCTATTCTTCTTCCTACCTCCTTCTTTCCCTATCAGGTACAAGCTGATGAATTCTCTGATGCCGTTTTGTCCCAGCCCTGCACCAGGAGAAGGCCATAATCGCATCCTAGCCAGCCCAGGCACTGGCTCTGTCACGTTGTGGAGACATATACTTTCTGATTGGGGTGAGAGCTACTGATTGTCTCAAGATGGACTATCTGAACAAATCCGCAAAAAGTATGTGTGAAGTGCGGTTTTTGATTTTGAAAGGCTGTGTTCATACAGTTTACCTGGGGTTCCACAGGATGGCAGAACCCCACACCTTTGACACTAGCAGGGCTTAAAGAACTAGCCCTCAGTCTGAAGCAGGACATGCACCTCAACTAAATGGCTGCATATCTTTTTGAGGTGAGCAATACCCATTCATTTCCCAGTGGAATTCTTTTTGCTTCTTGTACTCATTTTTAGAAATGCCTGAGCTGTTGCCCACAGAAAAACATCCTAAAATAAAAGAGCCTGAGAACAACAGTATTCCCTCAGGGCACAGGTCCATCTGGCCCAATACTCTGTCTCCGTGGCAAACTATCAATGTTTGAAGGAGAGCATATAAGCAGTGCAAGTCTACTTCTGTCAGGGTCCTGGGGGTCCTCATAGGCCTCAATGGCTGGGAACGGCCTCCCCGATAACCTCACCCACACCATCTCCTGCCAAGGGCCCAGGGAAAGTGTCTCAGCTCAGCCTATGGCCTTCAGTCCCTGCCCGTGGGATGCCGTAGGTGTCCCCATCTCTGCCCTGTCTCCTGGATGGGCCTGGTACCTGCACTGCAGAGAGCTGCTCTCCTGGATGGACCCCTCAGGCACGGGTCAGAGCTGGTCATGCAGAACTCTAGGCATACCATGGCATAACTATTCTGTTCTGCTCCCTGTGCTCACAGGGACTTTAGGAACAATGAGACTATTTGCCTGAAAAGTCAGGGATTTATCAGCTCCAAAAACTACTTTCAAGAACCTATATCACAGAGGTTACAAGTGGAAACAGGATTTTATTGTATTTATTACTGTGTCAGAGCAGGAAATCTTGCAAAGGAACTCTAATCACAGCAAGAATAAATGCCCAGACATGTAACACAAGAAAGATATATAAAATTTGTATTGTTAAGAATTTGAAAGAGCCATAAAATGTATATTTAATTAGCCAAGACAAATGGATATTTCTTCTCCAGCCACTTTCAAGTGCCACTGCCTATACCACTCCTCTTAGGGACACAGAAAGCTTAAGAACTGTCACATAGCTCTTTTAACTGTATGACATAAAAACAAGCATCAAACAAAATGCTGTGTGATTTGCTCATCTGAAATCACACACTAGCTCTATTACAACAGACAAGACAAAACAAGGATGTCATAAAAATATATTATATGAGTGTTTTAAGAAGACTGACGTTATAAATTCTCTAAACCAAAGCATGTCTTTCAAACAAGCAAAAACTTATTTGTGAAGGAAACTGTGCACTTACCTCTGTACAGTGCTCCAGCTGATGTGACATACATATTCTTCTCATACTTTTTCAGCCTGTCTTCCAGTACATGTATCTAAATAGGCAACAGTTGAAATGATAAATGGTATATTCACAAGCAGCTAAAATAAACGTAATTGAAACAGTTTTCAGCTAAACATCATCTCCTTCTATTAACAATTGCATTATTAAATATTGTCCCTAAACTACTTAAGGAAATGTGTGTACATGTATATACACACATACATATATCTGTAGCAAGTTATGTATAGATATGTATTCATATATGTGTATATATATACACGTATCTATTTTATACACATAAGCATACATAAAAAGGACAAAAATTGTACTTAAAAATCAAAAAAGGTTTCATTTAGAAAAAGAAAAGATCCATAATTTAATGGAGTGCATTGTTCCATTTTTCACTGTGCAAATATTTTGTTGACTTGTATCACAAGCATGTGGTATTTTCATTCTTAGGAGATAGAGGAGTACTTTGAGAAGTGCACAGATCTCCTGAGAACAAGTATGAGTCAAAACTATTTTACATGCATAGTGTTTGCATAGTACCTGTGTGGAGATGCGCTGCATCATCACGTGAAAAGAACAAGCCTTTTAATACTGCAAACACAAAGTATCAAACAAGAATACTTTTAACTTGTTCAAACAGCACCCTTACCTGCTCTTTGAACTCCTGCTCTTTCAGTTTTGAATCATTGACTAGTGTTATCTTCTGTGCAAGCTGTGCCTGGAAGAACAGCCACATATGGAAATCATCAAGAAACTGCTGAATATATCTCAGGCACCTTTCCAATACACCTCTTTCCCATTTTAACACACACAAGCTTACAAGCAGTATTTCTGCTTTCAAACTGCCGTGAAACAGGATTATCTAGAGAGAAAAATCAATAAAATTTAAGACTTACCTGAAGTTCTGTTATTGTGACCTAGAACAAAAAAAAAATTTGATTAAAATGTATGAAAAATACTGAGTATATCAAGCACTGGATACAGGTAGATAAAGAAAGAAATGTTGATCACCTAGTTCTGTACAGTGTGTTAATTAAGAATGATAAAAACTGAAATGACCAACTCACATCAGTGACTCAACACCTCATATTTCCTCCTCCCAGTATAATAATAACTAGTAATATTTTCATCAAAGAATTTCTCAAACTAAAAAGTGGTCTCAGAAAGGCAAAGCATGCAGTCAGTCTTCTTTCAATTAAGACCTCTCTGCCATAATTGATATTTTCAAGGCGCTATGTCAGAGCCCTTTGGAAATTGAATTTAAAAAACAAAACAAAACCAAACCAGACTAAAAATGACACAATGTGGCTTCCTTTCCTTCTAAAGGCCTTCCAATAAAATCAACATGTAGGGGGCTAAACCCCCCACCCTAATAATCACAACACAACTGGACTTCTTAAGATACCATTAAAGAAGGTAGTATCAAATACTGCAGATTCTAAAGAGGTTTACTTCTGAACTTACATCGAAAAGAACAGAAACTGTATGGGAAAGTTAAGGCCAGATATATAAAAAAATCCAATTCAGAGAGAGTTACAGAATTTTATGAAGACTCATAATATATCTCACACCTAAAGATATAAAAATAAACATTAGTGCCAGCTCACTTTTTCACTGTTCCAACGTCCCTCTTCTGCCACCCTCTGTTTGTATTCCTTTTGCAAGTCTTCTAGCTGTGCCTGCAACTCATGAACTTTTGCTGTCATCTCTTCTTCACGAGCCTTCAAAATACATAAGGGGAAAAAATGCTTTTACAATTAATAATCTAACCTCTTAAAACTTTAATTACAGTGGACAGAAAGCAATCAACAAAAGAATTATGCTTTACACAGAGAGAATATACTTGAAATTCAGTACACAGGCTAGTTACACTACAGAACTACAGGAAAGAGCAAGAAGCTAACATAGGAGCTTAAAAAGATTTTGCAGGCCTTTAACAATTAAGCTTACATAGTTGGGAATACAGTTAGTTTTTTGAAAATTAAAAAAAAAAAAAAAAGCTATTTCTATCAGTCAATAAAACAGCACTGAAGAATAATCCAGTAGGTGCACTGCTGGAGAGACAGACCCTCAGGAAAGGGCCACTGAGATGACACAGAGTTACTTCCTATGCTCTGGAAGTGACGAGGACTTACATCCTCCCCTCACTCACTCTCACAAATGTGTTCATAAAGCGATTTTGATCACATTTTCAGTATCAACAACTTCTCATTCATAAGAACTTGGAGGCCACTGCACCGTGTGGGGGGAAGCAGCAGTGACAAGAATGGTAGGGAGGAAATGAACTGTGTGCTTCATGAGACTGTGAAGATTACAATTACAGAAAAACATGATGACCCAAATCCTAGCAAGTTAATTGACTTATACGGCATTTTTTGCAAAAAGTATGCCATAAGTGAAAAAAAGAATTATTTTCACTTTTTAATGTGTTCATTGCACCCTACTTAAGAATAAAACACCCTCCCCATGCAGCCTCTCAGCCCAAAAAACACTACCAAAAAGAAACAAAGCAACCCCCACAAAACAGCTACTGAAAGGGAAGTCACAGTACCTAAGCAAGTTCTACAGCCTAGAAGTTTTAAGAATACCCATCTTCAATAAAGCCTTCCTCAAACATCATTACCTCCAGTGTTATTTTTTATTCATTCACATGATTTTTCTATGCTCTCAAAAATCCATCAACAGTTAAAATTTCCTAAGATTCTTTTATAGATGGTTATACTCGTCTAGTTAACAACCCCTAACACACGGCATATTCAGTTGCTTCTGTTTTCCCTTGTTTGGGTTTTTGTTGGGTTTTTTGAGAGGTGGGGGGCTGGGAGGGGCATGGTGGTTGTTTTGGAGTTTTTAGGATTGAGGGCTTTTTTACATGAAGAATCTAAAAATCTTACAATTTCTAGTCTAATGTTCACTGAAATAAATAAAAATTATATGCACATCATTTTTAGTCATAGAAGGTAGTTGAAACAAAGGCAAGAAATTAAAATCAAAATGATGAAAGACACTTTTGTAAAAGGGACTTGCCTGTGAGCCATTATTTTTATAAACTCTTGATTAAAGATTATAATTTAAAATTTGAAATAATTAGAAGTCAACTAGGGTTCCAACATGTCACAGAATCTGTATTTAAAATCAGGAGTGACTGTTCTATACAGCATCTGTCATACTCTGAAAAGCCAAGACTTTCAGTAACGTAATTTCCAAATCTTAACCCCAAGGCCTATCCTGTATTCACATGGGAAGCAATGCAACAAAGGAAAGAATACACACCTGAAGTTAGATAGTTTATTTTTAGCTCATAGAAAGGCTTAAAATAAACTAGCTGGACCAAAACATTCAATTTTTCTCTAATTATATACTTCAGTTGAAGAAAAAAGGTTTAGGCCTCAAATTACAGGCTATGCTGATTTACAAGTCCTTTAATTAGGGAGATGTTAATGAAATTTTATGTAATAAAAGTATTTATGAAATATAAGCAAACACTAGATAAAGCAAGAGAAGTACCAGGGGAGTACTTCACAAATAAATCATATTAACAGACTGAATGATTCTTGCTGGTCCTTAAGGGTATATACTCAAATCAAGTTAGACTAATTTTAGCATCATTCACCACGCTTAAAATGCAACAAAGAGCTACAAAGTTATATGAGTAAAATTCATTCTTGCAATTGGCATTATTTTTGCTTCATCTTCTTGCCATTTATGAAAGAGACAAACCTCTCTGCATAAATGTCTTGAACCTATCAGGAGCCAAGTCAGGTATAAGTGGGTAGTAACTGGTAAATTTAGGCTTAAATTGAGAAAAACTATACATTTGACGATGCATATGTTCTTATTTCTATCAGAGATCTCAATGAATATGACACAGACTCCATTTAATGTAAATATTTCTTCACTTTTGAGCTGCTTGCAATAATTTTTAGGAAGAAAGGTAACAAATTCTTACACTTTTTTTCCTTCCCTAAAATAACAAACACTCACACATATGCCACTTCCTAAAAAACAAAACGTACACTCTGAAATTTAAAATATCAAACTTCAGCTTATTGCAGTTCCAGGCAACTTTTGTTGCCATCATCAATGAGATGCAAAAAATAACTGTTATGACCTCCAGTTGCACAGAAGTCAAATTAGCCTAACCCTTCAAGATCGTCACACACCGTGCAAGTTTATGACATACATACAGACTGAATCCATCAGAAAACAGAGAGGAAATACATTTGCATAACTTCTAATCACAGACCTATTTGGGCCTGTAAAGTAAGGACCTGAATGGCAACACACTGCACATTCAGGTAAGAGAAATATAAATCTCCAGAAATGCAGAATTTAGACTTATGGTACAAAAAAAACCCACTTTGCAACTGTTTTATATCACACAATTTTTGTAAGTTAGGAAACAAAAGAAGAGGACTCTAAATGTAAAACCTTGATATCTCCATCCAACTTGCTCCAAATTCAAAAATCAGAGTGGAACACGCCAACCTGCCTACAAAATCTAATTTTTTAGTATTAAACACTCAGTCAGGCTCAGTACATAGCTCTTTGGGCTGGTAACTGCGCATAAACAAACTGGTTCTATTCAAGGGACTTTTTTATTAAATTATTTGTGCAGACAGGACTAAGATTAGCAAAATTAAAGCTTGCACCCCAGTATGAGGTACAGTCTAGCACTGAAAACCATTTAGTCTTTTGTTGCCACACTGTGGGACTGGAATAGCACACTTGGCTAAAACAGGAGGCACCCTTGGATGGCAAAGTATCTTCTAACTGAAGTTGGCTGCTAACTTCTGGTCCAAATGTTACTGGAGCAAAACTCTGGCTATCTGGAGATATCATACAAACTGTTCACTTGCAAGTGAAAATTAAAGTTTTATTAACATAAAAGCTGTGCAAACAGACTGCACCCTGCACAGAACCTTACTTTAACGGCTACGGTGCCAACCCAGAGCATCAGAGTAAGCAGCCGGAGAGTAAGGTTGACTCAAAACCACCGTATTTAGAACCTTAAAAGACACAACATACCACTACCATAAGTAAAGCATAAACTCACTCGCATTCCCAGGACACAAACTGATCAAGGTCCTGACTGTGTATTTTTTATTGAATGATCAGAGCTGGGGATTAATTTTTGGTGTTCTTTCATGCTCACAAAACACAGAAACAAACATTTAATTGCAAGCCAGGCCACCACACACATCAAATATAATTCAAGCAGTAAGATCTTTACTAGAAAGAATTAGAGTTTTTTTCTCTAGTTGTGAAATGAAAGAAGGGAAAGACTTATTTTGTAACATATGTAATCATATCACTTTTTCAGAAAGATACCTCAAGGATTTCTTCGTATTTTTTCACAGTTCGTTTTAGATCATCATCTTTTTCAGCAATTTTTTTATGCAACTGTGTTGTCTCTATGTGATGATTTTCTATCAACTCAGTTTCTACCTCCTGGGCTTTACCTATCAAAAAAAAAAAAAGTCAGGTGATATAAAAACCCCCCATATTTATTTTGTTAAATTATGTCACAACAGAATTTAAGAAAGCTTAAATAAAGACAACTGTGGAAGGAAAACTTGTCACAAAAATTCATTTTTCACACCAAAAGTGACCATTATGTCACTTGATCCTAACACGTACACAGTTTGTTGTCTGCAGTTTGGTATCCACAGCAATTTTTTCTACCTGCTGAAACTTTTAGAGAAAAGTTAAGTTCACAATCAAGATTTATCAAGTTCTATCTCCTACTCTATTCTAGAGAAGCAATTGAAACAGCTGCAAATCTTCAGAAATTCTTCACGTGTAGGGCTACTTCCAGTAACTGTGGAGTCAAAAGATACTTTCTACTCACTTCTCCAACTTACAGTATGGTGGACAGAGAGGTTGAAATGTGGTGTACTCTAGTTATAACCACATGGTATAGCATCCAGTTGGTACCTGTTAGTGGTTACAGTGAATGATGGCTGCAAGATGCAGCTAAGAAAACACACTTCTGATTCCCAGATGGTTTTAAGTTTCTCTAAAAGGCATCCTTCAGTGCCATATATTGAACAATGAAGTGTTCGAGGTTTGTATTGCTGAAGCCTGTATGAAAACTTACCGACGTGCTATCACCTCTAAAACCATATTCTCCTTTCTTTTTTATTTTGTACATATGATAAAAAGGTAGCCCCTACGGCTATCAAGGGGTAACTCTTGCTGTGACAGATGCAAACAGGCAGCATGCTGGATCAAAGAGCCATCCTGCAGGGTAAGGAAGAACAGCTACATATGCTTTTTCCTAGTTGTGCTACAATTATCATTTATATGTTATTTCCAGAGCAAGAGAAGTTCTTTCCCCGAGTTCTCTAGGCAGTCATAAAACACATGTTGTCTTTATCAGAGTTGTGGGTAAAACCCCTTCCCCAAAACATCTGAAGATTTGGTTTTCCAGTTGTTTTACTGGATGACCATTATATTAATATTTCACGTACTGATCGTCTCTTTTACTGCTGTTTCCAATTCTCGTTCTTTTTGAGCCAGCTGAGTATTGAACTCTCTCATTAACTGCTTTAGGGTGGAGTTGTGCTTTAACTCAATGTCTTCTTGTTCACATCTGTATGAAAATGTCAAAAAAATACAGTGAGGATATAAAGCATTTAAAGAGAGCGTGAGAAAAGTTTAGCAAGGTAGGACATCTGAGAATTTCTCCAGAACTATTTTAGAATGGGATGGTTTTGAATTATATGAATTTTGTGGGATTCAGGGAGGCTTTTCGTTCCTCTTCCATTGAATTAACCTGGAAGGCATAGCTGTTTCTTTTAAAAAACAACCCAGAACTGAGTCCTTCCAAAAGAGTTTTTTTCTGAAGATGATGAAGAACCAGAAGTAAAAAGCGTGCAGAATTTTTAGGGAATTTCTTGCTTGAGAAACTATTTGAGTGCTGAGCAGTATGCCACATCTTCTGCAGTACGTATGAAGAATTCTTGATAACATTTGAGCATTAAGCCCTCAGTACTATGTTTTAATAAACTTTGTTTCCCGTTTGGGGAAAACAGAATTATATTTTATGTTCTGGCAATGCTGAAAATGACCATCTCTAAAACAAATCGAAAATAGTATTACTTTGCCAAAAGACAAACCACTTTTAAAACTGATGACTCAAATAGTGGTCATGAAGTGTTACTTTTAAGTAGCACTTTTCTTGATGTTTCTCTACTTACAAAAATTACAGAAAAATGTCAGTCGTTATTTCATTGTTAGAGCTTTAAAAAGGTCTTTTTTAGGTTTTTACTTAAAGCAATGAAACAGTAACAAGACCAGGAATAAAGAATTTACCTGATTTTCTGCTCCATTTCTTCTAAGGACTCCTTCTTTACTATGTCAAGCTCCTGCTGATGTTCTTTTCGCAGAGTACGTAAGTCTTTTTGAAGATTACTCACTTCTTTGAGTAGTTTCTGTTTCTCCCTTTCGCTCTCTTGCAGTTTACTCTGCAAGTCCTTCTGCTGTTTCTGCATATCGCCCAGTAAATTCTGCAGGTCCAAACCAGATTTAGCTTTTTCTTCAGCATTTTCCTCAAAAGCTTTCAGACTGTCATTTCTTTCATCCAACTGTTGCTGTAAACTTCTTAGCTTTTCTTCATATCTCAAACTCCTCTCTTCCATCTCAATCTTATGAGCTTCATTTTCCTTCAGTAGATTATTTTCCAACTCTTTTATCTTCTGTTCTAAAGACTGGCTGACTGCCTCCTTTTCCTGCATTTTTTTCTGGAAATCTCCAATTACATTCTCCATATCAAGACATTTCCTTTCTTTAGCTTTTAATTCTTCCCTACTGCTTGCAAAATCATCACAATGAGCATGCTCCTTCACTGCCAATAAGTATTTTTTGGTTTCCTCTTCAAGTTCTTTCCTGAGGCTTTCAGTCCTACTCTGCTCCTCCTGACGGCTCTTCTCAACACATTCTAATTTTTTAAGGAGTTCTTTCTGTTTGTTTTGCAGTTCCAGAAGAGTGTCGTTACTTTCTTGTCGTTCCTTTTCATATTTGTGCAACAATTCATCTTTTTCTGTTAAGGCCTTCTGTAACACGCGCATTTTCTCTTCGTATGTCTGTTGGACACTCTCAAGTATTTTATCTTTTTCTTGTTCTACAGCAGCTTTTACACTCTCTACTTTTTGCAGCATTTCTTTCTCTAATTCTGTGGAATCTCTTGTTGACTTAATTTTTTCTTCTAAGGACTCAATCACAGCCTCTCTCTCCTGCACTTTTTGTTCCAAGTCTCTTAACTGACTCTCTCTATCTTGCTTAAATTCCTGTTCCTTTTCTTCCATCTGACACATCAATTGCTTTCTAATAGAAAAAATTTTTTGCTCTGCCTTCTTTTTCAGATCTGCCAACTTAGTGCTGTTCTCTGCATTTAGTCTCTCTTCTAATTCTTTCAGTTCTTCCTCTTTGCTTTTAAGCATCGTTGATTTCATTTGATCAAAGTCCCTCTCCTTTGCTTCAAATTCAGCTTTCAGTGTACCTATTTGCTTCTCAAGATTAAGCACTTTTTCTTCAGCCTCCTTAAATCTGTTGTCCTTTTCAAAAGCCACCACCTCTGCCTGCTGGAGTTTCCAAGCTATCTCTTTTTGCTCTGTGTCTTTTTGTTCATTATTTTTTTTAAGTTCCTCCATCAAGGAATCATTTTCTGAAGTTTTCTGAGCAATGTGTTTTTCCAGTTCAGCAATTTTTGCTGCTTGTTTTTTCAAATTTGCAGTTAACTCACCTTCTTGCTTTTCCCACCTGTTTTGCTTTTGTTCCAATTCACTTTTTAAGCTATCCAGATTCTTGCTTTGTTTAGCCAGCTGCTCCTTCAGTTTATTTAGCTCTTCATCTTTTTTACTGGCTTCAGTATTGCTTAATTCAAGTTGGGTCTGCAAATTTTTAATAGTATCATGATTTTGTGTAAACCTAGTTTGTGCTTTTGTCTTCCACTCGGACAGCTTGGTTGTGCAATGATCTACCTGCTCCAGAGCTGATGCTTTTTCTTGACTCAGCGTCTCAACTCTGGATGATAACTCCTGTACCTGGTTTAACAACTGTAACTGAGCCTCTTGATGCTGCTTGCTTAACAGAGATATGGCTGCCTCCTTCTCTGTTAAACTTACCATGCTTTCAAGCCTAACATTAAGGTCACTAATTGTTTTGTTGAGAGCAGAGATCTCAGATTCTTTTTCCTGGAGTTCCTCCTTCAATGAGGTGACAGAATTGACATTTTCAGATAACTCTTTCCTCAGCTGTGTTATGCAATTTTCTTTTTCTGATGCTGCTTGCTGCTGATGCCCTCCTTCTTTTTGCAATTGCTCCTTTTCTGTTACAAGTCCTTCAATGTCAGCTCTCATGGATGTAATTAAATTGTCCTTCTCTTGAAGCTGTTGCATTGACTTTTGCAAAGAAGTACTTGCAGCAGAATGATGCTCTGTTACTTCTCTAAGTTGAGCTTCTAGTTCAGAAATCTTACTCACTTTAACTATTACTGCTTCTTTAATTTTTGCAGTTTGGCGCTCGCAATCTGCAATTTTGCATGTTACTATGCCAATTTTTTCATTACATTTTTCAATTAATTCATTGCTTTTTGTTTGCAATAAAGCTTCAGCGTTCTTCCAGTAAGCCTCTAACTGGGCTGCAAGTTCTCCTGACCACCTCTTAAACTCAGTTTCTTTTAGCTTAATTGTCTCTATTTTTTTCTCATAATTTTCATTATCTTTATACTGAGAAGACTTCACAGTTTGAAGTTTCTCCTCAAGTGTTTTCACAGTATCAGCCAGCTCGGTAATTTTAGTTTTGTCATTTTCTTCAACTGCTTTCTGTTTACTGAGCTGTTCCTGAAGCTCTGACTGCTCTTTCACGGACTGATTAAGATCACTTCCCAATTTTTTCAACTGTGTTCTCAGGTCACTTTCCTTATCAGACAAAGCATTCACCTGAGCCACTGACTGCTTGAGTTGTTCTTGCAGTTCTTTCAGGGCCTCCTCCTTTTTCCCCTGCTCTTCCTTCAGTTGGGTTATTTCTGTCCTGTAGCCATCCTTCTCAGCACTGACAGTGGCAAGTTTCTGTTTCAAGTCTCCAACCTCCTGCTCTTTCTCTTGCATTTCCATTTCATGTTTTTGCTGGAGCTCTTCAACCTGCTGATTGAGTTTCTTTTCCCAGCTCTGGATAATTTCTTCCAACTCCTTCCTATGAGCCTCAGCAAGACTCTCTAGTTGCTCTTTCTGATGAGATTCCAGTTTTGACACGGCATCACTGCTTTCAGCTGAGGTGGCATGTGCTATTTCCAACATCTTAGCATTGAATTCGCTCTCTTTCTGACTGAACTCCATCTGCTTGCTTTCAAATTCCTTTTTAAGTTTAGCTTCCTGCTCTGCAAGTTTCTTTTTGAAAGTTTCTTGCATATCTTTTGATTTCTGTTTCAATTTCTCCATTTTGTTCTCCTGACGTTTCAGTTTACTTTCATATTCTCCTTGTAAAGCACTAACTCTCTCCTCCGCTGCTAACAACTTCTGGTTAAGCTCTTCTGCTTGCTTGTTCTGTAACTGCTTCATGTGTTCAATTTCATTTTCCTTGTCAGTTAGACTTGTCTTTGTCTCATCAGCCTCTCTTTGTATATCCTGAAGTTGACATTCGTATTGTTGTATTAGAGAGGTTACTTTCCGTGTATTTTCATTGCTTTCTTCTTGCAAATGCTGCTTCAGATCATGGACCTGAGAGACATATGACTCTAGCTCAGTCTTGACTTCATTCAGCTGGGATTCAGTTCTTTCTAGGTGCTCGCTAAGCTGCAATTTCTCACCTTCAAGGTCTGTTAGCTTTTGCTGCAGCTTTGCTAACTCCTCTTCATAAATCTTTGCCTGCTCATTAGAAGTACTCCTATGAGACTCTGAAAGCTCCTTGAGCTTTGCAGACACTTGAACAAGTTCAGCTTCAGAACTTTCTGCAGATTCCTTTAGCTTTTGTTTGTGTGCTTTTAGTTCCTCCAGATGTCTGTCTTTCTCCTCCAACGATTGCTTGAGTTTGTTGAGTTCCTCTTTGAGTACCTTCTCGACACCCTGAATAGACATTTCGTGCTCTTTTAACATCGTTTCAACCTCTTTGTTGTGCCGTTTTCTCTCTTCTTCTAACTTTTCTTCCAATTCTTTCTTTGATTCGCACACTTTACTATTCAATTCTGAGAGTTCTTGTTCTAAATCATGACGTACTTTTAGTGCTTCTGATAGCTCAGAAGAGAGTGCTTCTAACTCTGTTTGTTTCACGTCAAGTTTTTCTAACATTTTTTCATTCATCTCTTCTATGTGTGCACGGAACACTGTTTCTTTCTCTCTCAAAATTCTGTCTATCTCTTGCTCTTGTTTCTCTCTCATTTTTTCTATTTCAGTTATTTGTTGTTGCTTTAAGATTTGAAGTTTTTCTGTCCAAAGCTCCTCCTGCTGCTGTTTCACATTCTCCAGTTCTTTCTTGTGTTTTTCAACTATATCATTGATTTCCTTATTGTGCTGGGTTTTTTCAGACTCCATCATAGTACTTAATTCCTCCGATTGCTTTCTGTCATCTTGTGAATACTTTGCAAGAGAGCTTTCCAGTTCAAGAATCCTCTGTTAGAGAATACAGTTTTAAAAGAATACAAATATTCAAAAGGTAGCAAGTTGATTAAAGTTTTAAAAAAACCTCATCATCTTCACGTAACTACAAGTCACTTATTCTGTTATTTTTAGTGAATATTAACTTCATTCATCTATTTTGTTCTCACCTTTGGTTCCTTTATGGTGAATTAGTTATTCAATAAAAATGTTTCTATTTCACTGCAGTGAAAACAGATACAATAAAAACTTAAAAAGATTTTAACTAATTCAAATAAAAGAACTCATATTTGTGAGAGATATGGTCACATTTTCTTATTAAGCTAAAGTACCGATACATAGGAAGAAAAATATCAGTAGTCTACACAAGTATTATGGAGCTTTGTACGCATCTTCTGATTTATCTTAATTCCACCTCTCATGGAAATGCTGCTGTAAAGTTAAAACACTTCTATAGACAAAACTTCCAAACTAATATTTGGGAATAGAATAACGTACAAACTTGCGTTCATACATAATAGAATCTTACCCATTACATTAAATTAATTACCCATTACATAAGGAAAAGACACTTCAAAAATTTAAGCACATTTTTTCCTTAAGTATCCTAGTATGTGTTTGTATGGTAGCAGTACTCAAAAGTTAAACAGTTGAAAGTTTAACTCTCCTGCATAACATACATAAAAATCATGTAGATGGATACAAATTCATATACCACGCCATGATATAAAGTGAATGTATTTCTCTATTTTGCCATTTAATCTTGTAAAAAACTAGGCACTGCAGCATACCATGACAATACGTTAAATTTCTGTCACTGCAAGAAGCATTGTGAGATTAAAACAACCCAATCACAATAAATTCACAGTATTTTTAAACCCATCACAGTTAAATATGTACTGAAAGGAATTCTTGTAAACCTTTACCCTTTTGAAAGCTTTACTCACAGTTCTAGAAGCCTCTACTTCTTGATGCATCTTCTGAACTTTCTTGTCATACTCAGCCTGTAGTGCTTTCTTCTGCAGCTCTAATTCTTCTAAAGCCAGGGATTCCTGCTGCGCTTGTTCTTCAAGGGTTTTTAAACACTCAGTCTGATTTTTTTCCTGTGTCAAAAATAACGAATAAAACAATAAACACAGTCATCACACCTTTAAAAACAGTATAATAGGATATTTACAAAACAGTTAATAGGAGTCAAACACTAATCACCTGTATTTTCTACACACACACAGACTTTGTATTTCATCTGTGAAAACAAAATTGTTACAAATAATTTCCATTTTCTCTTCTTGGGAATAATCTGTCTTCTACTTTTCTTTGTATGAAAATCATAATGCAATCTAGCCGTTCATTTTTGTTTCTTCACCACAATTAATTGAGAGTAACATCTGAGCGGAATAAAGGTCTGTAGTGCTAATGTATTTTTAAGCTTCTATTCCTTAGAATTAAAAAAAAAAACAACCACCTGAGAAACAGGTAGAAAAATATAGTCAGGAAGGGAGTGTCAGAGTCCCTCAGTTCTAGTCACCAACTAGCACGGAAAAACATAAAAGAGAATCTACTATTTGTTGGGTAAAATGACATGATGATCTTAAGTGTATTACAGCTTATGAAAAAGAGCAAAGAATCCCAACAACTCCTCCCAGCCTGACCTAGAAGAAAATTCTTTTCTGAGGTCAAACGCTATGAGTAATTAACCCTGCTCAATTCACACAACACAACCAGACATAATGATACCAACACTTTTCAAGTAGCAGTGCCATTCTTTGGACCTCCTTTACTCTAGCTGCTGTGGCTGACCACCAGGAAGAAATTAAAAAAAACCAAGTCTAACAAAAAGAGTTTTCAGAAAAAAGAAGTCTTTCCCACAAGATGCAGCTGTTAGTGAGCAGTGACAGCAATCAATTATCATTACTCAGCAGGGACCATTGCAGCTGCTTTCCTTTCATGATGCTGAAGCCTCTGAGCTCTTTCACTTTTGGAGGACACTCACACCTTTGAGCGCAAAATGACTTTCACTGTGGAATAGGGTCAGATTAAGACTTCTAGTCCCACCCCAAACTTAGGGAAATGTCTTACTACACATTTTAGGGATACGTACAAGAGCTGCCTTCATCTTCTCCTGGAATGCCTTTTCTTGAGCCTGTAATCTCTCATTTAGCTCCTGATCTTTGGTAGCCATTTCTTTTTTATGGAATTTTTCTAGTTCAGCAACACGCTTCTCTGAAGACTTCTGTGAATCAATGTCAGAAAAAAATAATTTCAAAATATTAAATAACAAACCACTTCATATTATTTCTTAATAAGAAAAGCAGTGCATCAGAGAGAGGAAACCAGAACACCTCTTTGGTCTGTTTGAATAAGTAACAATCTCTTGGAGCATTTAATATTGAGCCCCGACAGTTTTTATTTTCAAGCCTGAAGTCATCCATCTTCTTCCACCAAGGTGAACTTACTGCTTTCATTTTCACATCAAACGTGATAATAAATTGGAAAAGGAACTTCTGTCTGTTGCTTTCCCTGTATTCTTGATATTTCATAAGCCAGAAAGTCAAGTGGTAACAGTCTATGAAAACATCTATCTACAACCTACAAACGTGCTTTATTTAAGAATTATGTAATGCAAGTCAGTCATCCCCCTAAAGCGTAAACATATTCTCTTAGAAAAAAATAATAACAAATATCAACACAAGAACCGCAATTTAAGGTGTTCAAACACAGATTTGCAAGGCACATGCAGTACTCCTGCAATTCCTACATGAATAGGCCACACAAAGCAAATTTTAGCAATTCTTACGTAGCAAACAGTTTGGCAACAAGTTCTTAAATGTTTTCTCATACTGGGCTAGGATAATCATTAAAAGTACTTAGTATTAAAACCCAAAATCCTGGTGGAGATGTCTGAGCCAATTGCTATTAATTTCTTCTTCCTGACTCCCTTTCAAGTCTCAAGTGTACTTTTAGTGAATTGTTTTATTAAATACTGTGAAACAAAGATTAATACTGTTTACACGCCTCTGATGTACTGATTTTAAACTGCTAGAGAAAAAAAAAGGGGGGGAGGGAGTTTTCTATTTTGTCTTAAGTAAATATTTAATCCCAGAATATAACAATATACTGATATACTAATGTATTTTACAACTACAGTTTAATTGTAATTGAATTATTAGATTAAAATAATGCAGGGTAAGTCTCAGTTTTTACCTTCATAATCTCAACCACCTCTTGTTTCACTCTGGTTAACTCCCGTTGGAGATTTACCCTCTCTTCCTCACTTGCCTTTTCTACTGCTTTGATTTTTTCATCCATTTCTGCCTGCAATTTTTTCCGGGCTTCCTCTGTCTTTTGGGCAGTACTTAGAGCCCTCTCAAGCTCTTCAAAAGCTGCAAAGAAAAACAAAACATATATGATAGTCAGAAAATATTTATGTCCCTTAATAGAAGAACAGAATTCTCAGTAACTGTAAACTACACGAGTAACAGAAGAATGAACTTTGGAATCCATCAAGAATTCACATGGGTTTATTATCTAGAAAGGAAAAAGAACTGACAAATAGCTGTGAGTGTCTTCTAATACATTCTGTAGCTTTTATTTCACCCCCTGAAATCACTATAAAATACATAGACCATGTAAGTAAACAATGGCTCCTCTTCTGGCTATATGTGCTGAATAACTTCAAAGAGGAGGGAAAAACCTGCCTGAAGGCAATTCACAAGTTCTTTTTCCACTGAAACAAGCAGACGGAAGCATAAACCAGGAATGACTGCAAGTGAGTCTTTACTGAATCATGACAGAATTCTTCCTGAATAGAACACTGAAGTATAATACCAGGCATTTTATTTACCTAAGACACATTCATTTCAAATGGTGCAACCTAAATAACCTCCTCTTGAAACTGTGGGTTTGGTGGAGTCCACACAGATGGCTTTGCTAATTTCCTTGTTTCTCTATTTACTTTTAAGGTAAGCTACTATCAATGCAATTCAGAGACACTGGAAAAACGCTCCCATGTTATGAAGACTGTCTTGCACTTCTAAACTTTGCAAACAAAACTTAAGAAAAAAATATTAAGGCTTGCTGCCAGAAAACTTGAATATCTATAAGATGTTTCAAAAGAACACTCAACTGCACTGATGAAATTCATTTATATTTGCATACAATGCACAAGTCTGCTGAAACACATTCTAATTTACTAATAAGAAGCAATAATTCCACAGCTTCTTCCTATGCTAAGGAAAAGTATTCTAACATACTTTATTCACTTTGTAAGTGATCATTTAGATATAAAAAGGAAGCAAATTCCTGTGTTGTGAGCAGTTAATTATTGTTATTATTATTCAATACCAGTATCTGATCTCCTCGCTGCAACTGATGGCAGAATCTATACAGAATTACACAAGACTAGAATTTGATCCCTATTAGGGAAATCCCTTTTCCTGAATAGATCATGAATGTGGAAAACCTCTTCTGCATATCAAAGGAAAATTCAGTCTCAGAACAGTCTACAATTTGGTTCATTTTTTGCATAAAAGAACTTTGGCAAAACAACCCTGCAAGATACAAAATCACAGTGCTAGTATCAAGACTGTAATTTGGCAGAGCACAAAAAACCTAAAAGAATATTGTTCTACTATACCCTGGACTATTTGGATAGCATTCTGGGAGCAGACGGAACAAAATAATTTTTTAAAGCGTTATTTATTATGCTGAGCTTTCTTCTACTTAGTACTATCCCAAAAAGAGTATCATAATAGACACACACCTCTCTATTTAGTAGGCATTCACAGCAATTCTTGTAATCCTTGTTTTTTTGAAGATATCTTTAATAACACTCAGGCATGAGTTTGAGAAGTAAATAATAATTTCCATTCCACATATTCCGATAACATTCAAAACTGAAACTTTTAACCACAGTCTCTACTTCTGAGGCAATGCTGCAAATATGTTTTAAAATAACTTAATTCCATGAAATTGCATTCACTCATATTCTGATCTTCTCCAGAATTTTCTTGTTTTCTGAGGACGACCTTCTCTGACTACTCACTGCAACAATCATGTTTCAGGACAAAAAAGGATCGTTATTGACCCTAGCAATACCAAAGCAAATTATTTTATCCACTATTTCACTCCTGGTTCTACTTAAATTGTTAAATATTGAAACTGAATACAAAAAATTCAGAGCGCTAGAGATTATTTCAAACAGCAAAACAGTCTGAAACACAACGCGAGCATGCACGAGGCTTACAGCTCCTTACTTTCCAAGCACAGTTCTTGGCAGTCCCCATCAAAGGGACCCGAGTCCTGTCCCCTGGGCGCCCCGGGCACAGCTCAGTTACAAACACAGCCCGTGCCAACGTGGCTGAAGGACGGCATCGACTTCCCGATGCTCCCCTCAGCCCAAACAAAAGCACGCGCAGCCAGCAAACTTGGTCATGTCTTCAGTATTACAGCATTACAGAAAAAACAACAGAAAAAAAACCAAACCAAAAAAACCCCCACAACCCTACAGACCTTTACAAAGTATAGCTTGAAAATAAAGCCTGCAAGTAAAAGATTATTATTATTATTATTTCACTTTGCCACACACATTTTCTGACTCTTATCCTGAGCAGCACGTACTTTATTTTTGAGAAACCTGCTGCTTCCGCAAAAGGGAAGGGAATGCATTTGCCACAGTGCACAGAGGTGCCAAAGAGGAGATGCAGAGAGCCCCCGGGACCGAGAGCTGCCATGGACCAGCCCAGCAGCATGCAGGGTGCCGCTGCGCCCTGCACCGCCAGCGGGATGCTGCCAGGAGAGCCAGACAAAAGCTCATGGATAAAACACCACAGTGGCATGAAAGCACAAAGAAGCAACACTTCAGAGAAACACACAGCTCTCTAAAAGTTAAATTATATGCATCTCAGGCACTTTTAGCACTTAAGCAAAACAGAACGCTTTTACTCAAAGGAGTTAATCCTAGTGTAGCATAACACGGCTGAGTTTCAAACCAGCAGAGGACTAAATTATCATCAAGTAGACAGAACGTTATTATTATTTTTAATCTACAAGAGATTTTAATTCTACTCTGGACAAAATCCTGGAATAGAAGTCTGTGCTTTTATCCAAATACGTTTATTCTGAACGCAAAGAGTAAAGGTGTCCTTCCCCAAGCAGCAGAGCTCCTGCCGCGGGAAGGTCTCTCACCCGAGGCACGGCTCACTCAGCTCTTACAAGGGCACGGTGGAAAACCCGAACCAGGAGCCATCACACCAACACAGGCTCGGGGGAATCTGGCAAAATCCCACTCCCGTGACCAAGGCAGACAAGCCAGAAACTCTCCTGTGCAGTACACAAACTACACAAAAAGAGCCCGAGCAGAGTTTAAGAAGCGCAAGGTTGCAAAACGTATTGTTATAAAACGCGTGCTAGAGCTTCACACAGGGACTTCAGTGGCAGCCCCTGTCTCTCACAGAATCACAGAATCTCCTAGCTTGGAAGGGACCTTAAAGATCATCTTGTCCAACCATCAACCTAACTGACAAAAATAGACACCCACACAACAAACAAGGAACATCATCACTAAACCATACCTCCCAGCACTACATCAACCCGTCTTTTGAACACCTCCAGGGATGGTGCCTCAACCACCTCCGTGGGCAGCCCATTCCAATGTCTGATAACCCTTTCAGGGAAAAAATTTTTCCTAATATCCAGCCTGAACCTACCCTGGCACAACTTGAGGCCATTTCCTCTCGTCCTATCGCCTGTGACTTGAGAAAAGAGACCGAACCCCACCTCTCTACGCCCTCCTTTCAGGTAGGTGTAGAGAGCGATAAGGTCTCCCCTCAGCCTCCTCTTCTCCAGGCTGAATAACCCCAGCTCCCTCAGCCTCTCCTCATAAGACTTATTCTCCAGCCCCCTCACCATCTTTGTCGCCCTTCTCTGGACCCGCTCCAGCACCTCGATGTCTTTTTTATGGCAGGGGGCCCAAAACTGGACACAGTACTCAAGGTGAGGCCTCACCAGTGCCGAGTACAGGGGGACAATCACCTCTCAGGCCCTACTCCCCACGCTGTTCCTGATACAGACCAAGATGCTGTTGGCCCGCTCTCCTGCCACCCCAACTCCTGGCCCAACCCTGCGCCTTTCTGCTGGCTCTGCTGGCGCTGCAGCCCTGTTACCTTCAGCTGCAGTGCCATCTGCTGCTGAAAACCGGGGAGAAATACCTGAACAGGATGGAAAAGGAGGAATTTACATTTCTTACTGAAGGCTGAGAACAAGCATCTTGTCAAAAGTTTGGGAAGCAAAGGTTGGATTCATTTCCTATATTTGATTTGTGCATGTAGGTGGGATTTTAAATGTATAGTCCAAGCTTTTTGTTTCTCTGAAGAAAGGTGCAAAGCATACATTAATTAAGCTTGCAAAAGAAACATCAAAATTAATTTGCTTCCTAAAGACTTTTTTTGTTGCTTACTGTACAAAATATAAGTAAATAATCTGCATCCAGAGAAGTCAGAAAGGACTTGTGCCAAGCAGTTTCAGGAAAAACAAATTTCAGTTTACCAGCAAATTTACAGACACTATAAATAGCTTGGATTATTTACATTCTACTTCAACAATGTCCATTTCAAAGCATTAAGAAAAAAATTTTAAAAATCAGTTGCAGTTACTTCAAGTAAAAGTGCCTGAGAAGCACAGAACTTACTTTTTAGAGCCAAGTTCAAGCACGCAATGTGTGATGTAAGAAAAAAAGCCCTTACCCCAGTCCTGTTCATACAAGGCTTGGGAAAGGCACCATGATTCACTTATTGGCATGTGTGGATGCACAAAAACAAGATGCTCTGTGAGATTTCAACATAATGTACCTCTAAGTACAAAAAAAATGAATTTCAACTGGGGACACCAAGTTACAATTTACACAACACACAGGAAAAAGGCATACATACCTTTTCACTACACAAAAATGCAGTAACATTAAATCAAACACTGGAGCATTTCACTAAAGTGAAATTACTGAATTACAAAGAAAAAAGTCAGACACGTAACTCTATGCAGGTTAAAAACATGAAATTGAAAAATATTCCTCTTTTTGGCCTACAACATAGCACTGTGAAAGTAAATTAGAAGTACAAGTGTATTATGCTTATTCTTGTTTTGCCATAACATAAATGAAATCAACATTTCTACAAATACAATACGCCATGAAGTCAATTCTTCACTAAATCATGATACAGAAAAAGAGAGGTCTAGAATTTAAAGTCTTCTCACATCCAGGAAACAGAACTTAAAACATGTTGACCTCAAATACATGAAACTGCCAAATTCTTAAAACTGGTACAACTCAAAGTCTGTGACACAGAAGTAATTTCAGGCTCCTGCACTATTGATGGTGGCATTCTCAAATGCCTGAACAATTTAGTTCAACTGTATGGAACTACACTTCCATTGTACATCACAACATTTTTGGAATGCATAAAGCCAAGAAGTAATAGGAAAACCTAATAAAGGTCACCTTACAATCTTAGAAGTAGTGTTAACCAATTTTCCAAGGGTTCCAACTTTTATATATGCATGCTTAACAGAGTACAAAAATAAAGGCACTCAAAGGCAAAGTGAATGCTTATGTACCATAGAAGTTACCAAAAGCACTTCAAAATTTTAGTTAAAAGAGAGCATATTTAATATAGAGATCTCCCCCTAGACAAGTGCAGTGTACTCAACATGTTATTCATAAGTAAAATTACTTCTCACTACAGTAAAGTTTTCTGGGTATCCCATTTTCAGCTTCTGGCTATGGAAATTTGAGGAAGTCACTGTATTAAACAGTGTGTAGGTATTAGATCATAATTGAAAGGTTTATACTGCTTCAAAAAAATGCTGTGTTTCAAATAACTACAACAGTAACATTGTATCTGCAGAAGCATCAAAATATTTTTCAGCTTTTTTTTTTTTAATCATGAAGAAAAGCTTCCTAGTCTCGAAGAACTGAAAAAAATTTGGCTTTAGCAAGACTGACTTCTGAAATATGAACTTCCAGAGCTAAAAGGACACTTGCAACCTGAAAGGGTAAGAGCGGAGAGCACCTAATCAAAAGGTTTGGTACTTTCACAAGATGGGTGATTAAGCTACTTTTCTGTATTACAGCAGGATCATCTATCTAATTTGATCTTTACAATTGAAAGTTCTGATCTAAATCTACGTAGATTTAAGATAAACCCTTATGAACTGTATTGTTTGAACTTCTCATCACTTTTTAGAGAAAGAAAACATGCATATTGTTTTATGCAAACTAACCACATGTGAGCTTATGCTAAAAAAGTGAACTCCTTTAAATGCCTAGGACAGCAAACTAAATTCTTCTAAAAGAATTTTGATAGACATAGTGCAAAACAATCTCACCGTTCAAAAAACAAAAGTGGGACGGTTTGATCTTTTAACTTAGTTTCAAGCAAAAGGAGAACCACAAGTATGCATAATTAATGTTAACTAATTTCCATCAGAAGCAAACTACAGCATCTAGTAGCTACGTAAAGGCTAGGTTCAAAGCCTGAAGCAAAACGAATCATCACCGTTGTTTCGCTAAAAAGAAATCAGAAATGCTTCTGCTGCAGTTATTGAAAGGAAATGCTTATCATGATTGTAACACATCCTCTTGTTTCTATGTGTTCCCAACATATTATACACTCACTGCTATGCTTTCTATGTAAAATACGGGCAGCATTATAATAATAATTTATAGACAGTTGCACGTTTCCCTTCTGAAGTTATACCAGCACAGAACTCTATCAATCTTTTCTCCTACAAACGGGAAAGTACAGTTGCCCTTCAGCAGTTTCCTTCCTAACTCCAGTTGAATCGTTAAGAGAGACAAATCAGTCAAAACCATCCCTGAACTCCGCTGACCAGAAGTGGTTAGCAATGACCCTACCAGGGGTGATACGTAGAACTTTAGGAAAACCAGAGTCTCTTAATATCCATTCCAAACAACTGATGAAAGAGTGCAAGAAGACCAGGATGAAGCTTTCTCATGTTTAAGTGTGAAAGCTAATAATCTCCAGAATTTCTTACCAGCTCTTTCAGATTTTTCTTTCTGTTCTTTTAATTCCTCGCCTTTTGTAGTTACTTGTTTGATCCGAGCGCGTAGTTGGGCTATCTCCTCCTCCTTCATTTCCAATGTTTCATGCATTTGTCGCTTTGTCTCTGCAATTACCATGCCCTGTGGAAAAGGTCCTTGT
Source organism: Calidris pugnax (assembly GCF_001431845.1). Classification (NCBI taxonomy): domain Eukaryota; kingdom Metazoa; phylum Chordata; class Aves; order Charadriiformes; family Scolopacidae; genus Calidris; species Calidris pugnax. Next base: position 153,375 of record NW_015090914.1, on the reverse strand, counting down.
GATAAAAAGCTAGCAAATAAGTAAGACATACAGCTAAAACAATTTCAAGCCAGGACATAATCCAATGCTAACAAAAAGAAGGTAAGAAGCTGGAATTTGTCTAGCATTGACAAGAACTCCTCCAGCAATTAAGGATCATCAGAAAACTTTCTCCTTCTGGTACAGATACTTTTATTTGAAATATGTATTCTGTAAACAAACCAAAACTAAGAGCATTGTAGTGTGCTTACTTCTCCTTAGAGAACATGCACATACAATGAGTGTTAGTCATGTTTCTCATTACACCACAGAAGTTATTCCAAGTACCAAGACTGTGATGGAAAAAAAAATACTTTAAGGAACAAAAAAAAAACACAACAAAAAACTGAGAAACTCTTCATATTCCTAAGAAACTACAGTTGCTTTTCCTTCATTGGTCATTTGTAATTCATTTACATTTTATCTCATCTTCATCTGTGTTTGAGAGGGTTTTTTTGTTGTTTTGGCTTTGTTTTTCTATTTTTTTTTCAGCTGGCATTGAGGAGTGTGTTCAGCATAACTGCTCCATCCTAAATAACATCATCTTGCAGTAATATGTATAATCTAATGGACAAATAGCCTAGAGTATCTGTACAATCAAACTCTCAGCTGAAATTATTTGCTCATTAAAACATAAACCAAACCACACCAGACAAGAACAGCTTCTAATACCAAGAAGCCAGGTATTTTGAGTTTTAAACAATCTTCTTCAAAAACTACACAGAGTTTAAAGAACATTTTTTTCTTTACCTTGTCTTGTTCTAGCTGTTCAATCAAATTCTTCGCATCACGCAGCTGAGTAATCAGTTTAGTCTTCTCAGCCATGTGAAGGTCCTAAAAAAACACCCAACCACAAGTTTAAAGCACTGACATCTGTAAGAAAACACCTTATTGTTACAAACAGCTCAGGTCGGGCTCTTGCCCTGCCCTATGAGCACTTGGAGGAAGAGCACAGAACAGAATCCAGGGAAATTCCAGTAGGCTGCCTGAAACTACTTTTAAATCTCCTGGTGTGAGGCTGCCTCATGGCTTCCATAATAATTCAGATATCTGAAGGCTTTGTACAGCCACCACAGTTCTTTCATGGATGTCAGAGCTGCTACAGCAAAATGGGCAAGAAACATGCCTAAGGCACCTGTTCTAGTATCTGCATCTCAGCTTACAAGAGCATCTCAGCAACACAAGATAATTACTCATTACTGGTCTTGTTCTGGAAAAGGTTCTTAAAATATTCGAGTCTTTCAGAGCTCCTTCAAACTGTGATAGTGCTAAGACACCAATACAGAATCTGAGCTCCAGAACTGAAGTTGAGTATAGCCATACTTATCACACGTTCATGTTTCTTGTTACTATCAGCTGCCTTACTTTTACCCCAAACTCAGCATTAATGGGCTTAAAGGAAAACAGAGCAAAACACAGATTTAGCTTTGGCACTGCACTGATGTTACCTACACTATATTGTGCTCCCCACTGCCCTGCCTTTCTGTGTTTTCTGTTCATTTACAGAACTGATGCCTCTTCCACTGGGTCTTAGAGGTTTAGTTCTGCTCTGCTTTTCCCACTTTGCCTCCTGTCTTCTCTGCTAGAACAAGCCTTTTTCTCACCCCAACTTCCCACAGCTACGTTATTTCTGTTACCATTTTGATAGTTATTCATACAGCAAGGTTTCACACCCTTCTTTACACCTTTTTGAGTAATTGCTCCATGTATTCATTCCAGGTGGGTTTTGCACCTTGAACTCCAAAAAAGTATAGAGACAGTTTGTTTAATGGTCTGCCTTATTAATAAATTTTGGAAATACTGGAGTTCTTGCCATGTTTTAGCAGCTACCCATAAAGTTAAGAGCATTTTCCACACCTTCATCTTCTCCAATTCCTGAAGTCTCTCTTCTAACTGTTCTTGAAGTGCCTCCTTCTCATTGGTTAACTGGGCACAGCGCTCCTTGTGTGATCGAATCGTCTCCTTGCAACGTTGCAGTAAGTTCCCTTGGCGCTTCACCCTCTGATTAAGAGTTTCCAGTGTTTTATCAGAGTCTTCATTACCCTCTACAAGACAACATACCAACATTATCGTATGCACACCGTTTCCAAAATGTGTATCTGCATTCATCATTCACGTTGCAGGCAACTCACGGATCTCTAAAGAAAATTGTACAAAGTCTGCAAAACTTCCTAGTGACCACTTTAACTGCCAGAAACATACTACACACCCACAGAATAGTAAATGAAGTCTTTCACTCCAAATTGATTTACAAAACCCCAGTTACTATACAAGCTTCAAAACCAAACTATTATTCAACAAGGTTTTCAATGCAAAAAGTCATCATGAATTATAAACCTGCCTGCTGCTACTAACAGAATATTCACAAGCAGGAAGAAACACGAAAGAAAGCAAATCAGATCTCTAAGTGCCAAGCACACAGATTTCTGCTTCCCCAGGCCTGGGTATGACGTTCATTCTAAAATACCCAGGTTGGCAATACTACATTTGGCAGGATAAAGGCCATGTTTAGGGTCCCTGTGAGCTGTACGCCTCTCTGTAAGCAGCACATTGGGTAGTATTTTACTGTGTGTTCTGTACTGATGCTCTGGAGACTCTGGACTACTTGGCATGAAAACAGGATCAGACAAATTCAGGGGTTTGGTTTACAACTGTAAGTCTTACAGACTATAGTCTAGAAGCAGACTCCAGCACAGGAAACATCTTGAACCCCAATTCTTAGGGACTGGATACTTACGTTATTTCCTAAATACTACAAAAGGCATGATGTTGGATATGAAAATCTCTAATCTAACTCTTCATATCATCCTAACATACAAAAATCATGGCAAATGCTGAACAAAGATCATTTTGCGATGTACGTTCAACCCTACCTTTTATGAGGATATCAACAAATTATACTTTTGTTATTTATCAGCATTATAATGTCCCTTGCCCAGTAACCAAATATTGGACGGGTTGACATGGTCCTCAGGAATATGGTTTAGTGATTTTTTTATTGCTTATTTCTTATCTTTTTTTTTGTCAGAGTTAGGTTGATGGTTGGACTAGATGATCTTCAAGGACCCTTCCAACCTAGATGATTCTATGATTCTATTCAATAGCATGAAAATCAAAATAGATCTTTGCTTTGACTTTTTTCTGAGAGAGAGAGAAAAAGAGAGAGAGAGAAAAAGAGAGAGAGAGAAAAAGAGAGAGAGAGAAAAAGAGAGAGAGAGAAAAAGAGAGAGAGAGAAAAAGAGAGAGAGAGAAAAAGAAAAAGAGAGAGAGAGAGAAAGAAAAAGAGAGAGAGAGAGAAAGAAAAAGAGAGAGAGAGAAAGAAAAAGAGAGAGAGAGAAAGAAAAAGAGAGAGAGAGAAAGAAAAAGAGAGAGAGAGAAAGAAAGAAAAAGAGAGAGAGAGAAAGAAAAAGAGAGAGAGAGAAAAAAAAGACTAGCAACTGGTTGCCTGCCTAAACTCCAGGGATAGCTTCTTGCTTCTGGGGGACAGAATCCCTTATTTATATTAAGTAAGTAACTTCATATTAAGATAGTAACAACAGGATCCAGCAAAAGCAATAATTACAATACTATCTTCATTATTGACATCAGCAAGACGTATCAGATTTGAATTCTCAGGAAAATTTAGTATCTTAGAAGAGCTATCTTGTCCTCTAGCTGCCACACTGTTCTCAAAACAATTGTCTCCTTCCAGAAAACATATCCTTACTATGACATGTTAGCATTAAGTATTGTTACTCCATCATAAACAACAGCTTATTCCCCAAAATTCAAGATCTCTTGAAAAAGCTGCAATACCTACCATTGCTTCCTGGTTCCACAGTATTTTCTGTACTGATTTCTTTTGTTGGACTTTGAACTTGTGGTTCAGATTGGGTATTTGGATCAAGCAATTCAGTGCCCATCTGACCATTCTGTAACCTCTGTTTCAGCAATGATACCTAAACAAAATGTTCTTTTTGTTAAAAACCCCAAGGATTCTAAGTAGATCATGTTTTCATCTTCAAAACTACAGTGTTAAATAAAACTGCTATCAGCAAATAGAGAAAGGAAAAATCTATCTGAATTTTTTTTAGCATTTTTTAAAATCTGGATTATGTTTCCAATTAACAAAAATAGTATCATTATGAGTGAAGAAACAAAGACCAATTAAGCAAAACACATAGATTTTGCCAAAGAAATCTTAGCTCAAACGTCTGCAAATGTTATGTTCTTGATAACAAACACATTACAGAGGTATTTAAGTCCACATCAAACAATCATATTTAACATGACTGAGATTTTACAAAGATATCCTCTACCACAAAGATGCACTTGATTTCTAGATAATCATAAAAATCTCAATACATGGATATGCATTATAGGGAATACATATTAAAGAAAAAAAAGTAGGAAGAGGAGTTTTAAAGTATATTTGTTAGTTAAGGTTTGTTACCTGAGTTTGCAGGACACTAATAAGTTGATCCTTTTCTTCTAAAGAAGCATCAAATTCCTCCTGTAGATGTTTCTTAGCTTGTTGATCCATCTGGAGCTCCTGAGAATCATAAATAAACATTTCTCAAATGAAAATTGAAATGTGAATTTAAAAGGATTATCAAAACATTATGAAATAATATTAAAAATACCTTTTTACAGTTGTGAAACACAAACCATAAAAAAAAAAACAAAACACAACCATAAAATGGGTATTTCTTTTACTGTACATTACATTGCATGCAACATAATAACAACATCCAATTATAATACCAGCATTAAACCACCAAGAATCTAGGTTTGATGCAAAATTATCAAGGATTCTTTCTACCTAAAAATAATTTTGTGTGGGGATCACTTCAAACTGTTTTCCATGCACACGTTTCTCCTAGTATTTAAGACTGCACTCTGGTAAACTAGACTGTGCATTTAGCCACTAGATTAAGTGAACATAAACAGCAGAAGTATAAATTTCTCTTATGCTCATTCAATATGCTAATATTTTAATATGACAAATGCTATTTGTAAGAACATAAAGTTGGTCTTTTCGTTCCTCAAATATGTCTCAAACGAGAAAGCCACAGAATGACAAAGAACTTAACTATGTGGCTTTATGTGCTACTTGCATTCATTTGGCCAAACACCTTTAGAAACTTGAAGATGTTGCCTAAATGCATTAGTAGGATCTATATAATCTTATAAAATACTGCCTTAGGGAGGCTTCCTTTAATTACTTCTTATGCTTTAAAGTTTATGTATTTTAACTTCTTCAAATAATTATTGTTCTAATAGAAAATAAATGTATTAAAAGTTAAATTAATTCATATCTAAGTGCTTATTGAGAGAATCAGAACCATACAAATTTCATGCATACATTGTAAATAATTTCCCAAACTTGTATTGTAATTTCTTTTATTTATATATTTACTTCATACACATACATCTTCCCAGTGACTTACTCCAGGAAACTAATGCTTCTGTGACCATAATTCTGCAAAGACTGGTTGTATAAAAGCAAGCGCCACCCATAAACAAAGATTCTGTTAGCCAGGCACAGAGAGGGGACAATAGAAACAGAAAGAAATAATGAAAAAGCAAACAAGAGACAAAACATGGGGCACTGGATGCTTCCTGTGTTGCTTTCCCCCGACTCCGAATCTGTTCTCAACAGCTACTGCTCACACTTCTGCCTTGTGCTTCTCAGCTTCAGAAGCAATTCCTTTTAAGCAAAGTAAAGCAGCTCAGTGCAAGTACAAGTGCCAAAGAGATTTACTGAAACCAACACAAAAATAGTTCTCTTTGCATCCCAACCTCCCTTCTGACCCTTGACTGGGAAGCAGAATGCTGAAGACTGCTGCTGAGGAATTACTCTTAACAGGAAAAAACTAAGATAACCAAAAGCCACATTGATTTCCAGGGACTCTTTCACACTGTCAACTTGGCCTCAAAGGAGACTTACTTTATTCTTACATGGCCCTCTTAGAAGAAACTTGTCTGATTCAACGTATTTATGGGGAAAATGGTCTGTATGATGAATAAAAGTATTTTTAAAATTAATTTCTGATAACAAATTATTACATCAATGAATGATCTATTTTGTATCAGTTTAGCTTCCACAATGGAGACATACCATTTTACTTGTAATTTTTTTTTAAGTCTGCTTTACCTAATGCTGTAACACTTGGGCTTCCAAAAGACCAAAAAATTACTTTTTGAAGTTTTTCAATTAATAAAGAAGAATTTTAGCATTAGATTTGAGGGAATATTTACACCTACAAGATTTATAAGAATGAAACTAAATTTTACACCAAATATATATAAAAATTCATATACATATAAATATCAGAAAACAATATATAACATATGTATATATGAATCAGAAAGACTGTGACAGAAGCGAAAAATGGGTATGCACAGGTCAAACCCTTTTGCATAATCAAAAGCTTTAACTATGGTATATATATATATGCCTTCCAAACTTTACCAAGTACCAAAAAGCTGGAAAACTAAGCCCACTGGAGCATGTAGATATAGACTTAAGACAGAATGAGCTTATTTTCTTTGACCTTGTAGTGAACTGGAAAAAACCTCCCCAAACCATTGGGAAGGCACATTATAGAATCATAGAAACATAGAATTGCCCAGGCCAGAAGGGACCTCCAAAGGCCATCTAGTCCGACCTCCCCACAGTCAGCAGGGACACCCCCAACTAGACCAGGTTGCCCAGGGCCTCGTCGAGCCTCCCCTTGAATATCTCCAGGGATGGGGCCTCAACCACCTCCCTGGGCAACCTGTTCCAGTGCTCCACCACCCTCACAGTAAAGAACTTTCTCCTAATCTCCAATCTAAATCTGTTCCCCTCCAGCTTGAAGCCATTGCCCCTCGTCCTGTCACTGCAGGCCTTTCTAAACAGGCTCATAAACATTGTCAGCGATGCCGTATGTCCTCCCCTCCTGCAGGCTGACCGCTCAGCTCAGGACAGGGAGCCAGCCCAGGCAGCACCACACACCCAGCCCTGTCCCACTGCTCTCAGCTTCTGGGGCAGGAGCAACACAGATGTGACTCAAAATGCTGGCAGACACCATTCACAGTCTGCTTACCTGGATTACCCCCTGCATAGCTGAAGAGCAACCCACAATTTGGCAGTGACCTCCTGTGAAATGGCTGGCTGCCTGGCTGGTAGCACAGGTGGTGTGAGCCGTGGGTACACACGTGGTCCCTCGCCCTCAAGGGACCAACTCCGGCTCCTGTCTGCGGGCCCAGCTTCCTGGAGCTCATCTGCTTTCAGGCAAAGGTGTGACCTCCCCAGGGTCTGATGGCTCTTGCGGCCTCCACACCAAACCCAGGAGCACAGCCGGAGAGACACCCCGGGGGTGTGAGGGAGCCTGGGCCCGGCTGCCACGGGAGGTAACATCATGGACAGAGAGGCCCCCACACACCCGTCTCCGAACCCGATGCTGGGTTTTGGGCAAGTAAAACGGCTTCAGCTTCACCTTCTGCTTCGCCAGGGTTTGACAATATGGCTTTTGTGAACTTGCCCTTTTAATTTGCTCTGCCTGATAATTTGTACGTCTTTTAATTAAGCCACAGTTATCAATACCAAATACATTAGAACTTCATTTCACTATAACCTAAGCAGGTGATAATCATAATACAACCTACCTGATTTTATTACTGAAATCAAACTTTACTGCAAATCCATAAAAACAATGTAAATATTATAACTAAGGTCAATATGAGCATTTTTAAAAATTTGATCCTAAATTTTTTTATTGATAGTCACTAAAATCTTTATTAAAATAAATGTCCATTACTTGTATTTGCCTAATATTAGTATTTCTCAATCCTAGAACAACAAATTACACAGATATACCTACTGCTCGACCTAACAATACTGCAAGAACCACCCACATTTCTCTGGATTTCAGAGTGCACAGAAAAGCAGCACAGTCAGTATGACAAACGACGACTGGCCTTAGTGTAAGACAGTAAGTTGCTGAACAGGAAACAAGCCAGAGAAATAACCCCATATAAAAGAATAAAAACAAGCAGTAAAAAAACCTCACTGTATGATGACATATTTTGTAAAGCGAACAAAAAAAAAAAATCAAAAGGCAGGCAGAGAAAGATCCTATGTATGTGTGGTATAAAGTAAATATTCAATCAATAAAGGAAATTACCTCTCTCAGTTCTCCAATTCTCCGAAGTGCTTTATCCTGACTTTGACTCAGAATGCCCTTAAAAAAAAGGAAGAATAAACATTGGTTGCATTAAATGTAACTTTATATTTAAAGCATAAATAAATTCATAAAATTCTATTTCAGCAGAAGCATTCATGATTTGTATTTCTCTTTTAAGTCAAACTTGATGTGTAAGTACTATCATAAACTGCCAGCTGTGGGTTGGTAATCTATCATCTGAATTCAGATGATGCAATAAAAAAGGCTGGAGGACAGTAGCTTCAGTTATTTTGACAAACCAATATTAATTTAGCTTTCTTAGAAATCCCAGCTAAAAGAGTCTTTTATTATACGCACACAAAATATACGGCATAAACACACACAGGGTACAATGAAAATTAAACCTGTATTTACACTGCACATTTTAAGATTCAGAAAAGCATTCAGGTAAGAGAGGATGAAAAGTAATGCTTACCTGTACCTTCTTCTTCTCCCGCTGGACAACTTGATAAGCAGACACCAGCTAAAATACAGAAGTCAGGTATAATGATGGTAACACAGCCACTAACAGCTATCAAAATAATGTGCTTAGTTGTAACACTAGCTGTATTTTCAAACTCTTCATTTAAGAAAGTTCTTCTGACAGAATCATACTTAAATTTTCTCCATGTTTCATTTTTCCATTTATAAAATGCCTCCAACATGCTAAAAAAATAAAGCCTACATGACAAAACAAAGAGGTTATTCTGCATTCATGCAGTTTCTCCTTCAATAAAAAGAACAGCCATGCCTCAATACAGGCAGTCAAAAAAACAACCACATTAGAAAGTTACATGCCAGACAACTACTCTGCAGGGATGTACATTTGTAAGAGTACGTGTAACTAAAATTAATTTCACAATGAGTATGCATTAAAAAATACATTTAGAAGTCTAGCAAAAAAAGGTCTGTGTAATACTGAATAATCTCATCCCATGTGTTTTGCATATACTCAGCAGACAAAGAGAGACTGGAAGTGGACGATATTTCTCATTGTATGCTGACAAAAGGACCTAGTGAATGATTGCACAATTTAGTTTAATTAAAAATTTGAACACAATTGCCTAAGCTGTTCAAAGGTGAATTAGCCTAAGGGCACTTGGAACCAGAATACTCTGATTTCAAATTGCTCAAAAATTAAAGGAAAACAAATCCAAAACACCAAAACCACAAGTTTCTAAGCCAAAAGAGAACATCAAATTCTTACTTAAAACAAATCAGGATTTTTCAGAATTGAAATTACTTATTCTGCACTTAAAAGAAAACCAAAACTACCATATATCTTGAGGTGCTAACTTTGTATCCTACTTTGAGAAAAAAAAAAATCCATCATCTTAAATTCTCATTATATATTGAAAATACTTTCTTTGAAACTCCAAACAACCAATTTTTTCCAACTGAATTAAAGAAACTCACCAAACCAGAAAAAAAAACAGACCTTTTTGATAAAGAAAATTAAAGACTTGCTGGATAGACTACACTAAGAAAAAAACAACAAACAAACAAAAAAACCACACAACCAAACCAAACACCAAACCAAACCTAAAAACTGAAGAATTTTCAATTTTGGCAACATTGTTTGCATAAACTTTTTAAAAAATGCATCTTACTATACTAGCTGGAAGAGAATGAAAAAGAAATAGGACAAAATAATTTCTAAATTAATGTGAGACAACTGTTTTTTCAGGTATATGCTGAATTCTGTAATTGCTTTATACATATTTTAGATTCCAGCAATTTTGACAGTAATAGCCAAAAGTCTGCTCAGGAATTTTTGTATTTGAGGGCAGCAAACATTTAAAGAACTGTAAAAAACAGTGCAAATGGGCAGTTTTAAATACAAAACATACGCATACTTAAAAATAATAATAATCCAACACCACCACTTTTCCCAACTATTTGGAAAACGAGTAGCAAAACTACATATATCATTGGTTTTCACTGAAATAGCAGAAGAAATAATTCTTGAACAAAATCCTTCCAGGGAATACCTGGAAATTATGGGGAGTAGAACTTATTTATTGAAAACAAAACACTCGCTATGGCACATATATGGAACATACATTGTGCACTGCAAGAACAAGTTCCAGAAGAGAAGTGTACTTGCTGTCACACGAGTACAAGCCACGCTCGTCTCTGTGTCCAACCTCACCCCTGGTACAGGCTTTCAGCAGAAACCATCCCAGCTCTACTTTGTGTGAGGGACTACTGATTAATCTCAATTGCTGACAGCATGAAATTATTTACAAATAACAGAAGAAAGCAATTTCTACATTTTATTACCAGAAAAACATTTGGTCTAAGCCAAAAATAACTAGACTTACAACAATAACTTAACTTCTGTGTTAGCTGTAAGTTGATCCATTTGCTCCAAACAGGAAAACAAAAAGATTATCGACTCCTGCAGTATCTGTTAGCCTCATCTTTTTCCCCCTCTCTCCGCCAAGGTGAGTCAGGAATGGCATTGCCTACCTCTGAGTACTTTCTGCGGTAGTTGCCCAGACTGCGCTCCATCCTGTGCAGCCGCTGCAGCAGCTGCTCTCTGCTGAGGCTCTCCGTGTTCCCCAGAGCCTCTTCTGTTTCGCTTTCGATGTCAGATGGCGGATCAAAGGTGGGACCAGCCGTGTCCAACTCCAGACGATTCAATGAGTCTCTTGAAGAAGTTCGTACCAGGGACTCCTTCGAAGCAGAGCGGAACAGGGACTCCTTCACCGAGCTCGGAAACAAAGACTCCATGGAGGGAACTCGGAGCTGAAGCCTCTGGGCAAAAGACTGAGTGTCATTCAGCTGCAAAAACACAAATCAAGTCATTACTCCTGCATGGCTTTTAGGCAGACAGACACACTAAAGGCCAGGAAAAAGAGACAAGTCCTGGGCAAAGGAATGACTGTTGCCTAAGACACGCGTGACACCGAATAGCTACCACTCCCGGAGAGGAATCACCTCCTGGCGCAGAAAAATCAAGCAACTGCCAGATGTGGGCAGTATCAGACGTCAAACTAAATCCAATAAACCACAGCTCTGATTTAAATTTGTAAAATAATGTATTTCTGTGTAACACCTTTAAAAAGTGAATAGTATGTAACTAAAATAAATAGCTGCATTTACTGTTGTCCCAATTTTATTTTTTTTTAAATTGACTCACTTCTTGATGTACTAAACAGAAGACTGTCTTTATCTCAAAGACACAAAGATATTTTCCTATGATTAAGAGAACAAATTTATTGTAAAAGTCCTTGTACAATAGGTAGTTCTAGCATACCGTCCTTCTGGGTTTTTATTTTATTGTAAATGGCTTTATGATTTTTACATAAAATGCTATTATTGATTTATGCAGCTAAAGCACTTATGGTGTTCTAAACCAAAAGGCTCTGTGCTACAGCACTGCTGGTGCTAAGGAGCGATGTGAAACTGTTACTCCCACAACGCTGGGACAAGCTGAATTGCTTCCAAGACATACTGAAGAACAACCTTCACTTTTTATCCACTACTGCCAATTTTTTAAGCCTATCAATTCTTTTCCTTCAGCTAGAAGTTAGCTCCCTAGTCATGCAATATGCCCTTTGAGGTTAACCCTTCCTATCCCATCCTGTGCTGGCCGTGTCCCTGAGCTCCATAGCCTGTGTCTCCGGATCCTACAAGATCCTATCCCTACAAGAGCCCCATGCGCCAGTGACAACGCTTAAGACCAGCTAAAGGGATTATACACAAACAAAACATCCCAGTACCCTGACAGACAAGTAGCTGTCATCCCTACTCCAGCATGAAGAGATATACTGTGGGCTTAAACCCACGTAACGGAGAGACACCAGGGCAGTGAAGGAGGACCTACCTGCGGGGAGGCTGGACCACTTCCAGTGGGGTCTGTGGATCCGGGAAGCGGTTGTGTCGTTAAGTTCTACAAGAGGAAAAACAACTGTTAGAAGGAACAGACCACGGACTGTAATTCACTGACTCCTACAAACAGCATCTGTGCTTTTTTCCTTGCCTGTGTTTTTAGTACTTTTTTTGGAATGTTTATTAATACGTCTTCATGCAAACAAGCTAGTTTGTTAAATTCAGAACAGGTTGCTGCAATACACAAAACTACAAAGCAGCTATGTATGCGTGGATTAGTATAAGACATCTGCAAATGCTGAAATCTCCAATTAAATTATTCATAATTATTTTTTATGTAATGTTTATGCACAAATCAAAGAAACACCAAAAAGACAAAATGATAGCAGGAAAAATAGAAGTGATGACTAGTGTTGTTTACAGCCCACACAAATAACAGTGGAATCACACCATCTTTCTCTGTTTAAGTACATTTTAGCGGTGGAAACTACCTGGAAAAAATAGTGATGGTAACAGGCTGTTTCAGACTCCAAACGAGCAAAGGAAGAAAATTACACTTTCAGAAAAAACACCTTGTGCAAAATTTCGCTTCTACATTCCTCTGCACTCCCAAACAAAGAAAAGCAAACAAACCAACCTTCCCCAAACCCCAAAACAAATAGAACAGAAAACTACAGTTTGGGTTGGTTTGAAGGTTTTTTGCTTGCTTGTTGTTCTTTTCTGATCTCCTGTGTTCAGGGGTTTTCTAACCTGTACAAGTCCAGACAGTTTGCTGCTGTTTAAACCAGGTCAAACTGAAGCAGCAAAATATGCTAGAAACCATCTTGGATATGAATTTTTTTCCAAGAGAAGTGAAGCACTAAGACATATTGAACAAAGTATGAGGAGTTCAGCTAAAAGCAGTGTAACTTCTAATTTTTAATCAAGATACATCCTGGCAGTTATATGCAAGCTGTAAAACCTAAGGTGTATATACAACTAAAATACCAATCATAATCATCCATGTATCTTCTACATGATTACACCCACAGCTTCTGCTCTGTGCAGAGACACAGACAAGCACACATAAACATAAATGCAGAAGAGGAATGATTCAGTGTAAAAGAACTTCAGAAAGGCTTGACGTGGAGCAAACTTAAGGCAGCATACAAAAATACTGCAGAAGAAAGAAAAATCCAGGGAGTTACAGAAGCCGGAGAATGAGCAGTCACCCAGACTCAGAGAAAGCAAAACGAGCAATAACCAGCCATACAAGAAGTCTGTTTGGATTTGGAAATAGTGCTTCAGCTCGCTTGAACAAAACCCACATTCTGCTTCAGAGCACTATCCTGTTGCGGTGGATTTATTCCTAATGGATTAAAAGCTCTTACTGGTTTTTAAACTAAATCACTCCTACATTTTATTCTTGGCCTCATTACCTGGTTTTTTCATTTTCTAACTGGAAAGTTAATAATAAGGTTAATCCAAATAAAAATTTATCTTCTGCTTTGTACTTTACAAAGCATCTACTGTGCCAGTGACAACAGGGAAGACATACACTTTACTAAGAATTACAAACTAACTACAAACACTTCTTTCAAAAATCATATGTTCTGATACCCATAAAAAGAATTAAAGGAAACTATGGAGGGTTTGTACATCTAATTGATAAGAATGATTTAATAATATTTAAGACCTATTTTAAAACACAAGATTAAGTAGATTTATTACATCTAATAAGGTGTTTATGAACATAAAAGCACGGATGTTCTTTTCTATCAAGATCCTTAGAAAGCTGCTATTTAAGGATCTATGAAGATCCTTAAAAAAATGCCATTTCAAAACTGAAACAAATGTCACCACTTTTAAAATGTTCCTATTAATTGTGCTGACATCTTTGTATTCAATCTGTGTGAACAAAAGCAGAACCTTTATTTGAGATTAGACTTTCTATTGGTATAAAGCACAAAAAGGATACACTGGTCATCTTTGATACAAGAACTGGACCACCAGGTATCTCACTGCTGCAATCTGAAGTCATTGTGCTCTAGGGCAAAGGGCCATGTTCTGGTGTCCACAGTGAAAGGCAAGCACGAATGGAAGTTGCTATATATAAATATAAGTACGGATTCAAAAGGCTTTGAAGAGCTTAAAAGCCCTAGACTTCCATAAACCTTAAGAGATATTTCAGCAAAACTAGAATCACAGAGCACAGGCAAGCACTTTGAAAGTCTTAAAACCAGCAGTTATGTCGGGCTTCTGGAGATGAACAGAAGTCTTTCCTCCACAAACCCACAGACCTACACAACTATATCTCTAGAGAGATCTATCCTTACAATATCTAATTGTTATTAAGATTTATATAAAACAGAGCTCAGTTCTAGCTCACACTAGGGTGTTCCAGTGACGCTTGTGCCTCCTTACTTCTCTATTTCTGAAATACAAACCATTTCATCTTATTTATTTCTCAAATGTATCAATAGATTTGTAAGCCTGAAGAGTGAAAACTTAAATGTCTGCACTTAAAAACATTTTACTGTTCCCCTCCTTCTCAGGTATTCCAAAACTGAGTAAATTATGGATGAAGGAAGAAGAGCTTAGGACACATTTCTTCCCTCATTTTCCTTTATTTTTTCTTTAAGAAACCTCCCTGTTCAAGAATACTTTAACTGTTTCTTCATGCAACAAAACCCATGGAGCTTAGTTAGTAAGAGTTTATACTAAATACATCTATGCCAAAAAATCCACATTTACAGTCAGTACTCCCCATCTTGTACAGTACATCCCTCTCTTGGATCACACATCACTTGTACATAATTAAAATACTAGTCTGGTTTAACAGAATTAATATGCATTGATGCAAATTCTGAGCAACAAACATACAAATTCTCTTGCATCTGTAGTTTACCTAGGTTTCCCAAATGTATACAATTGTTTTTTTAAACATATATTGTAAATAATCAGATTCCCTATTAGCTTTTATATCATTGTTCTCTCCTCCCAAATTCTTACTGTGAGAGTACAACTCTAGAACTTCCAAAAAGTTCAGAGAACATCAGTTTTACAGGTAACATATTATTAATGCACATTGTTAACACATTAACAATAACTCTTACGTTATAATTACTTGCTGTGTATGCAATCTTGTATATAAATATCTAAGTCAGTGACTGCAGCCACTAAAGTATATACTAAAAGACAATCTAAAGACAACACTTGAGCATTCACATAAATATGTTTTTCGAAATGCAATTGTACTAGGGATATTCTGCAGTGTAGTGAAAAACAGCCCACACCTGTTAACTGCTCTAGGGGTAGAAAAGCTTAATTTGCAGTGAAAAAATTTTCAGTGAAACTTTTAAGTAGTGACCACTGGACCTTGAGTGTGGTCACAATACCTAGGACTGAAAAAAAATAAGTCTAGTAACTGTTTCAAAAGTACAGATTTCAGCACAGTCTCAATGTCCTCTTTGCTCCCATCAAAAAGTTCAATTTTGAGAACACCATTACTGAGCTAGCAATGAATCTGTGCTCTATAAACAAGCATACCCCTCTACAACAAATGGAAACTTTCCCCAGACCACCTTTTTAATCACTGTTTCAGCCCAGTCTTGCTTAGCTTGGGAGAGACCAGTCTAACCCAACACGGTGTGCTGTGCTATGTCCATCTGCTTATCCAACTGCTGTCCCAGTCCAGCTTTCCCTGACTTGTCATTTAAATAAAATCTAATTAATAAAAGACCATTTATCTTCACAATAACAGTTGGAACCCTGGCAGCTAAGTGTAGCTGAATTTCAGTGTCTATGTGAGGTAATTTATTTCCTGCTACCATTAGTAGTAAATGACATTGTGAGGCTTTCACTACACACAGGAAAAAGCATGTAATTTTTAGTGAAAAACAACCTCAGTGTTTATTATATCCATTTATCTTGAAATACATACAGACATACATAAAAATTAAGAGGAAGCCTTTCAATGGCATTAGTGAATTCTAAGCAACAAACACATGAACTTGTGCAACAATTATTTATAAGTTGTGTAAAGTATGGTTACCTGTAGAACAGAAAAACGTGTTATGTTCTTACATTACAATAAATTCCCATAACACAGTACACCAGCCAGGAGCTATCAAGTACTACTTCCATGAAATTTAGTGAGGGTTAGCAAGAGAGTAGTTAAGATAGATGCCTTTGTGAGAAGAAGCCACAAGCAACACTAGGTTTGCCTTCTAGTACAGTACTCTCCTCCCCTGCTAAAGGCAGCACTAAGAGGGGTGGGAGGAACTCACCACACCGTCACTCTGTGCCTTAGGTTGCTTGGTGGGATCCAAAGCAAAGATAGTATATTCAGAGAGAAAAGCAGGTTCTGCTATCATCCCGGCTAGAAGCTGTCGTTCAATGCAAAAAGTAGGAAAACGGAAATAAATCAAGTAATAAAGTCAAGAACGTTACACAATTTTACTCAGTTTTTCCACACTAGTAAAAACATCATGATTATGAGGCAACAGAAACTGATAAAGGCAGGACATCACCAGAAAACATGCATTAGGTCATTTCAGAACAGCAAAAATACATTTTGGCTCATTTAGAAGTAAAGAAACACAAACAAAAAAATCCTAGTTTAGCCAAAGATAAAGATAATGTTTTAGGCACTGATAATGTATGTTTTAAAAACTTCCATATACCCCGGAGTCTTCTCTGCTCTTCCTTGTATGTGAAAAGCTTGTTATTCTAAAAATTCTGTCAATATTTCAGTTTATAAACTGCATGCTTTTGACAATTTATCTTCTAGTGCTCTTATACACTAGAATTCTAACTACAGACTATTTTATAATATTTTAAATATATTTTATAATATAATTTTCATAATAGCAGACTATTTTGCAAAAGCACTATAATTTGAATTAAATATTTTATCAAGTGATAGAATCACAGAATGCTATGGGGTTGGAAGGGACCTCTGGAGATCGTCTAGTCCAACCCCCTGCCAAACCAGGTCTACCCAGAGCAGGCTTCACAGGAATGTGTCCAGGCAAAAGACTGGCCCCATCCTCCTGACACCCACCCTTGAAATATTTATAGGTGTTGATCAGATCCACTCTCAGCCTTCTCTCCTCCAGGCTAGAAAGACCCAAGTCCCTCAGCCTTTCCTCATAAGAGAGATGTTCTACTCCCCTAATCATCTCAGTAGCCCTTTGCTGCACCCTCTCCAGCAGTTCCCTGTCCTTCTGGAACTGGGGAGACCAGAACTGGACACAATACCCCAGATGGGGCCTCCCCAGGGCAGAGCAGAGGGGCAGGATGACCTCCTTCCACCTGCTGGTCACACTCTTCCTGATGCCCCCCAGGATGCCATTGGCCTTCTTGGCCACCAGGGCACATTGCTGGCTCATGGGCATCCTGTTGTCCAGCAGGACTCCCAGGTCTTTCTCCTCTAAGCTGCTCTCCAGCAGGTCAGCCCCCAACCTGTACTGGTGCAGGGGTTTTTTTTCCTCCCCAGGCGCAGCACCCTGCACTTGCCCTTGTTGAATTTCATCAGGTCTATCCTCCTGGTTCAACTCTCCAGCCTGTCCAGGTCTCCCTGTATGGTGGCACAGCCTTCTGGTGTGTCAGCCATCCCTCCCAGTGTTGTGTCATCAGCAAACTTGCTGAGGGTACATTCCATCCCTTCATCCAGGTCATTGATGAAAATATTGAAGAGGATTGGACCCAGCACTGACCCCTGGGAAGCACCACTTGTTATGGACCTCCAACTGGACTCCGTGCCACTAATAAAGACTCTCTGAGTATCAAAGTCAGTATCAGATTTAAATTCCTAGAGATGAAACACATGAAGAGAAAGAGACTGGAATTTGAATTCAAAATGGATATATACATGTAATGTAATGCAATTTAATGCTGTTAATATGCTGTAATAGATTTTCAAACAACAAACCACTAAAAAATTTTGAACTGTCTTTACAGAGAGGGTATCTCCAGAGCACTAATTCTAAAATCTATGCCCAACTTTTACTTCTCCAACTGGAAAGTACAGTGACAATTAATTCCGACTTCTATAATTCAGCTGCCCTTGTCATGGCATTCCCAAAGCTGACATGGGACAAGTGCTCCAATAGTTTACTTGATTCGCGAAGAACTAGCTAGGTACAAGAAAACTGCGTGAAATTCCTCACTTTTCAGGTACTACAAAAACAAGCTAACAGAAGAGACGGTCTCATTTCTCCTGCTTCCAATCTTCTTTCCCCCAGCCTGGACACGCTTGCCCAGCACATGCACTGAGGTTGCAATTCCATGCTGAGTTTGGTCAGAGCTCACCAGTCCCTCTCTCTCAGCCTGTTAGAAGTATAATTCCTAAGAGTAAGCTGTGTTAACGCTCCTGCTATATATTTATTCAAGTGTGTAAAACCCAGGTAAGTTTCTTTTGTCACCTGAGCTTTCAGGCAAAACAAAAATAAGGAAGCTGACAGATGTTAACAATTCCTGAGAATCTTAGCTAAGCAGTGATGTTTGTAGAGGTGCATAGCCTTAGCCATACTATGCATTTTGTACGTGTACCTCTTGAAAGGGTATATGCCAGAAAAAGAAATGGCAAATACTACGTATACACAAGTGTGCAAACATACAGCTGCAGAACTAAAAGCAAGCCTGACGTCCTCTGAATTAGAAGCATGCAAATTCTCAACCACAAACAAAATGATTAAATCCTTAAGATAAAAACGACTTTATATGTTATAAAGAAGACCAGTTAAGATGATGAAACACAGTTCGCAAAGCACTCATGAATGGATTATGGCACGTATTATTAACCAAAAGACTACAAACATTTTCAGTACGTAATATATATTACCTTCAGTTTAAATAAGTCACTTTTAGAAACCTGACCATCAAGAACTTCAGGAATCATAGATAGTTCAAATTATCTCTTCATGGTAACAGTATGCTAATGTTTGCTTCTCAAAATATTAAGTTGTGACATTTTACCATAGCATTATTTTCCTTAATCCTAATTCTATCATATAGTACACCAAGCAACTTGCATTAAAAAGAATTCCTACTGAATCTCTAACAAGTTATTATATTTCACCCAAAATATAAAAAAAGGGCTGTCAGTATGTTCATGCATACTGACTGTTAAGCATCCATAAATTGTTACATTTTCAATCATCCCTTGAAGTCTATGGCCAATGTCAGTGCAGCCAAGTGCTAACAGGAGGCTTAGACAGTAAGTCTTTCACAAAACATGAATTACAAACCCCAAAACTTATGGGCAAGATGACAAAGAGCTTTGAACAACGGAAAGAGTTAATTTTTAAAATTCACTCAAACTATCTGGTAGGCAAGTGATAACGAGTCTATCTAACTCCTTTTTAGCAAGATCAGAAGATCTAAACTATCCACAGCCTAAAATATGCCAATCCACATTACTAAGTGTTACAGTTTTGAGAAAAAGAAAGAAAAAAGCTTATGAACAAAAATTGATGCAGTACTGCTGGAGCTTGCAGACATTCAGCTCCAGGGTCTCCATCACAACTAATAGTTTGTACAAGCAGTAGAATACAGTTAACGATACTGTTGAGTTAGTAGATGCAGAACCCTGATGCAAGAACATCACTGAATCATCTCGGCTTCACCCCATAGCTGCATGCGTAAAGGCAAGCACAAAAGGGAAGGAGCCAACCCTGCAAATAAAGTAGGGCAGAAAACAACAATACTGAGACAGAACAGTAATCATTGTATCAAAAAGAAGTTACAAAATATTTCCTACCCAGTAGCCAAGACAAGATTTTAACATTTCAAATGGCTGCCAAATACAGAATATACCCATCATGGTCCAGGAATCGTATTTCCTTAGCACATTTAGAACTGGCTGCATCTTCTTTAGTGAGTTCATTCTCCCTTCTCAGATGTTGGGTACCCAACAATGAAAACATTTTAGCACTTGCTCACGTATTTTTGTTACTCCAACAGGTCATTACCTGCTAAATTTTTACAGCTCAATTACAGGCAGAGCTGTCTAATGAGTCCTAAATTACACTAGACAATGCTTTCCAATGTATACATGTTTTATCTGCACTTTTTAATTTTTTTAATCAACTATTCAGTATGGCTTCAAAATGAGCCATCTAGTTAACTTGGTGATGGGAGTCACTAAAAATGATTCACCTATGTCTGGAAAAAGGGCAAGAAACACCCTGCTAGTCTGTCAAAATTAAACAGATATCGGTATTTTCATGATGTCTTCTTGCACTTCAGGACCTGGCCTAAAACCCACTCTGAATTATTTTAGTAGCTTCAGAGTCATTAAATATATTTGGTGCTATACTTTCTAATGTATTGCCAGCACCACATTAGTGCTATATCAGTTACATGACCACTAGAACTAGAAAAACAGGGAAACCACTGGGCTGAAGCATACTGGAAACGGACAGAATGTGCAAAGATGTAAATAATCCTGCATCTAACCTTCTACAATCCTCTGAATACCATCAAATCACACTTGAGGCTTGCTACAGAAACCCTACTAACATCTTCCAACATTGTTTCAAACATATTCCAGGGTAAATGAACCTCCTACCCCATAGAAACCTTAATCTCAGACACCAAATTAAGGCTATGATATTGCTGATCTTTTGTCACAGTATTTAACTCCTATTTAACTCTAGATGACGCCATGTTTCCTTCAGTGTAACTGAAGAACAATACAGAAAATTATTTCTTAAATAACCTTTGTATTTCAAAAATTCTGAACAGTTTTTATAACCCTCAAATTTGGTCTAAATTAAGCAGCCTTACTTGTTCTTTATGGACTTTCTGAACTCCAGCATGAAATGTCTTCATATTATTCTTACTATTCCTCCTCCCTCTGAAGGATTACCATGCTCAAACCTTCCTTTGCTAAGGTTCTGATGAATGGGGCGCAAAGGCCAAAGTACACGTGATCCTTAGATCAAAGGGCTTCCTTAACATGCTGCGAAACAAAAACCAGAATCTAACAGGGATTAGAGTTTGACCCAAGTCTTATTGCTCTGGAGATGGCAGTAGTTAATCAATGTATGTTACACACATATATTAATGTTTGATTGCCAAAGGCAGTCATTATTACTTTTCAGGAAAAAAAAACCACCACAGAATCAGTGGTTCCAAATTTCAGATTAACCTGTTATCAAGCAAATTTGAAAATGCATACATTTTGTTAGCTAAGTGCATCGTGGTATATGTAAATTTGTAGTATGTTAATGCTTAAAAGCTTCTATAATGGCCTGTGGACAGTTTTGCTATGTTGTATACAAGCACAGTAAGGCAGAAGGAAAGGGATCAGGCTATGAGCTTGTCTAAGGACAAGCTGGTACTTGCTCATCTAGTTGAAGGAGCTGGAGGGTGCCAGCTATCAGGCTTAGATGTTCAACTGATATTCCCCACAGACAAATGTTTATTTATAGAAGGTTTGTGCAATTTGCAACATAACCTTTTATGCCTCATCCCTACTGTGATCAGGGAATAGGAAAAACTGAAAATCTGAAAATTCAAGGTTTCTCTCTGCAATTAAAAAAGCCATGGAATCTAATAGTGCACAACTGCATTTTAAGAAAGAGGTAGTACAGAAGTCAAATACAATTTTTTGTTTGTTTGTTCGTTTTTCATTCTGATGAGCAATCTAAACGTGCTTGTGTATTCATCAGGAGTTGAAAAATCCAGGCTTTAGATACCAACTAGGTTATACAGCCTCCAAAATTTAGTTTTAAATGTACATGTCACAAAGGATAAACATACAGACATTTCTGAATCACTACTACCTTTCCATGGCAACATCCATTTATAAGTACCTTAAGTTAAGTATATGAATACAAAAAAGATGCAGCATTAACAGAAGTACTGAAGGAATATTATTTCAGCTTTACTTGTCCAGCTTTATGAATAGCCCATGCTAGAAAAACTTTTCAATTCATTTAAAAACACAGTCATTATAGAGACCTAAGTGAGACTGAAAATATCTTGGCTAGTTTATCTTAGCTCTAAGAATAGCTATATATATTGTGCTCTGCTGTCGCTTCCTTAACACGCACGAGGATTAGAGTGACACTTGGATCTGCCTCACTCACTGGTACGTCACCCACAGCACACTATCAGCTGTTTGCTCTCACTCGATGGCTCTGAACTAGCTTTGTTATCTTCTGCAGGTGGGCCTGACTTGTAAATAAGTATATTATAGAACGGAATGAAAATTCTTAACTTCTAGGAGCTATACTGGGTATGACTGATGTATTTCACTTCAAATTCCGTTCAAGAGTCAACACAGCAACACTTCAAAAACCAAACACTATTATTCCCCAGAAAAGACTGGAAGCACTAAGTAACCATGTTTTAATCATCCAGGGCTGTTTCAAATGATACCAAAACCAATTCAAAAAGCATTTGATACGCAAATTGTCTGAAGTTCTATGGAAGTGCCAATACATGCGTTTACCTCGCACTGTAGTCATATTTTATAGAACAGAATACAGAACTAGACAGAGTTCTGCTTTTTCCTTACACACCAAAAAAAATTCATGAGCTTCTAAGTAGCACTGCCTCTGGAGATCCACAGCTCCACTAAAATAGAATCTGAGGAAGAAAATGGGAACGAAAAAGAGCATACAAGTTGGGGTTTTTTTAAACTGAGAATGTTTTGGAATTTTGAAAAATAAACAAAAATTCTTATCATTGCAGAATATAAAGCGAGAACGTTTACCTGTACATTTTATTGTAATTCTCTGATCAGACTAATGCTGTCATCTACAACTGTAATTCACTCTGAAATTTTTTTTATTGTAAAAATATTCTGAGTTTCAATCAAAGTTCTCACATGCAATAATTGCAACTTTGATATTACAGCACTAGAAGTCCAAACCCATGACCTATTTAAGACATACAGGCATACTAAATAGCCCAGAGGCAGGACAGTGAATATACAAGAGATCTATGAAACACTGTAATTTTGCTTAGATTTCAGTAACAAAAGGGTTAGTAATTATTCATGTAGTGCAAGAACATTTTAGCATACAATACTCTTCAAAAACCAAATATTTTCAGTGTATTAAATGTTGTTCAACTATAGCTCATTGTAATGCCATAACCACCCATACATAAACCATTTTCCTTATCAAATGAGAACACTGAAAAAAATGTCCCCAGAAGGCATAACACACCCATATAATCAGGGCATATATTTTCAGAGATAGCATGTAATATCTCTGCATCTTTTGCATCTTTTTTAAGCATAGTAATACTGCAGCTGAACTAAATTTTATGAAAATCTAATCCAACAAACAAATTTCAAAGATCATTTGCTTTTAATCACTCTGTTAACATTTATGAGAAATATTTGGAGAAAGGAGATTTCATGTCTTGATCATTTAAATTTATCTTTATTTTAGTAAAATTTTCAATTTGAAGTAAAATCAGTCCTTACAAAAAAAGAAGAGATTTTCAATTCCCTTAGCAGCTTCACTGCTTTCTGAATTTCTAATTACAGGACATGTTTCACAAGTAAAATTGTCATAGCTGCTCCCTAAACCTAAGGATAACTATAAATCTGAGGTCACTTCAGTACTTTGCTTCCATCCTTAATCTTATTTCTCCTTCTGCCTCTCTGATCATTCCAGTGTTACCACTGTATTTAGAGCATAATGTTCTTCCAACATAACTTGGCACGTCCTTTGCTTCTCCTATTTGTGTGGAAAAGCAGCCTCAAAAAACAGTCTGCTGAGGGGCAACATACAAAGCAGCACAAAACCAAATGTAGCTCTCCATAGAAATGATAAACACCACAGAAACTATTGATACATACAGGTGACGTGACGTATCAGTAGCACCCATCAACACTTGGAAATGTATTTATTTTTTAAATGTGTTATTCAAATTGCAAAGAGAGCTGGTATTTTTTACTGAATCAATTGCTGAATCAAACCGAAAAAGATGATGAGCCTTCAGGCTCACAAACCTTTTGCAGATCTGGACTAAAAAGCAGACATCCTAAAAATAAATACAAGTTAAGGAAAGGTATTCTGCCTTTCACTCAATGGGTGAGTTATACTATTTGAGGAGAAAAGCAGTTGGTATTTGTATAATAAAAGGGATGACTAGTGTTACCACTTAATCTTTCCTTTTATTTCCCACTGAAAAGAGAGAGGAAGATTTTCTTCTTTTGTGTAGGCAGCACCACATTAATGACAGGCAAAAAAAGAGCGAATTGGTCACACAGAGAAATATCACTGTGTCTCATGATTTCAGTATTTCATGTTCCACTGGTCACTGATGATATAAATTCTCAGCACCAACTCATTCCTTCTAGGCCACAGAGGCAGTTCTCATGTAGAAATATGTCACTTCTATACTCTGCATTAAGAACAGAAATGCAGGTTGTTTTTCCTGGGAAAAAAACCCAGCAAAAATCCAGCAAATTCTCTTACTGAAACACTTAATAACTTATCCTGGGTGACATTGCTTGCTGAGGTTTTGGAGTATCAGTTAATACCTCCCTCCAGGGACAGAGACAAGTCATTACATACATACTATATATAAGTAGAGAAAATATATATTTATTAGAAAACTCAATACTGCATTTCCAAAATACAAACCAAAATCATGAGGTATTCTTGCTTTCATTTCTATTATGGCTGCAGGAAGCAAACTGCCAAGCTGTAATCACTAGTAGCGTTCATAATGGAATCTATGACAAATTTCAGGTATAACTGATCATTCCCTGAAGAAAACATTAAAAATTACTGTGGATTGCCCTACTGCAACAAAACGTATCATTTTTGTAGCAAATCTCAGCAACTGAATTTTCTGGCTAATAACTCAATATTTCCTCTGACAAAGTTCACAGAATCACAAAAACTCTGTTTTACTCCACTGGCCTATTCTCACGCACACTTTTTTGTTCATTTGTTTTTTCTTTTTTAATCAAGCCACTTCAAAATATACCACAGTACTCAGCATGAAAAAAGAGGGGTGCAGATTATCTCCTCTATTTGCTCTGTTACGCAAGTCATGGTTACCCATCATCCTGATAGTGATTTTAATGATATAGCAGAATGGTTTAATTTAGAGTCAGTTTGGTTTGTTGTTTGGGTTTTTTGTGTGTTTGTTTTTTCTGGGGTAATGCTGATTAAATTTGATAATTTTTACTGGTCCAGTTAGAAACATTCACCAGTTCAAGCACTCATCCATCTCAAGTTCCCTGTGCAGTTAACTGGATTCCCTCAACTTTTCAACCAAGAGAGGCATATCAGTCTCTCTGAATGTAATTTCTGTGCCACTGCCTCACTGAGTTAATTTCTGGGTTAAGATTTGTAAGACATGAGGAAGGTCTTAAAAGGTTTCCTAGTCTGGGGGTTAACCACTACAGCCTAAAAGTCTGTTTTACTAATATTAAACACTTCAGTGTTTAATCTACAAATTAGGTTATTCATAGCTGTAAATGCACAGAAAATAGTGAGATTACAGAATAACTTAAAAAAAAAAAAGTTAATCAAGGACACAAAGTTATATATTTTTTTATTTCTTAAAGTTAAAATTGAAAAATACAGAAAAACAGTTCTCAACTGACCTCTTTGTCTGGTGTTAAAGTGCCTTCATCATTCTGATCAGTGAATGAAGATATCCTGCTTCTGTTGACAGTTGGTGGAGGGGATTTGGAAGGGACCTACACAGAGATCACATATATTTAGCAAGTATTAAGTTCAGAACTAATTATTCCCTATCATACATTACTTCAACAATTACTGACTATAACATCTCAGTAAAGCCTGGCCTCAATCTTCCTTTTAAGGAAAACCACCGGTTTCAGAACTTGTCTGTGACAAGTTCTACCTTACTGCAAAGTCTCCAGAGCAGAGTATGTCATGAGTCAGCCACAAGAGCATGCAATAAAATTAATTATTTTGTATATTTCTGACCATGGTCCTCTTCAGATTTGAAACTCAAGACTCCTAATACTTTAGCAACATAGTACAGTTACTTAAACTTTAAAAGTTTTGCAAAGTGACAGGGATTCAAGCATTTACATACAGAATACCATCTGATTCCTTTAAGGAATTAACAACAAAAAACCCAACAAACCTGACAAAAGAAGAAAAAAAACACCCACTTATAAAATTGAATCTGAAGACAGAAAAAGGGCAGAAGAAACTGACAAATTTTAGAATGTCAATATCAGCTTGTTGTTCCTGTCAGCACTGAACATCTGTTCAAAGAAATTTCCCAATTTCATGCTAAGTAAGGCTGCAACAAGCCATGCCAACCCAACCATCATTTGCCAGCCTCATGCTTCAAAATTCAAATACAAAATATCAGTAGAAATGCAATGAACATTAAAATATCACCAAGTTTTTATGTACAAAGAAACTAATTAGCAAAATCTCTCATCAGGTACATTCAATACGAACAGAATGAGAAAAGTGTTGCCAAAAAAAAAGTAACAGGAACTCCCACTCTTTATTGCTGCACCATCACTGAAGTTGCACACATAAATCCTGCATCACAAAACGCCTCTCTCACAACATGTCCTATAACTTGATTGACAGAGCATCAGACCACTGAAAAGATACTACCAAAAAAGACAGGTTTTAAGAGAATTACACTCATTTTATACCCTAAATCTATGGGTGTATTTTGTGAAATTTGGATACTAATGAATTAACTCCAATAGCACACAAAACACAAGGTTATTCCAAAATCAAGCATAATTACAGGCCTAGGCAAGTGGACACAATGTTCCCACCTGAAAATACAACTCCAAAGTCAAACACTGCACCTAGGACCAAATGACCATTCCCCATGACAGCTCTATGTCCTGCTGAAAAATTTCACACCAAAAGTATTCCCAGGGTTTGAAAAACAATCTACTCATGCCAATAGCCTGCTCTCCTTTTACTCCTACTCCCTCACCTAAAGTAGTAATTTAAAGACAAAGTAATTTAAAGAAGATGGCATCTGGCCCTCACCATACAGAAAGGAAACGGTTTCCAAATGTTCATCGCCACTTTGCTACTGTTTAGAAGTATGAAAGTATCTCTTCACTCTGCCCTCAACTGGTTCTACAGTTGTCACTGCTAAAATCAGACTTCTTGTCAAATTACAGCCATGTCAGTGGATCTTGGGCAATGAACAGAAAGATTGTGTAACTTAAGTTGGCTAGAACTGGACTTCATGGCATCCCTGAGGTAGAAAAAGAACTCTATTTCATGGTATAGTTCTACAGCCCCCACCCTCCTTACCAGCTGAATCTCTGACAGGACAGATATCCCCTTCTTGGTAAGGAAATGTTTCCTTATGTCAAGTCCAAACCTCCCCTGACAGACGCAGCTCTGAGTCACTGCCACACATCCTGGCACTGGGTACCAGGGAAAAGAGATCAGCATCTCCCTCTGCTTCCCCTCCTCAGGAGGCTGGAGAGAGCAATGAGGTGACCCCTCAGCCTCCCTCTCTGCAAACTACACAAACCCTGAGTCCTCAGCCACTCCTCAGAGGACATGCCTTCCAGCATCTTCCCCAGCTTTAGAGCCCTCCTTGTGACACACTCAAGTACCTTAACATCCTCTTTTAATGGAATAAAGCCCCACCTTTTTTTAGGTGTGGCCCAGAACTGCACACAATATTCAAGGTGAGGCCACACCAACACTAAATACAGTGGGATGATCGCCTCTGACTGGCTGGTGATGCTGTGTCTGATGCACCCCAGGATGTGGTTTGCCCTCTTGGCTGCCAGGGCACACTGCTGACTGCTGTCGAGCCTCCTGTCAACCAGCACCCCCCGACCCCTTTCTGCAGGGCTGCTCTCCAGGCACTCCTCTGCAATTTAGACTGGTGTCCAGCATTACTCTGTCCCAGCTGCAGATCGTGCCATTTCTTCTTGTTCAATTTCATGCCGTTGATGATTGCTCCAATCTATCTAGATCCCTCTGCAAGGCCTCATCCCTCGACTCAACAGCACCTCCCAGTTTTGTACCATCAGCACACTTACTGACTGCGCATTCGACTCCTGCATCCAGATCACAGATAAAAGAATTGAACAGAACTGGCCCTGAATTGAGCCCCGAGGAACAGCGCTGGTGACTGGTCACCAGCCAGATGTAGTCCCATTCACTGCAACCCTTTGAGTCCTGCCATTCAGACAGATCTTCAGCAAGTGCACCATGTACCTGTTCATCCCACAGCTGGACAACTTGTACAAAGGGATGCTATGAGGGACAGCAGAAAAAGCCTTGCTATAATCCAGAAAAACTACATCTACTGCCTTCCCTTCATCCACTAGGGGGGTGACCTTATCGTAGAGGGTATCAGATCAGTTAAACAGGACTTTCCCTTTGTGAACCCATGTTAAATGTGCCTGATGATTGCATTGTTCTTTAAAATGTCTTTCAATAGCACCCAGCAAGATCTTCTCCATCGTTTTTCCAGGAACTGAGGTTAGACTAACAGGTCTGTAGTTTCCTGGGTCTTTCCTTATACCCTTCATGTAAATTAGAGTAATGTTGGCTAGCCTCCAGTCAGCGGGGACCTCTCCAGATTCCCAACATGATTGAGAGGGGTCCTGCTTTAGATCCTGCTAGGTCCTTCATACTCTGAGGTAAATCCCATCAGACGTCATCGAGTTAGGAACATTCAACTAATCCCTTACAATTTCACTGCCCACAAATGGAAAATCACTGCTCCCACAGTCATGGTCCTCTGACTCAGGAGGCCAGGCAGCCTGAGGTCTATTAGTGTCATTAAAGACTGAGGCAAAAAAAGCATTGAATATCTCTGCTTTTCCCTCATCCCTATTTGTCAGGTGGCCATATTCAACAAGTATTAGTCCAAGAGACACTGGAATTGCAGCAGTTGGGGTTTTTTTCTCCCTATCAGCAGTTAGCAACTGATGTCATCTTCAGCCTGTGAAAGGCAAAGCAGAGCTATTCTCAAGGCGACAGATGACACCAGTTAGCTAACCATTCATATAGAACAGGGAGGCCTACAAGGGCTTCCTCAGAATGTGTTACATTTGAGAAATTTTACCTCTGGATTTAATCAGTCCTAGGCCAATAGTTTTCATCACAGACACTACAAACCAGAAGGTACGAATAGAGCAGAGAGGCTGCAGTGAGTGAGGTCTCCCTACCAGAAGGTATAGGAAAAAAAAGAGCAAAAATGAGTGCAAACAAAAGTCTCATAAAACTAATAAATGTTAAATGTTTAGAAAATCTTGTTTGAAAATGTCTCGATAGAAAGTAGCTGATAATGTATATGGTGATAGAATACCCCGTAAGTGGAATACATTTTAAGGACCTGAATTACTAAAAGCAAGACAACAAAAGTCTATTCTCCACTCTCTGCAAGACTCCAGCACATTTCACAGGCCTCAAAACCTTCTCACAGAATCTGTTTTCAAACAAGATATGAGTGAGCAGACCAACCTAATTTACTTTTGAGATCAAATTTAAGTCCAGTTTTCCTCTAGTGTTACTTGAGAGCAAGTGAAGAATAAGCAATAGTGCGAGACAACTGTTCTACGCAAAACTAAAAATCTGCTCTCATTTTGTGCTTCTGCCTTTCTATTCATGCCAACTCCTGAGTTATACAATCTGCTCTGGTCACAGAGTAGCTTACTGTAAGCTCTTGTATTAGGTTTCATGTCATTCGTCAATGTTAATTTTAACAGCCAAATAGAGACTGCAACACGTTATGCTGTTGGGTGCGTATGTGCACTCACCAAATTTATTCACAAGGAAGATTTCTTTCAGCAAGGAGCAACCCTTTAACACATGCACTGCGTATCCTGAACTGAATGGGTTACAGTGTTGTGTACAAGGCATGACAATTGAGGTGCTGCTTATTGACACCAGCTCTGCAGCTCGGTCTGTTCACACCCTACGGAAAGTTCCCCACACACGGCCACTCAGGACAGCGCTCCAAGTGACACAAGTGTACTTAACTTCAAGACCTAGAGAAGAGCCAGAGTTGGTACCTACGAAAGGGCTTAAAACAAAATTCAACAAGCGACATAAAGCTTTACAGCAGATCCATTTCCAAAAACACTGCCCCTATTCAACAAATCGGTGATTTAAGAAATCCTACATAGCTGAATGTCAGCAGTTTTGAAGCCACGGTCTAATATTGAGGCTATGCATGTCTCCCAGGGGCTCAACTTACATCAAGCCCAGGCAACTGATCACCTGTTTGTAAAATTAACCAAATTATCTGCCTATAGCTTAACTTTCACATGATATAGACTTTATATCCATTTTAGTCTTTTGGATTCCAATACTCAAAGGATACTTAACCCAGCAAAATGCCAACGACACAAAGGTAGACATTGTCAGCACAGAGTTTGCCAGCAAAAAGTTAGCTTGTCAAAGTCTTTCTACCCAAATTTGAACTGGTAGAAAGTTTATTTTGCTTCAACACATGCATGAAATCATCACATTTTTTGGCCACTGTCAGTTTCAGAGATACTCTGCACTTGTATTATACCTAACGTGCATTATTGTAATTTAAAAACAGTAGTTTCTAGAATCAAATGAATCATAATTTTCTGAAACTACACGTAAGAAAAAATGGCCAATTAAATTATGACTGGGGAAAAAAAGAAAAAAAAAAGATGCCTTACAATCAGCTTTATCCCATACTCTCAATTTTTACATAGTTTAAAAAAAGCAAGAATAAGGTTGTGGTAAGCAGACTAGCCCTCTACCGGATGGAAACAGAAGGGACTTAGAGGGGCTGAAAGAACATTAAGATGAGAGAAAAAAAGATAACTCGCATTCTCACTGCGGGATTGTTACCCTGCACACACGAAAATGTCATTACTTTAAACGCTAAAGAATAAACCCACTTCTGTTTCACTCCGATGTTTAAGTCAAGTTTTTACACTCCCCCGCAGGACAGCCTTTCCAGAGCGGAGGAAGAGCAGCCCCGTCCCAGCAGCCTGGGAGAGGCTTCGCCCGGGACAGGAGCCGCTCGGTAACGACATAGCGGCATTTACAGGCTGCGGCCGCCCTGCCGTGACCGAGCGCCGGGGCGCGGCGCCTGCCAGCCGGC